>NC_135502.1:104471020-104801804 GCF_052857255.1 Amblyomma americanum | reverse complement strand
CATACATACATACATACATACATACATACATACATACATACATACATACATACATATATCCATCCATCCATCCATCCATCCATCCATCCATCCATTAATTAATCCATCCCATGCAGACACGAAGGGCACAGGTGGTACATTAGGCTGAATGTCGGTGACTGTTCTGGTGTTCGCTCTGTCAGCGGCCATTGCGAACCACCGGGCGAAGATATTTATTTAACACGTGGTGCTTCACGCTTATACACTACCTTCACGGCCATGAATTGAGGAGCACCCATCTAAAAAGACAAAATCATCGCACGGTTCGATTTGAAAGAAATTTTATGTGCAAACTTATTACTACACTTATCGAAGCATATGCATGAACAAATACCAGCGTACATTAAATAAGATATTTTTGAAGTGTATAAAGAAGATATTTTTTGAAGTGTAATGCCTTGCACATTCGCAACACAGTTTGGTTTACGCTTGTTCAGGGCGAAGTCTTAAATAAGTAGGTCAAATAAAATGGCAGTGCCAAAAGTCGAAAGACCTGGTGCCCGTCAAGGCACGCAAATAGCTTGCTGGTAGTCTGCGCGTAATCAACCAAACGCATCATGTGCAGGGTCCGGAAAGAAGAAGCAGTACAGCGGGGAATTAAGGCAAACAAAAGCGTCCTTCTCCGAGCCAGGCGCCTAATGAGAGGCTGGCGCCACAGAGGCGCCGGCACGCGTTTCTTTGTTTTCTCGAGTTATCGATTTGGCATCGACCAGACGACGCCGTCTGAAGTAAAGATACAGCCAAACCCATGGTATACGACCTCCCAAAGGGCAAAAACTAACGGATGATCTGTCAAACCGTCTGACGATTACATAACACAAGAAACGTTGTCTCCAGCTCTACCTAACATTGCTGATATATTGGAAGGTTTTATGACATTCATAAGGAATGCTGTTAAGATGACAATAGCAATAACTTCTGGTAGACAGGAAGAGTTTTTTGTCATGTCTGGCAACGTGACCCGTAACTCACCGAAATCAAAAGCTCTGTCTTTCTTCGAAAGGAGAGCTTAGTAGGGCTTATTGGTGCACGTTGATAGAAACGACTGAACGGAGCTAACAGACGCATGTGCCTGTGCTCTGCTCTTGCGTCCGGTCTGTTAGCGCTGTTCAGTCGTTTCCTTCTTTTTTATTCCTATATTGTATGTGTAATTATACGAAAGCCTATATTCCACGCCGCAACCAAAAGCCATCGCTCTCGATTACAGTGAGGCTACAGAGTGACTTGCCTAATCGTTAGTCTCATGTGACCTAGTAGTTCGGAGAAACTAGTTGGGCTCGTTTCACAACTAGGCCATGACAAGATGAATGCTTGTTCTCGAATGCATGTTGTCGTCTCTCACAGCCACATCTTATAACATGTTTAGCATTTCGTTGTCGTGAGATGGTTCAGTATTACTAAATTTCGTCTCTAGAATACGATTTCGGCTATTTTAACAATATATTACGGTATTTATAAAATCGCGCTGAATGAAATCACCTATATCCGGCAGGCATCTGCCACGACAGTGCTTACAAATTACAAAGAGCATCATATTTATGGGCTGAACCATTCTTCAGACGCATAATACAATTGCTCGAGGAAATTAGTTGTACCAGAATATTACAGCATGAAAGAAATTTTTTCCTCTCGCTTTTCCAAATGTAAAGAATATACAGCTGGTCTGCATGAGAAGACATACCACCAAAATATGTGAGATAATAGCATAGTATAAGAGAAATGATATTTACCTTATTTTTGTGATCAAGAAATTAAGAATGTGTTTACTCTAATTTGATGTGAAACGGGGAAATACGTGACAATCTGTTTCTGTGTTTAGTAGGAAAGGTACTATCTTTGGAAATATATCAGTTAGTTTCACTGTCCATTAGGAAAGATACGATGTTTGGAAATATGACAGAGTTCATTTAGCTGTCCATTTGGAAAGATCCACAACACTGAGAGTTCAATGCTTGCTCAGGTGCTCCGAAATGAAGCACTAACCAAACCCGCTCTTTAGTGAAAGCTTTATGCTCTCTGGGCTGTGAACAAAATTAATGAATTGTAGACTCACTAATTTTATTCAGGTAGAAAAACCGGAAGCTGGATAAGTTTTATGGGTTCACTGTTACTAACAGCGCAAACTAAAAACGAAGAGTACGGGGAACACATACGCTCAAGCAACGTTGTTGTTACGAGGAATTAGAAAGGTCGTCGCTAGTTGGCTGCTCGGCTCTTTTTTTGGTTTCACTTCGCTTTTGAGTAGCGATAGCAAAAATGTTCGCTGTGGGGCAAAGTTGAGGCTACACTCCAGTCAAATGGCCCCATTGCTTGCAGCTCTCGCTTCGGTGCTGCAATTTACTCTTTCGGCTGCTTTGTTGTCTATGCGGCCGACCTTCGAAATGGGCAGGCGAGGTTTTGCAGATATCAGGTCATCGTGCACACGATGAAACTTAGCGGTCACGAGCAGCAGCAAAAATCTCACCACAATGGTCTCCCTTCCAGTGTCGATCTCGCTGAGTCCAAATTTTGAAGCAGCATTGCTTCAAGCTAGACAAAATGTAACTTGCTATGTCTAGGACGTCTTCCAGAGCAGAGTGGTTGGATCGGGAGCGCGAGAAGGCAATACGCAGTGGTAAAGCTGCCTCAGTCTCCTTGCGTTGAAATCACAGCTAAGGAGCTGTGAGACAAAGTGTACGCACACTTGAGTCCATCTGTGAAACCACCTCAACACTGCTAAAGAGATTTCCTTTCATTGAATTTAGATCTACCACGGCAGATCGCTATGCTCGCTATGCTTACTACTTGAGGCAAAAATATTTGTCTGAGGTGGAAATCGCGCCCATTATTTAAATTTTTAAATTCTCCTCAATGTGCTGGCAGAAGTGGCAGGTCTGGAGGTGACATTAATTTTTTATGTTCACTTAATTTCACATTTATTCAGTGGTTTATTCGACAACGCATGCCTTGCCACGTATTTAGGACACGTTATAAACGTCTTTAGTTTTCAAGGTGCGGACCTGCACTCGTGCTTGACATTGCATTCTTGAGAGATTGCTGCATGCTTTTCAGTTCCCCCACTTACTGGTCTACGGGTGCTACAAACCCTAATCGGGGAATATTCTAAAGTGTCCACATGATACCGCAGTGCATAATTCCTGCTCTCGCGTGAAAACTGCTGTACATACAACTAATCGACAAAACGCTGCAGGCAAACTGATGTTGATGGACGCTACTTCTCTTGAGATATGTGAATGACTCTTTGTTAGCCTATCTGGCGATCACGCCCCTATCTAGCAGATATTCAAAAAGTGTTAGCGCGAAAGCGCTATTCGGCTAGCAACTCTGAAAAAGGCGATATTTGTCCGAAGCCTCTCAGATACCAGCAGACAAAAAAAAATTGCCGATCCTGTTTCAAACCCGCGACGGCGCCAAGAGATCACCTTCGCTGGCCACTGCACGAGAACACTATGCAATCGCCGCTTTTTTCTTTATTTCCGGTTCTAAAAATGGTTACAGCAGTAGCAAGGCAAAACAGCAATGCAAAAATATTTAATGTGGCAGTCGTGGTTGAGGCTGCTGCTCTCACTCAAATACGTTTCAAGTTTCCCAGATCATTCTAAACTGGCATCCATTCAGGTTGCTCACACTGAGCATTATACTACCGGGGACAAACCTCTGCGGGACACGAGTTGTTGAAAAAACGTTTCTTTTTGCTCCACCTTGTTACAGAGTCGCCCGATATTGTTACCAGAGGATGGAGCATTTAGTCGCTTAATGCCTTCATGCAGTATCAGGCGACTGGGCAGCGAGGTGGAGCTAGAGTAAAGGTTTTTCCTGCAGTCTGGGTAAGCGACCTCAAGCGAGACGCAGAGCGCGCCAACGGAGAGGCGGGCAGCACTGAAGACCACCATGCGGCAGACAAACGTCTCATGCATATGTGAGAGGCGCACGTGTCCCTTTTGGGCAGGTGGAATTCGAGCAAGCACAATATGAGGCTCAGACTCCGCATTTCCAGGCTGGAAAGGAAGATTGGAGATCACACCAGTGAGCTCAAGAGGCTATACAGTGGTGGCAGATATGTGACGGATTAAATGGACAAATAGGAAATGGGAAATCGTGGCTTCTGCTACGGCACCTACTAGACCCGACTCAGACTAAGTCCGAGCCTCGGACCGCCTGAACCAGATAGTACATCAGTACAATGGTACGGGCGAAGAGCTACTGAACGTTGGAGTACCTCAACACGACACAGGGTGGAAACGCAGCAGCGCTGTGTACTGGGGCGGAGAATGAGGTGCTAGACGCGGGCATCACTGTCACTGAAGTGATGCCTATGATGGGGAGACTTCGGATGTCCTCGGGCGCGGGTTCGGACGGAGTAACAAACAAATCCTCAGAAATATGGATGACGACTTGATCCGGGCTCTGACATACTACATGAACGAGTGCTGGAAAGGAGGGTGCCTCCCGCCGGCATGAAAAGATGCAAGAGTCACTTTCATACCGAAATCCTGCAAGAAGCTGAACATCGAGAACCTTGTGGAAAGCCTGTTCCCGCCTCTGTTCTGACAAGGCCGGCCACCTTCATCATCGTGCGTCAAGTCAGCCCCGTCTAGGCGAGGAGAGAAGTCTCCTTCAAGGGGGGGGGGGGGGGGGGTGGACTGGAAGCAGCGACGGGATCGCCACCTCGAAGGTTAAGCGAAATTACGCGGAGCCGGCGAGGGTCTCTTCGGGATCCTGCCAGCCTCACGAGCGGTTGCTGCCGCACGCCCTCGTCACCTTCCACGGCAGGTGCAGAAGATTCGTCGTGCCTTGCCGCTGAACTTCTGGTTTTAGGCAGATACCTTCCCCAGCAGATGCTCAGGAATGACTTTGCCCCAAGAATGCGGCACGCACGGGACGACCCGGCCGCCATTGTCGGCGCATGCAACGTTCGCCGCTGATACCTCCGAAGTACCGCCGCTGCCCGAGCCGGTAAGTCGGAAGGCCTTCTTACGTAGCCTTCTATTTCCGAGGAATGGCTTAGTAGCTTAGAATGTTTAGTAGCTAGCTGGCCCGCTCTGTTTATTAATTGCAAGTGTAATGAATAGCATATGAGTGTTCACGCTTGTCGTCCATTCCCTTTGTTCCCTCGAGCACGAACCCCTCAGCGGTTAGCAAGCGGAAACGCTGCATCCGCGGACTGGGAGCACGGCGCGGAAGGCTGTATCCCCCCATAATTCCACAACCTTCGACCTATCTCCCTCAAGTCGTACCTGGGTAAGCTCATGGAGCACGTGTTTCTCCCGGGTTTGCAGAACTACGTAGAGATCCATCGCCTCATGCCGCACAGAGTTATCGAATTTAGGCCGCACTTGTCCACGCAGGACGTAAGGCGGCAACTCTAGGGAAATAGTAGCCGCGTTGAACGGCCATGGTACGCAGGCCACCCTAGGGTTAGATTTGAAGAAAGCATTTGACTCTTACGAGTGCACAGAGATTTTTTCTCTAACAGGACAGCGCACCTAACTATAGCGCAACTCAAGTCGGAAAACATGGTGGGAAATAAGGGTACCCTCAGAGGTCAGTTCTATCACTTTTTTATTCAACACTGCACTGATCAAGCGCCATAGAAAATTTAACGGCATAGAGGGTGTTAGACATACCCTATATGCTGGTGGCATCATGATTTGGATGTATTACGGATTGGGCGGGCAGATCGAGACGGCCCTACACGAGGTGGCGGACGTCGTAGACGCCCACGCCTGTTGGACAGGATTACAATGCTCCCTACAAAACTCGGAGCTGCTGGTCATCCGTAATAACGAATGGGCCTACAAAACGAAGCCGTATAAGACACAACCGAAAATCCAAGGAAGCGAAATTCCGGATGTAGACACAATACGCGTATGCTTGGAATGCTTATACAGTCCAACAGATGCAACAAAGTAACGCTAGGCTGGTTGACGACTTTGGTCCAGCAGGTCATACAGCTCATTTAAGCGTGCGGCTACTCGGCGACAGGGCATGAGAGAGCGCGAAACATGTCGGCTTGTTTAGGCTTTCGTCGTCAGTCGGCTCGTGTACGCCACCCTTTACCTGGATGTCACGAGAGCAGACAGTGAAAAGCTGGACTGCCTGATAAGGCAGGCGTACAAGGCGGTTCGCGGCCTCCCCAGAAGCAGGCCCACCGCGAGACTTCTCTCTCTTGGGGTCCACAACACCCTTGAAGAGCTCATTGAAGCCCAACTCACATCGAAAGAGCAGTGGCTCAGACCGCGGCTATACATTTTTCGAAGCTTAGGCATAAAGGGCGATGACCCTTCAGGCCAGGTGATTATACCGACCGAGATGCGCGAACGCATTCGAGTCAAGCCTATCCCCAAGTACATGCAAGCGGACCGTCACGAAAACCGGAGGAGGGCCAGGTCGAAGACTTTAAGCAAAAAGTATCGAGGGTACGATAGCGCCATGTATGTTGATGCGGCACATTATTACATTACACACAAAGACGCTTTAGCTGTGAGCGCGCTGAGCATCTCCCGCAGGGTAGCGGCTACGGTGGTCAGGGATCGAGCGGGACAGGACGAAGAGTCTCCAAAACACTAGGAATCACTCAGGAAGGCTGGAGCACAATCCTGTGATTCCAAAACGGCACTTCGCAACCTCACGAGGGGACATATCCCCGCCAATGCATACGAAATTATTCGTACGATGCCGAAAGATAGGGAGGAAGTGGATCTGGTGTGGGTCCCGGCCCCACGCGAGCGTTCCAGGTAACGAGGCCGCTCACCAGTATGCTCGAGGTTTTGTCATCTGAGCCGGTGAGACAAACCTTCTTGTCCGCCTTCGGCTAGCGGGTTGAGGCAGCCCTTCAACACTTGTTCGCTTTGATGGTGTTGTTAATAATCTCATTTTCCTGCCCTCTCTGTGAAGTACAAAGATTTTAGTTATTTCAAATAGTAGATAATCTTTTACTTCCACTTTCTCGCAAACATAAATATCCGCCTTGATCTTCAATTAACATTAACAAGACCTACCGGGCTCTGTAAAAGATACGCGCCGAAAAGTAGCAGGAACCATCGGGGGGAGGGCGGAGAAACTTGAAAAGGACGTAAATGCTTGTGATGGTTCAGATTTCTGCTACAATCAGCCGTATCCTGCTGTTCATGGTTCGATGCCGCCAAAAAACGCTGCGCCGGATTAACCTTCCACGGCGTTGGTGTACTTTCCACGGGCAAACTTTTCTGCGTCTGGAAATGCACAGCCAATGTTGATGACATGGTAACAAGACTTTTGCCCGTCGCTCTGCGCTGCTGAGAACCTTTACGCTGACGCAGATTTTCTTCAGTTATTACGTTATTATTTTAAACGATAGTACAAAAAAGTCGCATGCTTTGCCTGCAGCTTCCATGCATGCTGTAACTTGGAGCTCGTCGAATTCCAAACCACTTCATTTGCCCTAAAAAAGGTGAAGGACTAGGTTCCAAGTGTCGCGAATTGGTAGCGCGTCCCCGACTTTCCGAAGGGGAACGCTATCGCGTGCAGATTCGAATACGAGGATAAAAGAACCGGGTTCGAACCCGACCGCGGCGGCTGCGTTTTTATGGAGGAAAAACGCTAAGGCGCCCGTGTGCTGTGCGATGTCAGTGCACGTTAAAGATCCCCAGGTGGTCGAAATTATTCCGGAGCCCTCCACTACGGCGCCCCTTTCTTCCTTTCTTCTTTCACTCCCTCCTTTATCCCTTCCCTTACGGCGCGGTTCAGGTGTCCAACGATATATATGAGACAGATACTGCGCCATTTCCTTTCCCCAAAAACCAATTATTATTATTATTACTATTATTAAAAGAACTGAGATCAAACAAAACAAAACAAAACGAAGCAGTATTTATAATTTAAAGGAAAAGGGGCCAATAAGAAACGGACACGAAAACAAGAAAAACACGCACTCAACACGCGTACAACACTGCAGAATAAAAGGAAAAGTTCACCAGGTACTGAGCGTCCCTGGTGAAGCGCGGATGCATTGCAGACCGGGTGGACGCGGGTCAATCTAGTGCGACGCGTCGCTGGCGATGCGTTGAAGGAAGCGGCGGAAGAGAGCCAGGTGGTAGTAGGAGCGGAGAAAAACACAGGAAGACACCGGTGGTACCCCGTCAAGAGCCCGAACTAGACATCAGCAGAAACAACAAGCGCATCCAGGTCCCTTCGACGGCGTCACGAAACGAGGAGACTTAAAGCAGACTATCTAAGACTGCCTTACAGCAGCACGGACCCTCAGTCCATCGGCTGGCACCTCCATACTTGCCAAGAACGCAGTAGGTTTGCGTCGGTGATCCAAGGAAGGTCGCGACAGCACGGACCGAACGTCCGATGGCTGCCACCTCCACGCTTGAATGACTCGATCTCTGCTGCGCTGCCTTTCTTTACACCTCCGTTTTCTGGCACGTCAGCTCTCCGCGCCTCGTGCTCGCCACGCTCTTTGTCGCCGTCGCCTTGCACACACCCTTCGCACGCGCAACGCTGGGCTGGCACGCGCAGCGCTCCTCTGTCCGACCCACCACTGTCGACGCACCACGTTCACAATTCTTCCGAGGATATTTTGTGCACCTCACGCAATCCCCCCTTCCAAAGAGTTTTTTCACATAGAAAAAACTACCGTTGGTGCATACAACACTTATGTTAATGTGGTAAACAGACAGGTGAAACGCTGCCGAAGTCATCGAAGGCACTTTACACAGTGGCACATGAAGGCACATGGAAACGCTCACAAAGGAAACATGGGGTCAAACATTCTACATCTATAATAATAATAATAATTGGTTTTTGAGGAAAGGAAATGGCGCAGTATCTGTCTCATATATCTTTGGACACCTGAACCGCGCCGTAAGGGAAGGGATAAAGAAGGGAGTGAAAGAAGATAGGAACGAATAGGTCCGTAGTGGAGGGCTCCGGAATAATAAAAAGAGAAAATAGAACCATACAAAAAGCCGCCGCGGTGGCTGAGTGGTTATGGCGCTCGGCTGCCGGACCGAAAGACGCGGGCTCGATCCCGGCCGGGGCGGTCGAGGCCCGTGTGGTGGTGGTGGTGAAAGCATTTATTTGAATATTGCAGAGAGGTTGCGTGGGGAGCAATCCCTAGTGAGCCGCTCCCCTTAAAGTACTAGGTGGAGTCCCTTATTCAGGGACCCCATTGGTCTGGGCCGCCACTCGAGCTCGCTGAACTAGGGCTTGTTGGGTCGGTAGGTACAGGCAGCTGAGCAGGGCCGTCTCCCAGTCCTCTCCGGTCAGGGAAGTGGTTAGGAGCGGAAGAGAAGGATTGTGTTGACATGCCCAGATCATGTGGAACGCGTCAGCCATCTCCCCATAGAAAGAGCAGAGGCCATAGAAAGAAGTGTCGAAATGTTTGAGCACTGCCGGGCACAGTAGAGTGTTAGTAAAAAGTCTAAGCAGTATTCTCTCGTCCGCTTTCCCTAGCCCCTTGAGAGGAGCCGGGTACTGACGGCGCGAGTTCCGGTAATAAGCGGAGATATCTTTGAAAGTTAACAGAGGATAGGAGTCCTGGTCCAGGTCGGTAGGGCCTACGTCGGGGGCCCGGTTAGTAAGTGAGCGGGCGACCGAGTTGGCGGCCTCATTCTCTGGTAGGCCCGGTTGGCCTGGAGTCCAAGTGAGAAATCGGGTCGTGGGGTCCTGATCCCGAGCTGCTCTCCGAAGTATTCGTTGCGCTGTTGGCGTTATCCAGCCCAGTTCATAATTCTAGCAAGCCCCTCGCGAGTCAGATATGATGAATTTAGATTCAGCGTGGGAGGCGGCTAGGGCGATTGCTACCTCCTCCGCGTGGGTTGTGCTAAGTGCCTTAAAAGTGAGACCGTTCACCTGACTTCCCTCGCGAACGACTGCGGCCGTGTACCATCCTCCCCTGGAATGATGTGGGCCCGCAACGTGTACATAGAAAACGCTGTGTTTGCAGCCATAATGGCGGTGCAGGGAATTCGCCCGCGCCTGATGTCGTCCATTGTGGTTCGTGTGCTGTGCGATGTCATTGCACGTAAAAGAACCCCAGGTGGTCGAAATTTCCGGAGCCCTTCACTACGGCGTCCCTGATAGCTTGAGTCGCTTTGGGACGTTAAACCCCCCTAAACCAAACCAAAACCATACAAAAAATCAAACACAAACTTTAAGCACGTCTGTACCATGAAGGTGAACATGTACACACTGAACACACACCCGGAGAACGAAAGAAGAAAAACAACCCAAAAACGCTACCCCTTGCGTTTGCACAGGTCACCGTTGCAAACACATCGGATAGTAGCACTGTACCTTGGGCATAACTCTCCGGTAATTTACAAACTACTCATGCAATCGGCGCCTACGTTTTCGAAGCCCTTGATGCACTTTACACGAAAGGTATATTCTTTTAATGTTAGGCTCCAACGCAGTGCCCTGCTGGTCAAGTGCATAGTCTTTGTTACATATTGCAAGGGTTGGTGGTCAGTCTGCATATTGAAGAACGTCCCATACAGGAATATGTGGAATTTCTCAGCAGCCCAGACTATCGCCAAACAATCGCGTTTAATCGCTGAATAGCGAGATTCGCTAGGTAACAACTGTCGACTCGCATATGATACCGGGTGGAGGATTCCATCATGCTCCTACAGGAGAACGGCGCCTACGCTGACCTCGGAAGCATCTGCGTGAAGCACGAACTGCTTACTGAGAATTGGAGCTCTTAATACGGGCCTGGAAGAAAACGCTTTCTTGCGCTCGTTAAAAGCGGCTTGCCACTGTGGTGTCCAAGAGACAAGGTTGCGTTAATTTTTGCGTGTCATCTCCATGAATGGTTGGACTTTGTCGGCATAGCCCGGGATGAAATCGTGGTAGTATCCCACAAGCCCTAAGAAGGAACGCACTTCCTTCTTCGTCTTTGGAAGTGGTACGTTGACAAGCTTTTCCACCACCGTTTCCAATGGTCGGGTGGTCCTCTCTGCAAGTTGGTGTCCAAGAAAAGAGATCTTAGTGGCTCCGATTTCACTCTTCTGCGGCTTGATCGTGAGGCCGGCTTCGCGCACCGTGCTAAACAACCCGTTTAAAGTCCCAATATGTTCTTCCCAGGAGGAGGTCGCTACGAGAACATCGTCGATGTAATGAACGGCATTGTCTATGCCCTGTAAAAAAATACGCATCAGGCGAGTCAAGAAAGCCGACGCTGTCTTAATGCCGAAGGGCATGTTGACGAGCTGATAGTTAGCGTATTGGGTAGAGAACGCTGTTCTCGCTCTCGAGGCTTCCTCAAAGGTACTTGCCAGTAACCTTTAGCACGGTCAAATTTTGAAAAGTACGCCTTGGTTGCGACCTCGGTAAATATTACATCTGTTCTTGGAATGGGCTCTGCATCAGACACAAGAACATCATTGATGCGTCGAAATTTGATGCAAGTCCGATAGGTGTCGTCTTTCTTTTTAATCAGAACGAGAGGGGGGTTGTATGGAGATAATGAACTGTCAATTACCCCTAATTTCATCATCTCGTCTATCATCATTTCGACCACGTCCTGCATGGAAAAAACCAACGAGTATTGCGGGGTATTCACAACTTCGGAAGTAGATAGCCTGAGTTGACACTCCACTAGATTAGTCTTCCCGGGAATCTGGGAAAAGATGTCTACATACGCGTCAAGTAAGCTCCGAATATCCTGCTGTTGGTCCTCATCGAGCTTTGCGGAGATTTGCACAGCTTAAACCACTTTACCGTGGTCCGTGCTGAGGGCAGGCATTTGTACTTCTGAGTCACCTTCTTCGATTGCGACGAACGATGACGCCTGCACGGTCTTTTGGGACGCACGCTCTTTGTGCCGTTTGAGCATATTGATGTGGAATAGCTTCTTAGTGTGGCACAAGTCGATCCAATATTCCGCGTCGTTTATTTTTTTGCCAAATACCACGAATGGACATTTCCACTGCATCAGGAGCTTATTGTGGCTACTCGGCAAAAGAATAAGGGCACGATCTCCAACCCTTAACTGCCGCTTCTTGCTTTTCCTGTCATAGTAACTCTTCTGAGACTGTTGGGCACGCAACAAATTTTGATGTGCCGCTCTCACAGTTTGCTCGAGACGTTCTCTTAGACCGAGAACGTAACCATATGTTGTGTTCGTGTCTTCTCTCTGCTCTTCCCTTGTCCAGAGCTCTTTGAGCACTGCGAGCGGTCCTCGCACATGTCGTCCAAATATCAACTCAAACAGAGAAAAACCCCAACTCGCCTGCGGTACATCTCTTTAAGCGAACAAAAGCGGAGCGATATGATCCCAAGCTTTGGGCTACCCATGACTGAGCTTCCGCAGCATCTGCTTGAGTGTGCCGCTAAATCTCTCCACCATCTCATTGCACATTGGATGGTAAGGGGTCGTGGTGAGATGTTTCACTGAAAAGAGATCATTGAGCTCTCTCATCATTTATGAAGGGAAACAGCAGCCCTGGTCACAAAGGATCTCTCTCGGAAAACCTATTCGCGAAAACATCTCCACTAAACCCTCTGCCACGGTCGCTGAATCTATCTTTGGCAGAGCCACGGCGTCGGGATACCGCGTGGCAAAATCGACAAGAGTGAGAATATATATATTCTATTTCACCGATGTGGGCGACAGCAGACAGACAACATTGACAGCGACCCGATCAAATAAAGGGTCGATAAGAAGCATTCATCCCAACTTTGCCTCTCGGGCACATCCTTTGACAGGAGTCGCACGATCTGACATACCTCTTAATCTCCTCCTCCACTCCCGACCAGTACAATTCTTTCAGAAGTCGATCTAAAATCTTCTTAATGCCCTGATGCCTCGCCAACGGGCTATCGTGGGCCAGCCTTAACACCTGTGATCGGCAAGACTTGGAATGTACTACCTTGCAAACCTCTCTGCCAGAGGCGAGATGATAGAGGCCGTACAGCAAACCCTTTTCAACAGAACACGAGTGCGAAGTGCCGTGCTTTCCATGGAACACCTTCCCTACTTCCAACCAACACGTCTTCAATGACTCATCGTCTCTTTGCTTCTAACATTTCCTTGATGAACCTCATGGGTCCAACGCTAAAAGCAGTACTTTCCCTCTTTCGTCCGGAAAATTCTTTTCCAGTCAGCACGACTTTTGGGCTTTCGCCTTCGCCATTTTCACTGGCAACCTCGTCATTGACCATTTCAGGACATAATCTAGCAACGCCTTCAGATTTCTTCCAATTAATGCCGGAGTTTGACGGCTCAAGGGCCTCTGGTATATTTCCAATTATGGCATCGTACAATGGTGTCTCCATGCACTTTACCAGGGCCATGCCAGTGAAATAGGGGGAAGAGATAGAGACGTCTGCTTTGAGAACTTCCAGACTACTGCCACCAGCAAGGAGCACCATAGACTCGACCCGTTGAGAGCTGAGTCAGGAACTAGGGCTTTCCACACCACCACTGCATTGCTCCCCGTTTCCCGTAAAACATGTACGGGTAGGCCTCTGAGCTCGCCCTCTAGTACAGACATATGTTGGGCGTCTGCAGGATTTCTTCGGACAAGTCCGACCACCACCTTATTCTCAGCTGGTTCACGCCTATCTGCTGTTGTGGACACCATTTCAGGCGCAACATTCTTTAGCTAAACACAACAAGACGACTGCTTCTGGTTTTCGTGCTTTCTTGAGCAGGAGCTTACATCATGCCCTGTTTATCGGCAATAGACGCAGTAAAGCTGTTTTGTCTTAGAATGACAGTCGGCAGCCTTACGTACAGGTCGGTTACAAATGAGGCACCTTCCTGACTGTTTACTTGATGAAACATCCTTCTCTCTCGGGATAACCACCTCGACGGATTCTTTGAACGAAGTCAAGTTTCTTTCCCGCTGGGCCTCTAGAAAGTTGTCTGCTGCCTCAGCCATCTTGTCCAGCGTCTTGCACTCTCTTTCTTAAAGGAAGATCGCCAGACGACTATAACAGTTCCTCATGAACTGTTCGGCCACCACCAAGTCAAGTAAATCATTTTACGTTGTGGCCGTTCCCGACATCTCAGCCCTTCGATCGAAAAGACTGAGCAAACATGCTGCGTATTGCTTGCCTGTATCATCATCAAGCCGCTGACTTTCACGAAACCTTTCGCGATAACCTTCTGCTGTAAACCGAAAATGTTGGAGAAGGGCTACATTTGCCTTAATGTTATTCGTTGAATCAGTTGGAGACAGTCGACCGAACACACTCAAAGCTTCCCCAATCAAAGACATACTGAGTGCTGCAGCCCATTTTTTCTTGGGCCAGCTGTGCCCTTCTGCGATGCGCTCAAAACGTTTCAGGTATGCATCTAAGTCATCCCTGCGATCGTCGAAAGGCGGCATCAACTTGTGTGGGCTAACCGCTACTGAGGGCCTCGGTGCGGGTTCTCGATTACCCCCACCAGCATCTGCGAACCTTGATTGGAGCGGCAACCTACGCTCTTCAGCCTCTGCTAGAGATTTTGCATGCTCGCGTTCGGCTTATTGCTTTACGCTCCTCGGCCTCTGCTTGCGCCTTGGCGTGCTCTCGTTCGGCTTCTGCTCGCACCTTGACGTGCTCGTGTTCGTCTTCTGCTAGCGGCTTTTCATGCTCCCGTTGAGCCTCGCGTTCGGCTGCACGAGCTGCGCGTTGCTAATCTTGCTTGGCAGCCATTCACGTGCGGAGCTCAACGTTTTTCAACCCCATGCATTCAACCAGTTCGCCCAAATCTCTTAGTGTTGTCATCGTTTCTTTTTACGGACCCATGAAAGGAAAAACAAAAGAGGCTTAAAGCAGCGAAACGATAGAGGCTTAAAGCAGGCTATCCAAGAGTGCCTTACAGCAGCACGGACCCTCAGTCCATCGGCTGCCAGCTCCACACTTGCCGAGAACGCTGTAGGCTTGCGTCCGTGTTCCAAGAGAGGTCACGGCAGCACGGACCCAACGTCCGATGGCTGTCACTTCCACGCTTTAATGACTCGATCTCCGCAGCGCTACCTTTCTTTACACCTCGATTTTCTGGCACGTCAGCTCTCCGCTCCTCGTGCTCGCCACGCTCTTTGTCGCCGTCGCCTCGCACACAACCTTCGCACGCGCACATACGCAACGCTGGGCTGGCACGCGCAGCGCTCCGCTGTCCGACGCACCACTGTCGACGCACCACGTTCACAATTCCTCCCAGGATCTTTTGTACGCCTCACACCAAGAGAAGGCAAATGTAGCAGAGGCCGGCGGAATGCCAAGTAGATGGATAAGTTTAGGAAGTTAGCTGGAGTTAGGCGGTCACAGCCCGCACGACAGGGCAGAATTATTTCGAGATATATGGCACAGGCCTTTGTTCGCGGTACGCGTAGCTAGGTTCGTGGTGATGATGAAACGTTCGGAATAAAATAATGACAGAACACTCAGGGCCAAATTATAAAATCCTTTTTGCCTCAGTGCGGATCTCTCATGAACTGCTCGCCTTCATTCAGCCCGTTTTAAGTATATCTTTACTACTCAGCCCTTAGCTCGGCCTCCAAAGGACCGTCCGTTAAGCACAGCACCATTTTCATGCTTCCTAACTTCCCTCCTTGTCTTGAACACATGCTTCACTGCACAACCGCTAAATCTGCGCTTGCGCAGCAGGGCGGCTAAATGACGGCTTCGCGCCTGCTAGGTTTTCGTCTCCAACCTTTACGTTGGAAATCTTCACCCGATATGTTTTCCGTGCGGCTGAGTACGCGTATGGACACGTATCCGCCTCCCGAAGTGATGTGCGAGCCGTCACCACTGTGGCTGCATCGTCAACAATTCCATGTTGCTAAACGAACTAGGTTCTTCCTGAAAAAATACGCTTAAAAGGCAAAAAAGCGCACAAAAGAGGACGCCCCTTAAAGTGAGTGCTAAGTTGTAGACGTGTGCTGATCCTTTTCCAGCTAGGACTAATATATTTCCATTATTAGGCGCAGACTGTCTACACGAGAACACGAGAACCGTATAAGTGGTACCTCGCCGCTCTGAGTGCCTACTTACCGAATGGACTGCTAAGCACTTCTAAATTTGTATGACCCCCTTCAATGTTTCCTTAATTTATGTAAGCAGGGAGGGTCCTCAGTTGGGGTAAGAGAGCCGTATAAGCGATGGAGCGTTCTGATTTTTAGTCTAAGAAGACAAAGGAATGCAATGAACGCCTTTATTTGAAGTAAACGGCCGTTTCGTATTTCAGTCCTCTGTCGAGAATTGCTGCACTCCGTCGGGCCAAACCTCCGTGCACACCCCCTACAAGACTGTAAGTAATTGTTCTGTTTGGAACCGTAAACGAAAACAAATGGACTCTAGGTGAGTGGGCAGTCTAGACAGCAACTTTTGATCGTGAGATGGAAGCACTTGCTCTTTACTGCCGCTTTATTTTCATTTATTGAATCTTCTGCTGGACGGAAGGCTTGCTGAGAACATCACGCAGAGAGAGCGCCACGCTGATTTGAAGCCTGTTTGGTCGTGCACTTCGCTACGATGAACAATCATTTTCAGGAAACACGATTTTGTTAAATTAGGAACTCCTGGTCAATCATAAGCTCATTCTATATGCTTTGTAATCTAGTAAGACAGAACATGTCTGCAGGTTCATCAATATAATGCAAAGCAGTAAAGTATACAGTATCAGAAGTAAACTTAATTCTCTTCAATTTCCACTGTAGCGCTTCCCACATAAGTACTATTCCGCAATGATGTTTGATGAAGCTATGCTCAAATTTTATGTAACTTCACATAGGCGGCAATTTACGAATGACACAGAGTGCCCTTTCCCAAACTGTCACGCTTTAACAGGTAATTCCTCAATGTATAGCTTATAGGAGAAATGTTTCAACATGGCGAAAAATGCATTTTATGTACACTTTACAGGTGGACAAAGAGCCGTGGAAGTCAAATATTTGTACGCCCGTTTCCGCATCTCTGCAAACACGAAGAAAGCAGAAAAACGAGTTTGAAACAAATAGCAGAGTAATCAGCTCTCGTAAGTCCCAATAAACAAGGGCGATAAGAAATATTAGAGCACAGAACAATTCTCCACAAAGCATTAGCTAACCTACTTGTATGAACGCGTTAATTACGAGGTGTGAGGCGTCTCGAAAGAGCATGAAGCGTGAAACAATCTGTTGCACTTAGAGATGGATTAAAGGAAGGCCACCAGAGCCCTCGCCCAGGCGAAGACTAGTTCTTCTGACGAAACGCTGGCTGAACACCCCGAGGGTCCCCCGTCCCTTGCCCACTTTGTTTGTGTTGTCAGGAAACCCGTTTTCTTCCGCTCTCTCTACTAACAATTTAACAGGTAGGTTTCACCTCGTAGATAATCTACCTTGATGAAAACCACACATCGCTCACGGTCAAAGCATTTTGCATGGCAGCTGGTTGATAGCCAAACAAAAAAAAAACAGAACACGGCAAAAGGTTTGGGTTAATATTGCCTCTTGAACAACGGCCTGCTAGATTATGATTTTTTCTATGACCAGTACGTGCCGAATTAAGCGCCTGTCAGCAGCACACCCACTCTGGTGACTGGTGCATCACAAGACAGCTAGAGAGGCGCTTTGTTTGTGCTGAGTGCAAGTACTGGAGGAAGGGGCGCAGTCACATGGGAAGGAAATGCGGAACACGTAAGGCCTTGCTCCAGGAAAAGCCGCTTCTCTCTGCCTGACAGAAGCGAGCGGGGGATGGGCGTTATCGATCGGCTGTGGCGTGACGTCTCGACCTTTTCCTTGACTTAGCCAGACGGGCAAGCGAGTCGTTGCATCTCGGAGGAGAACATGTATTCATCTAAACGCCTGACGCTATCTGCAGAGGCGGCCCCTGAATTTCTTTGGCGTTTGTTTAATTCTGAATTCTAGCCTATATGCGGCGCATACGTCAGGAACAGACTCCTATACGAGGTGAGCAATTGGCGGGTAATGCGAAAAATCCAAAAAATCCCGATTGACATGACTTCCAGTAAATTAGGAACATGTGCAATGCGGAATGCGGAGGTTGCTCAGCGAGCCCAGCGCGCAAGAACCTGAAAACAGGCTAAAGATGATTAGCTGGGCCAATTGACTGTACAGGCTTGGACTAAGCATAGAAGCCGAATGACAGCATATATCTCTTCGGGGCTATTATTAACTGCACTACCCATGCTTGTAAACGACAAAAGCTTGTATTTAATGATATGACCAATTATGCATATACGGCCGTTAATCCATTATCGGTATAAAAACAACTTCGATTCGTGAACGATGGATCCGAACACAAAAACCTAAGTGAAAACCGAATTGACAACCTAGTTCGAATTTGGCCAAACTACGCAAATCGATAATCATTTTTTTTCTTTCCTTGTAGAGCAAAAAAATATTAAATTGTTGCTGTTTCGACGATGAGCGCGTCAACTATGCTATATTGGATGAGTACAAAGCAGCTTTGAGGCAAAAGGACAGCAAGTAAAGGTACAGGTAAACAAATGTGACGGGTGAACTAGTTACCTCCCCATCGCATTGTGCCAACGTCCTCTCATGCATCTGTGCCTCTTTTATTTTAATCACCGAGATTTTAGCTCACTTTTTGAGAACTGTTTGCTTCAAAAATATAACAGTATTCGTTTTATTGTGCTTTGAAAAACTTAGTTATAAGTTCTTAGAAAGGCAATAGCCTTCATTTCGACCCATTAAATGAAGCGTAAAGAAGATCCCCTGCGGCGAAAAATTTAATAAAAAATGCTCGAACAGACCGCGTCTTATTGGTCCTCATGGTTTCGAAATTTGCACTCGTCCATTTGTGCTCCGTCCATTGTTGATAAAGTAGTAGCAAGGAGCTTTTCTTGTATTTTTTTTGCTATTGCTTGTAGAACGTGCAATAGTTGCGCCGGGCACAAAAACAGCGAGATTAAGTGACAGCTGATCGATTACTATTGTGTTCTCTGCAGAAAGCCTTGTGCAGGGATACATATCTGAAAGTTGCCTACCTTTTTCGCTGATTTGCTCTTAACGCAGCAAACTTACCTTCTGCGTATCTAGGTTGCACTTGAAATGAATCGTTTTGAGTGCGTGACTCACTGGCTAGTGCCATTGTAATTTTTTTTTTTTTTACCCTGACATCGCTTCTCTTTTCTTAACTTTCTATCTACTGATTCTTATTTTTCACTTGAGATGCTGTTCACACGCAGTAAGTTTGATATACTTTTAAATGGCATGCCTTTTCGATCGCCAAGCCAAGAAGATCCGCTGATCTCGCATGCGCACACGCGTGTCTCACATACGGTGAGACACGCGTGTAACCTTTTCTTTTTCACTGATTATTACGTTGACGTATTATAAACTAACTTCTAATCTTGGTGTACCACTGAAAAGAAAACTTTACCCCAGAAAAGTTGAAAAAGGTTGGTCGAGGAAGCCCTTGGATAAGCAGAGGTCTGCTCCAAATAAAACGTAGGTTGAAGCGCCGTAGGAAATTAAAGCGAGTTGTCGACGAGGTTGTTACAGAACTAAAAACTGCATTCACAATTAAGTTGCCAATATCTCGTGAACGGTACTACGCTGACCCTCAAGGCCGTTTTGCTTCAGAAAGCCCACGAAAATTCTGTCAGTTCGTAGGGAACAAAAGTCTTCGAAGAATCGAGCAGATAGTAGCAGGCAACACTGTCGTTACAGACTGCAGACAAATAGCATAAATATTTAACTTTCACTTTCAAAGCGTGTTTTCGAAGTCGGACAATAGTTGTGGTGTCACGCTAGCAACGGATGGATCAGACACCCTGTCCATATCTATGAAGTGTGTAGTCGAACTGCTGTTACGACTAGACGCGAAAAAAATCGACGGGTGCTGAGAGAATTGCATCCATTTTCCTTAACAGATACGCACAGCTGTTGGCTAAATTTCTTATATTATTATTTGATAAGTCTTTAAAATCTGGTAAAGTACCGGCTGACTGGCTCCTGGCTCGTGTTTTTCCGGTTTTCAAAAAAGGTAGCCAGGCGAAATTAATAATTACCGACGTATTTCACTTTCATGTATTTCTTGTAAGGTGCTAGAGAATATTCTTGTGAAATATCTCAATACCTTCTTAGATACAAACAAGATTATAAATTAAGCGCAATATGAGTTCAGGCACGGCTTTTCCACCAACACACAATTTATAGCAACCATTAACGAAATCGCTACAGTTCTATATAAGAATGGCCAGGTAAACAATATTTTTGGACTTCTCCAAAGCATTTGATAGGGTGCCTCATAATAAATCAAACCTGGAGATGAAAATAATTGGTATACCTTAAGAAAACAATCAATTGGGTTATATCGTACTTGACTAACAGAAAACATTATGTAGATATAGACGGCTCTTGTTCTGAAAATTTAGATCTCTACTCGGGAGCGCCTCAAGGATTTGTAATAGGACCAGACTTATTTAATATTTATATCAGTGATTTTGTCGACTCTGTCAGGTAAACTTTATTAGTTAAACTGTTTGGAGACGACTGTGTCATTTCTAAACCCATAAAATTTATTTCGGATCAACTCGTGCTGAACGCAAATCTAAAATTTATTTATTTATTTATTACAATACCTTCAGGGCCCCAGTGGGGCGTTACAGAAGGGAGTGGATAAAAAAGTAAAAACAATGCAGCGAAATGAAATCAAAAAGTAAATGAAAAATGTAATGTAATACAGCAAGGAATGAAAAAACGTAAGCTTGAACAAAATACAAATCAGATTACGTAAGAAAACAGCCTAGTCAAACACAAAGTTTTCCGCGGCATTTTTGAATAAACAGGTGTCAGAAATGTCGGCAACCAAGGTGGGCAGGTGGTTCCAATCGCTCGCCGTCTTGTGTATAAACGAGTTAAAATATGCATTGCTTCGGCAGTATGGAATGCGTACCTTGTGGCGATGATCCGTGCGAGGTGATATGAACGATGGTTCAAATAGAAGATCCCGTTTTAGTTGATGATTTTGGTAGTAAATCTTGTGAAAAGTTAGTATTCGCGCGAGTTTTTTATGAAGGGAAAGGCTAGGAAGGTTCAAAGTATTTTTCATTGTAGTTACACTAGCAGTGCTGGAAAAATTAGACAAAATAAATCGGGCGCTACGATTCTTTACTGACTCTAACTGATTAGTAAGAGTTTCAAGTCTCGGGTCCCACACAGAGCATGTATATTCTAATTTCGATCTAACTAAGGTTTTATAGAGTAGCAGTTTTAAAGAAGATGGAGCCATGGAAAAATTACGACGCAAGTAGCCAAGCATGCGGTTAGCATTGTTAACAATATAATCAACATGTGCCTGCCATGAAAGGTTAGCAGTTATATGAACACCTAAATATTTATATGTGGTAACTTGCTCAAGGAGAGAACCTGAAATATTGTGGGGAATAAGATTTTCGTTAGCAGACCGGTGTGAAATACGCATGACCTTACACTTGTTAGTATTCAGTCTCATGAGCCAAATATTACACCAACTAGATACCTTATATAGGTCACTTTGAAGTAAGGATGAGTCTGAAGCGGATTTGGTTACTCGATAAATAACGCAATCATCTGCGAAAAGCCTAATTGTGGAGTTAATAGAAATTGGTAGATCGTTATTGTATATTAGAAACAATAGCGGCCCGAGCACCGAACCTTGAGGGACGCCGGAGGTAACAGAGCATGGTGAGGAATCAGCGTTATTTGCAGTGACGAATTGAGTTCTGTTACGCAAAAAACTCTCGATCCATGAAAGAATGTTTGGGTCGATGTTTAGTTTGCCGAGCTTAAAACAAAGTAGTTGGTGATTAACAAGATCGAATGCTTTCTGAAAATCTAAAAATACACAGTCAATGAAAAATCCCTTGTCTAATGCATCAAATAAATCATGGGTGAAGGAAATGAGTTGCGTTTCACAAGAAAATGATTGACGAAAGCCATGCTGATGAGGGAAAAAAAAACGAATGATTTTCTAGAAATTTAACCAGATTAGAATAAATGACATGTTCAAACAGTTTACACGGGACACCCGTTAATGATATGGGTCTGTAATTAAGAGCACAATGAGCATCACCAGACTTGAATATTGGTACCACCTTACCCACCTTCCAGTCCCCGGGTAGATTTCCTGAATTCAAAGATTGCGAAAACAGTGCACACAAGTAAATGGAAGAATAAACACTTGTATTCTTTAAAAAATTTAGAATTTATGTCGTCGATTCCCGAAGACGAAGAAATTTTGAGATTATTAGACTTTCTATACCAAGACTGTCAAACACAATTGGGTCCATTAATGGATTCTGCACAGGCTGAAAAGAGGGCAGAGAAACAGATGATTGCTGTAAAAAAGTATTTGAGAAGGCGTCGTTTAGCACTTGAGGGCATTCTGATGAAGGAATGGCTGCGCCGCTTCTATCGTTCAGAGCTATTGCTTTATACTTGGGACCAGAAATGATGTTCCAAAATTTTTTGGCATTATCAATCAACAAAAACGGAAGCGTACTCTGGAAGAAAACCTGCTTGGCGTTTCTTAAGGCTTTTCGATACTCAGATGTTATGGCACGATACACATCCCAGTGATCAGGGCAACCGGTGGTTTTCGCTCTACGATAAACTCGTTTTTTTTTTTACTTAAAAGGCGTTTTAATGCAGCAGTGAACCACGGGGAACGTTGCTTGCCTGATGTGACGCGTAAAGGTATGTGTTTTTGGACGAGAAAATGAACCTTTTCTTTAGAAAGGCGCCAGTTCGTTTCCACAGTAAGGTTATAAAAGTTTGGCATGCACTCTCCTAAGAAGATTTCGAGCAGAACGGTGTGATAAATGGGATATGATGATTAACATTTAAAAAACTGCGCATATGTGTGTTATTAATAAAAAAAACTGAAATTTTCATATAGCATGGGCGGCAATTTGATTAAATAACTAGTGGATTATAAGCATTTAGGGCCCACAATTACAAACAGGCTTAAATGTATGGCGCACATCGGTAACATATACTCTTCAGCTCGTAAAAAATTAGGCTTCTTAAAACACAAATTAGGAAGATCGTGAGGTGAACTGAAAAGCAAGGCGTACAAAGCGCTAGTAAGACCTTCGTTGGAGTACGCTAGTATTGTGTGGGATATAGAAAAATTGAAAAAATTCAGAGGCTAGCGCACGTCTCATATACAACCCCTACAAACGCCTGGACTCTCCATCTGCTATGTTGCATGAAGCGAAGCTTGAATGCTCAAGAGAAAGAATGAAAACGGCTCGAATTAAATTGCTTCGTCGTTTGTATTTTCCAAAACTGGGCAAAGACCCCCCCGATTACATAACTAAACAGTCATCTAAGAAATCTCGTCATAAGCATAAACGCTACATTGAACACATTTTTGCTCGCACGAATGCCTATAAGTATTCATTTTTTCCTAATACAATTACTGATTGAAACGCACTGCCTCATGATTCTCGTTTGCTTGCCTCCCCTGAGTAATTTCAGCCACCGGTTGGCGCTGCCTGTGACGCTCTATGTTGTTGACACTGAGTGTTGCTTGTTTCCTCCTGTGCCTATTTAGCGTTGTATAAGGGTAGGTCGTCCTTTTTTAGTACTTGTTTCGTCGTCATGTATGTTTTTCTTCTTTCAGGGTCTAAGTTTTGTACTCCATTGTTTTGTACAGTGCATCTCTTGCTTGGACCGTATTTGGTCCGCAATAAGTGATAAAAAAAATTACAATAAAAATAAGGAAAAAATTAAAAAGAAACTTAACCAACTTGACCACGCAGCTGACTTTATGATTGCCTTTTTTTTCGAAAGTAGTTTTGTCAAATTATGATTGCAATAAAAAAATTGACATGATTAGGATAGCCGGTGATGGAAAATTTGAGCGCAGCTCTTCAGAGCTGGTACTTTGCGGGTTACACTGCTAGCCACCAACCGGGATCTTCCCCACCTTCCAGGTGGCGCTTCGCTCTGCTACTTGGACAAAAAGTAACTGCGCCAACAGCTTCGACGCGGAATCCAGGAGCGGATGACTAAGAACTGTGCTCTACAACTGGAGTAGTAACTGTTGTGCAGCAAAATTAGGAACTTTGCGGGGATAAGGCCGCCGCAGCTTGCACAGGGCAGGATTATTTGCAGACATACAGGAGATCCCATTTTCGTGCAGTGAGCGCACTTCGCCTGATCATTTATATGATGATGACTTCTTGAGCACGCCACACTATTCCTGCAGAGTATAGCTGGTTGCTCATTGCTTTTTAAAAATTGCTGTAAAAAAATCGAAGTAGTTCGCATACATTTTGTGCGGGCTGCGGTTGACGGTAACGCACGTTACGTTGCTGAATGGTTGAGGTTCCATTTGTGGACTAGCAAGATTATTAGAATGTGAAAAAAATTAAACAAATAAGTGAACGACTTCGTTTTCGTGTCCTTCTTTTTTTTTTGCTGTTCTCAGGCCACCGCTGGGACAATAACCAACGTATACACAATAGAGACCTGCGTACACTGCGGCCAATAATTTCCTACAATAGAATCAAATGGCTTTTAAAGCAACGCGATTAGGCACACACCTCCCATTCTTCCCACATCCACTCGGTGTGATTGGATAGCGCGCAGATTTTAGCGGTGATTTGCCCTCGGGAAACGAATGCGGATAGAGATCGCGGTTAGTGCAAGGTTAGACAGGACATGGAGCCCGTCGTGCACTCGGCAGACTGAATGGTGTAACTGTTCTCAGAAAACAAAGATTAGTATCAGCAGCTTTGTTCCAGAACTTCAGCGGAACTGGAAATGGCGCAGTAACTGTCTCGCGTATCTCGGTGGAAACTCGAACTGCGCCGTAAGAAAGGAATAAAGGAGGAAATGAAAGGAGAAAGGAAAGAAGAGATGCCGTAGTGGAGGGATTCGGGAGTAGATTGTTTTTGGATGATTTCACTGAAAGCAAAGTCAGTGCTATAATCATAATCCCCACCTCAAAATTAGTTAACCTGCATATTAGCAATCAACAGCCTATAAAAATGATCCATTCTATGACCATAATCGCCTCTTCAGAATTACCTTGCATAACATCAATCAACGGTGTGTTTAAAAGTGGTCCGAGTGAAACTCTGCCGAAATGAGCGAGCGTTTTTTCATGTTTTCGGTTGTCGGTAGTGCTGGTCAGATTTTTACTTCAAGATAGAAGGCGAGTGCTGAAGATGCCGGTAGTTTTCGGGGGGAAGATATTCAAGCAGATAGGAGGGCGGGAGGTCATAATTCTTCATGCTCGAAAAATAAAGAAGGACCATATGATCGCGATTAATTAAACTTCGGGAAATCGTAAAGCGTTGTGAATTTTTAGCCTTTTTAAACCTGCATTGATGACATTCTGTACCCTAATTTTCATCCAGCCCTGGAACTCGCTGTCATAGGAGTAAGCAAATAGTTTGATACTTTTAAATCTGGAACAAGGATGCGGTTCATCAGTGTACGTAACGGCATCGTGCCGAAAATAATTGGCATGCATACCAAGCGCAGTATACACCAATAACAGCCCTTTTTCCTAACCGGGCCGAGATGTAACAAGGCTGTTTTTGCGGAAAGCATTCAATGCCACTTTCGACGGTCATTTCAGAGTATCCTCACTTTTCATGGCGAATATTCATCGGGAAATAACTACTCCTCACGGACACAGATTGCTCAACTTCAAACGAAATCAGAAAAACTTGCATATAGTTAACTCCGGCACATATCACTATTTTTTTTCATTGCTTAACGCGGAGGCGTTCTTGCTTACTGCGAAATTCTTTAGCGGCCGTCGCGAATAAAGGTACCTTACTCTTACATACCCATGTAAGGACCTTGTCAATGTCACCAGTGTAGCATTTAGTACCGCTTCAGTTCCCTATGTGTTTCGCCACTGTGTTCTCAAAACATTGTTTTCACCCCGACGATCATTTCTACATCCATTACACTTGCTGACGTACGCCCTTCTCCTTGGCTTGCTGTGAAGTTCTGCCTGCAGTAAGCTCTCTAACGGGGTCGCATTCGCGTTCTGAAGATGTAAGTGATGTAGTTACTTGTCTCTTTAATTTTTTTATTGCAATACATCTCCAGGTAGCTGCTGCTTTACTTTTTTTTCGCCGCCACTAGGTTATTTTGCTGTTCCACTCGATTTTTTTTATGTTTAGCAGTAATGCCTGCTCCTCCGATTTATAGTTCCTCGGAGAGATTCCATTTTTTTGCGCTGTTTAAATCTTACAGTTCTGTAAGATTCCCTCCTAAGCCCCGTCAGGACTTCGCAAACATGTCCTTGCAATGCATTTATGTATATGCAATAACGTACGGGTCAGGTGCATCAAGAGGTTTACTTTCGAGCCGTGTAGTGGGACATTTGCGTCATTCCATAACCTCAAAAACTCTGCAGGCTTTTGCCGTAGGAGTATTCTCACCTTTGAGAACCTTGGTAGCTTCATAGGGGTTCTAAGGGCCAAAATATACTACTAAAAAGCAGCCCCCGTAGGATAGGAACTTTGTGCGCAGCCTGCATGTCCATGAATTTGCGTGTGCAAGCATGTACGAGTGATTGTAATATCGGCTGCACAATATTACATGATGCAGGTTTTCAAGAATTATGATGAATATTGTGACAGTGCCTCGTTAACCAATCCCCAGGTTGTGCTCGGAGGAGATGGAAAATGCAGGTCCCCTTAGACCTTGTGACATTTGAGACAATAGTTTAAGTTACTGCAGCCAAAGAATTGTTTTTGTATACATCCGCATATTGTAAATGTTTTCCTGCTGGTAGTACGTTTGCACGCAATGTCCACCATTCTTGGAAAAAAAAATTTGAATTTTGGAAAATTATAAGAAATTCTTATGGAAACCGTTGAGATGATGGTCCATTCTTCCGCTGTGTAGCAAAAACTTTGTTTTCAAAGTTTTCCCGTCGCTTGCATTGAATAGTTAAGACAGCCATTTAAAACAATGTGAAAGCTTGTGACGATAGCAAGAACGGCAAAATAAATGGAAGCTTACAGAGAGATGATCTGACGATTTATTGATTGTTATAGTGAAATCTTGGAGTCTACAAACTTACAGCGTTAATTATTTCTTTATCGTTGAAAAACGCGTTTGTTAATAATTAGGGAGAATGCTTGTTCATTACACCTTATATACGCTTGCAGACATTAGGTTACATTCCAGCAAAGACGGACCAAGAGTTTCGCAGAAAAGAGCAAATTGAAGCTCATTATAAAAAGCACTTTACATCGAAGTACATGGGGCCTTGCTAATTATCCGAAGTGCTAGGTTCTTCCTTTAAAACATCCCTCGGTGTTGACCCTGTAGCAATCGCGCCAGCGTGGACCTTTTCAAAATAGATAACCTGTACTCGTAGGCTTAAATTTCCTAGCAACTTTTTTTGGTCAGTATTATTGAGATTCTAAATTTCGAATCATTCAGCGCTGCAGGCCAGCTTGTCCGGCAGCAAAGCGAACTAACAGGCAGTACCCTTCTCGACTGCCTTGGGTACCGGGCACCCAACCCCCTCTCAGCCAACTTACCTAGTGCCCTAGCGCCCACTGTCTGTACGAAGACACTGGTGGAACCAATTTCTCGAAATACGCATCCCAACCAACCATCTCAGAGGCAGAAGACGGGTCAGAGTGCAGGAGCTGACGCGCTCCCTCGAAAACGATCCGTCCACGCTCTGTACTCATATTGCTATGCGGGCCGCATTGAGAAAATTTCGTCTGCCGCTGGCCAGAAGATGTCGCTAGATGACCGTTAGATGACGTTCTACGTCACACTCGCGGTATTACAGGACGTGCTACGTCCACCGCTATGGGCGAGGGTGGCGCTGGTGAACACACTGAAGGTTCGCTTACACGCAAAACATGAATACCCACGAAAACAGCAGATTAGACAGCCGTCGCCGTAGCTCAGTTGGTAGAGCATCAGATGCGATTTTCGGAGGTCATGGGTTTAGATCCCACTGGCGGCATGATTGTTTTTTCTACTGCTTGATAAGTAATTTTCTTTAACGAATTCATTGGCACGACACATTAAAGAAAAAAGAAACATTCCCCGGTGCACCTTGGTTTCGTGACTCTTGGCTTCCTTCACCACTCTCAAGCTTCCTTCACCACTCTCAAGGTTCGCTTACACGCAAAACATAAATACCCACGAAAGCAGCAGATGAGACAGCCGTCGCCGTAGCTCAGTTGGTAAGAGCACTGGACGCGATATCCGGAGGTCGTGGGTTCGGATCCCACCGGCGGCATGGTTGTGTTTTCTGCTGCTTTATAAGTAATTTTCTTTAAAAAAACTAATTGATTGGCACTAGATACTAAGTAAAAAAACATTCCGCTATGCACCTTGATTTCGGTGACTGTTGGATTCCTTAATATGTTTGTCAAACGAGCCCCTCACTTCATTTGCCTTGTCTGCTATATATATATATATATATATATATATATATATATATATATATATATATATATATATATATATATATATATATATATATATATATATATATATATATATATATATGTATATATATATGCCGTTTCACTGTCGCACATTAGCATCAATAAAGATATCAAAGTGATATATTTTCGGTGTGTTTTTAGAAAAACACATAAATATATGTGTTTGTGTTTTGAAACACATTCAAGTATTTTATGTTTCTATAGCCCTCAGCCTCCGCAATTCCCCTGAAATCCCATATGTTTCGGCTGTGTTCGGTTTTCTTTCATAATTATTTCCTTCTTCTCATGTTAATATGATGAACTAAAACGTATTGAAACTAGGTTTTCGATTATTAAGCTATCAAGTACGCTAAATGGAATGAAATGTGATAAAAAAAGCAAGCAGGTTAATTGAGCAGCTGGTAAAAGGTATTAAGATAGCAAGTAGGGGATGAGAAAAATGGGTTCTATGCGAAATTGAACCATTACCTTTATAATAAACAGGTAATGTTTAAGACATTTATAGCTATTTATTTTAAAAACTCTGAGACATGCGTCCGTGTCGCCTATTGAGCTGGATTGTAAAGCAAGGTGGACAATATGTACCTCATTTGGATAAATACTTAGACTATTATAAAAATTTGTTTTACTAATACCCTGTTTTTTATTTTAGCGGGCGAAGTTATATACCAAAATAGATGGCTGTAATCTCCAAAAGTTAACTATGTTTCTACATTTTCTTAATCGGCAATTTGATTCCAAACATAGACTGTCAAAAATACCGATTTCATTGCTTGTTTAGTTGAATTTCTCGCATTGAAAAGTATGTCACTGTGCTTTCTATTATCACCAAAATGAAGTAAGCGTCTTCTATATTAATAAATACATGCACCGCACTTGTATTTTATGCATAGGAAGTGCGAGAGACGCCATTTTATATTACACAATAAGAGTAATCCAAGACTATTAGCTTTCAAATGCTGAAGCCAACCGCCACCAAAACCAAGCACCGTGGGGGTTGTTTTTTTTTTGTATTTGTGGTGTAATTACTCTGAACTTAAGTGTAATTTTATAGCTTAAAGATAATTGATAAGGGCGCCGAAAGAAAAACAGCCACAAGATGCCAGTGGGATACGCAAACAAGACCTCGAAATTTCGCATCCGGTGGTCTACCAACTCAGCTACGGCGACGGCTGTCCAATGTTTCGCTTTCGGGGCTACCTATGTGCAGTGTAACCAAACATTCAGAGTTTTCTCCTGCGCCACGCTCGTCCAGAACGGCGGACGTAGTACATAGCTCCTGTATTACTGCTAGTGCCACGTAGGAACGTAACGTAGTGGTGACAGCGGTGAGGCCGCCATGTGTGTCATAACGAACCCCTTTTTCATTACCCTGTCTGCTCAACAGCTCAACGAGTGTCTCGGCACTGGCAGTCTTGATGCCATAGGCAGCATAAGAAGGTTCTTGCATAGCTTGCGTTCTCGCCATTCCATCACGTTCCTACGTGGCACTCACGATATTAGAGGACGTGCTACCTTCGCCGCTATGGATGAGGGTGGCGCTGGTGAACACTCTTAAGGCTCGTTTACTCCATAGATTTAACACTTCCGAAAGCAGAAGATTAGATAGCCGTCGCCACAGCGCAGTCAGGGTGTCGATCTGGAATTTTTTCAGATTTGGTTCGGGTTCCGGTTCACGCCTTTCGGGTTCAGCTCCAGAGCGACATTCGGCTCCGGTTCTAAACGGGTTCGGACCCCATCGAATCGATTCAAGCGGGTTCACGACCAAGAAAAAATTCCGAATTTGGATAGGCTGTAAAACACCTTGTTATGGTTTTCATTCTTGTGTTTGGCATTGCTATATAAAACATAAATTGCAAAGTTTGCTTAATGCGAGATGTTTTCACGTTACTCGCTTTGATTTACTGTCCGCGACATAGCGATAAGAATTTACGACAAGAGCAACAATACGAAATGAACTCAAAATTAATGTCAATCGGCAGCGAATACGCTGTAATCCATCTCATGAGGTCATCATAATCATAAACCTGAATACCCCCACTGCAAGACAAGGCGTCTCCTATATCCCTCCAATTAACCCTGTCCTGTGCCCCCTGCGGCCACCGTACCCCGCAAACTTCCTAAGCTCATCCGCCCATCTAACTCTCTGCCGCCACGCTTGCCTCATCTTGGAATGCAGTATGCTAGCCTTAATGCCCTAAGGTTGTGTTTCCTTCACATTACATGCCTTTCCCATGCCCACTTCTTAATCTTGATGTCGACTAGGATGTCATTACCTTTTTTTTTTCTCACCCACTCTGCCCTCTTTCTGTCTCTTAATGTTACAGTATATAGCTTCGTTTCCCACCTTGCTGTGCGTTCCTTAATTTGAACCCTTTTTCATTATCCTCCACGTTTCTATTCCATAGGTCATAACCGGCAAGCTGCAGCTGTTATGTTATGTCCTCTTGAGGGATGTTGCTAAACTGCTTTTAGGATGGGAGAGAACCTGCCAAATGCGGTGCACCCGATTCTTATTCTTCTAGTTATTTATTCTCGTGATTCGGATCGGCGATCACTCTCTGCCTTAAGTAGCCGTATTTCATTATCACTTCCAGCGCCTCACTACAAATTGGGAACTGCTGTTCTCTTCCGAGACTATTCAACATTGCTTTGGTTTAATGCATATTATTTCTCAAACTCCCAGTAGTTGTCAGCCTGTCCATGTCATTGATGATTTTTTGCAGTTCATCTCTTAAGTGGCTTAGCAAGGTAATGTTCCCAGCGAATAGCAGATTACTAAGGTATACATTCATAGCGATGCTTTAAAACTGTGTTCAATCCAAACATCTGAAAAATATCTGTTAAAAATTGGTGAATAGCATTCGCGAGATCGTGTCGCAGAGTAGAGTATAACCACCCCCTATATACAGATTCTATGGGTTACGCCAAAGCATCTCACTCAGTCGAAGCCATCAGCAGTCATGCAGGCATTACAGGATCACGGTGCCGAAGAGGCTTATTTAAAAATAATTGGTATATATCTATAACGCTCGCACAGCTGTCATAGTATGCGGAGTACAGACACCCTTTCTCATTAAAATTTCACTCATGGCTTAATTGAGGACTATGGCAGCTGTGCACCCATACTAGATATCTTCCAGTATTTTTACTTAAGACTCTTCTGCACCCTGATTCCGTAATGCCTGCATGGCTGCTGACGATTTAGACTGACTCAACTTCTTTCGCGTAATCTATAAAGGCTATATGTAGGGCCTGGTTATACCCTGCGTATTTTTCTAACACCTGACTGATGGTATGGATATGGTTTACTGTCCAGTACTTTTTATGAAAGCATGCTTGATCATTTGGTTTGTTGAAATCTACGGTTTTCCTGACTATTATCGATTACCTTAGCAAATACCTTATAGGCAACGGACAGGAAGCTGAGCTCTCTGTACATAAGACCAATGAGGTACATAATGCGAAACGTTGATGGATTTTGAACACCTTCAAAACCTTCCACCTTCAGCAGTTTCGGAGACCACGTCGCACGGGTAATAGATCACCCCTGGAGCTCGTGTCCGTCGGGCATTTCTCCTACGCAGAATACTTAAGGGGTCGCCGTCAGACCGCCGCATATGCCCTCCACCTCACCGCCCACTACTTGAGAGGAAGCTGTGCTGCATCAGCAGCTTTTACAGACAAACACCTTTCCATCACCACCAACCGATTAAGCAGTCACCCCCTTAGGCACACCTGCAGCATGTATCTCTTGGGCAGCTACCCCCCAAACCGAGCCTCTAACCCATGTGATATGAGAATACGCGAGACCCCTCAGCCATTCACCCCTTACTCAAGAATAGCCTCGTGGGAGTATTGGCTCTCGCTTGCAACAATGATGCACCAATCATGTCGGTTTAAATTATATGTTAGACATCTGTAATTGTGCTATAGCGGTTATTTCATCCAAAGTGTTTCTGTCATGCTTCAAGGTAGGCTGTTGACTTAAAAGATAGCTTCTTTCGGCATAGCATTGTCAGCGGTGTGGCGCATTAGAATACACCTAAGACATACTAACCATAGTAGGACTGTTGACCAATATTGAATAGTTAACTTTCCAGCTGTCACTGTTAGTCTCGTTATTTATTCAGAGGCGTGTAGCGCACCGTAAGTAATATCCATGTCTATTGTTAAAATATATGAAATGCAGTTACTCTCGCCGTTTTGGGCAAATGAATTTTTCATACATCGCGCCAAAGTATAAGCGCTTTCGAGAAGCTTGCAGGAAAAGCTAACCATCCAGTGCACGCCACTCGCCGAAACAGACAAAATTTGTTCGGTCACAACGCCGAGCGTAACTGCGTTTTCGAAATTCAAAAAGGAATTTGGCTACTACTTACGGTGGCCTACACGCCTCTCAATAAATAAAGAGGCTGGCAATAATAGCAAAAAGCTAACAAATCAATTTTGTTCAACCACCCTACAAGTTAACACTTCTTAGCTCAGTTTTGATGCGCAATACCGCTGACAACGCCATGCCGAATAATGCGCTCGTCTCACTCTTAAAGTCCATCTTCAAAAATTGCAGAATATCTGAATCACCTGGTATATCTCGAGCACCTATAGCTCAGTATCTTCCAAAGCAAAGCTAATCGCTGCTTTCCGCTAGTACGGTGTGAAATGAATATTTTGGCCTATGCTGAAGAAGTGACCCTCCTCTGTTTTGATGAAATGAGTATGGTAAAAAGCAGGCATGGATGGGTTGGCAGCACTTTGTGCCGACACTGTCGCAAGTGCTTTGTTTTGTGAGTAATAAAGTACATGCGCTACGTAGAATTTATTTTTTACTTTTCGTGGGCACTATCAAAGGTAGCCGATGCGTCGAGAATATTTTTTATGCCCTTGTTTGAGTTTGGTGAATATGTTGTACCTTTTTCTTTTTGAAAACCACAAACCCCTCCTTTTCCTGGCAGCTGTGCTTAATGGGCGATTAAGTGCTCATCTGTATTTTATGGACATGGTTGTGAGAGAATTTTGATAGGTTGTTTTATTCCTAATCGTTACTCGCTACTACTCGCACATGACAAAAGTCCTGATGGGTCACTACGTTTTCTACCCATATACCTGCATCTTTACCGAGCCTTTCTTGTAAATAGAGTATTAAAGCGTCATCACCGCTTGTAGATCCTATAAGACGCAAAAACCTTTTTTAAGACTTCCAATATCGGCTTTACCCGTTAGGACGAACGTTCGTACCATAGGGCCATTTTTGCTATGGTAAGTGAATTGCTACCTCTGCTTGCAACGAGGAAATATTCCAAAATGAAATGATTTGTGTTGTTTCGTGATTCTGTGTTGTTTTAGAACACACTTCAGCCAAATCTTAAAAAGGACATTGAGATCACGCCTTACAGCAAAAAACAATTCTGCGTGTGATTAAAGACCCTGGAATGCTCTTTAAGCAAGTAATAATAGGATTGTTTAGCGTGAGAAAGAGCCACATGATGTATACACACGCGGAACTGCCACAATCTGTCTTGTGGCCCTGTTTTTCTTAATTTATGTGAACAACCTGTTGATGTTGTTGAAGAGGACATACCTGTGAGCCTGTCTGCCAAGGGCCTTTTGTTTTCAAACAGACAGTAACTGTGACCATTTCGCATTACAAAGATTCATAGTACCAATCGCAGATTAGTGGGATGGCTGGGATATATTTATTAACCAAGACAAATTTATATGTTACCAATCACACTGAACAAAGTGTCCTGGTTTTAGTTATTTACTTCACAACTGTGCAATTTTAGAAATACAGAGTTATAGATACCTCAGAGTAACCCTCACTAACAATCATACTTGGGCCTCTCATGCCTGTGACATCTGCTCATCAGCCGTAAACAAATTGTGTTATTGAAGGAAAATTTCCAAACTCTCCGTTCAGCACCATAACCACTGCGTACAAGTATTGTGTTGTGTTGCGACTTGAATATGCGGCGGCAGTTTGGGATACGCGTAACAAGACATTGCCCAATTGTATGGTATAAACGAAAAAAAAATGGTTCGTATTACTTAAGATGGCGTCTCGTCTGCGACTGAACCCTCACTGCAGAGACACGTGGCGTAGGTCAGCATTATTGTGAGTGAAAATCACGAGACCATGGCATCGGTTCGCCTGCTTTATTACCACAAAATGCCACATGCTCATACGCTTGTTTCCTGCCTGGCGTCGACACAGGCAGAGCTGTTGGCCATTCGGGACGCATTAAGCATTCTCTGTCTACTGTTGTAATCTAGAAGCCACCTTTACATTTTCATGGGCTCTTCAAGCGTTGTCCGTATTCTGTGGCGTGTTCTGAACAGAAGCTTATTGGCACAGCTAATTCAGGACATAATGGAAAAATTCTCCCTCACAGTACGTGTACGATGAATTCTTCGAGATGCCTACCTCACACAAGCCTTGGTAAATGGAGCAAGTCAAGAATCAGCTGCTCCACGTCCCCTTCAAGCGGCCCCAATCTCTCCGGTGATAGTATTCCTTCCAGAAAAAGAAAACCCCCTGTGCGCCACGCGAGCACTTCTCCCACCGTGTGACACCGACCCTCCTGGCGGCCTTAGAAGCTCGGAATACGTTTTGTTTTATAGGTTGCGCCTCCGTGTCGCCCTCACCCCAGCGGTAACCCGGTCATGGCGGACACTGTACCATGCCCCTTTCGGTGACGCCTGCCCCTTCTGTTCCGCTCCTGTCTGCGAGGCGGACACAAAAGACTTGCTTTCGACCCGCCCTCTCTTCGCGTGCTATCCGGCAGAAACACCTGCTCTGGTGTGGGCCGTCTCCACGCCGTCCACCAGATGTAGAAGAATAGATTTTTGCGCCGCACTACCCGATGTTACTAGACTTTCTTCGGGAGTCCAGTGTGTACCTATATTTGCAAAAAAAAAATGCTTTATGCCAACAGGCATACTGTCTAATAAAAAAAGTTCGTATTATTTATGATAAATACAGAATATTTTCTCAACGCGCATTAATTCTAAAGAGCATTTTACAGTCCTTAATGATAAGAAGGAAAGTTAACCATCCAGTATTGTTTCACAGATACATCTCCGGAAATCTAAAGGCAGATCTTTCTGACTGTGTGGAAGTGGCGTGCACAATGAGAACACGATATGTGCACGAGTATTCATTTGCTCCAATTGTCACAGGAAGCGTACAGTTTATATGCAGTTTTTTCCCGAATACTGTCGCTGAGTGGAATAGTTTTCCGTCGGGTTTACGCAAATCCAAGCATTTTATGTAAGATTTGGTGGATTCATTGTACGGCTCCTGGTGTTCTTTTTGTGCTGAATGTTGATTTGATGTCCTGTATCATGAATTGCGGCTGTTGTGGTTGATGGATTTATGGCTTTTATATTAGTGCGTAAGCACTGAACGAAGCCCAAAGAAAATCTTCCGTTGTCTCCGCTCTGGGTACCGACCCAAACAAAGCACAGAAGAAGAAGAACCAATAAAACATACGATAGCATGGACGCCGGGACACACTGGAGTCGAAGGCAACCAAGCGGTCGACAGGGTAGCTCAAGGGTACACTTTCTACCGAGCTCCCTCCACAAGCGACCTCGAGGAAGCCGAACCTGTCCCTAGAGATTACTCGGCAATCTTAAACCACTACAAGGGCTGCATGAAACGGTACCCCCCACCATATAAATCTCTCTCCAGGGAAGACGCCGTCGCCTGGAGGCTGCTACAGACTTGCTCATACCCGAATCTAAATACACTCAACAAAATACAACCCACACAATACACAGACAAATTCCCATGGTGCCATGAAACACCCACGCTCTATCACATAACGTGGGCCTGCCAGAAAATAGAGGTGGCACCAAAAATACCAAACCCGAGTGCGGAGCAATGGGAAGGAATGCTCTTCAGCGACCGTCAGGACGTCCAACGGGCTAATCCGGCGAGCACAGCTTTCAGCGGCATCCAGCGGAGCCCTGGACTAGGGGCAGAGGACCATTGCTAAGAAGGTGGAAGACACCATCCGACTCCGCCAAATTCCTCACCTACTCTCTAGAACTCAATAAACGTTTTCCTTCCTTCCTTCCTTTCCGTTGTCTGCTCTCTTGTCTGTTCGCAGCTGGCCTAGCGCGAGCGCTCCGCCCTGCTGGACTGCCCGGTCATCGTCGTCTTCCAAGTAGCAAAAAGCCGTTCTTTGACACTGATTCCAGCGTAGTAAGCATTCTCTGCAGTTTTTTCAAGTTCAATGACCTTCCTGCTTAGGCCCAAGCTATGGCTCGCAGTAGGTACAAAAAAATAAATGAATAAACGAAGGCTGTGCCTTTTCAGGGACAAGGTTTTTACGACTCCATAGCTGCGGACAACGCGCGCGAAATTTGAAACCCTCACTGCAAGATAACTTTTTCTCAGTGCGGCTGTGCTGACGTGTCTCGCATGGGCTCCCGCCTCGAAGCCACTTTTCGGCAGAAAGAGTCAGCCTTCGGGCTCGAATATTTTGGACGACATCCGGGCCATTGTCCAGTGCCTGCTGCAGCCGGATTTTGCCAATCTACAGACACCTAGGCATATTGCCGGCTGACTGCCGGCCTAGCCATCGAGCTCGACCTAGGTCGTCACCTCTCCGCCGGGAACTGAGCGCCCAGGGACCCGCACAGATGGAGTACGCCGTGGAAGGCGAGAAAATATCACCGTCGGAGCTCGAGGCCGGAAAATGGGAAACCATTCTTCGTTACCGCGACCGACAACGAGGCCTGAAGAATAAAGGGCCCGCATCAACCGACGACGAGCCTGCGCAGGGGCACGGCCAAGGCAAGTCTAATTCCAATTTTCCATCGCGAAAGAACGGGAAGAAGCTACTTGCACTCAGCAAGAAAGCCCTTCTCCCGCGCTTACCGACCGACGACTACAAAATCGTCTGCCGACCACAAGGTTGGAATCTGAGGGACTTTGCGCCCGGACTACTACTCTTCTGCGCCTGCGAGGTGGCCAGGCTGCCGTATGATACGGTGAAGAATGAAGACATTATCAGAGTCAATACGGCCAACAACACCTTTACGCTATGCACGCCCGATCGTCAACGGGCGACTGCATACGCCAATATTGAAAAACTGAACCTCCAAGATCAAACCTACAACGTAACGTCGTACGTGGCGGCGCCCGAAGACTCGGTAAAAGGGGTCATTTACAACGCCTACGCGGGAGACTCGCCCGAAGCGGTTCGCCAAGGCTTCGGAAACCGAAACGAAGGAATAGAAGTTGTGGATGCCCGAAGGATCGGGAAATCCAGAACAATACAAATCACCTTTTTTGGAAAGAAGCTACCCAGCCAAATAATCTATCAGTGCGGCGTCTTTCGGGTCCACCCCTTCAGGGAGCAACATGAGGTATGCTACAACTGCAGGAGAGTAGGACACCGGGCCGATGTCTGCTACAAACCTACAACGAACCTTTGCCGCCGCTGCGGAGAAAATCACTCGCCTCCACCTGAGGGAGAACAGCCAACCTGCCAACCCGTATGCATCGTCTGCAACGGGGGCCACAACACAGGCAGCCGGAACTGCAAATTCCGGCTGATCAACAAGAACAAACAAGGAACGCCCCATGGCAACCAGACACCCAAGCAAGGGGACAACGACTCATCACTACACGGACACCAGTCTAGGCCCAGGAAGAAGGAACACGGTGCTACCGGAAAAGGAGGAAGCCACAGCCGGAACAACTCCAGCTCCTTCCCGCCCCTGGGGAACCCTGCAGGGAACGACAAGAGAAGCTCAAGCCGCGGACGCAGCGATAGCCGCTCCAATAAAAAGGTGAGCTGGCCAGCAGAGGCCTCCCAATCTATTGACGCTCGAGAGAAGGAGTTTCAGATCCAACTACAATCCCGAGACAGAGAAATTGCCAGCCTTAAAAAAGAGTTGGCTGACGTTAAACGCCTGTTACAAGCGCATCAGGTACAGAATGCCACTGCGGCTAGAATGCCACCCACCGCGTCCCAGGATTCGACCAATAATGCGATGGAAACAGACGCTATTTGCCACACTCCCTCCAACGCGTCCCAGTCTTCAGCCCATAACGCGACGGACACAGACGCCAGAATAGCAACTAAAAGACCGCATCCTACAAAAGAAGGCGAGGAATCCAAAAGAAAGGCCGAGGCTTCGGAAGCCGACACCCCGCAGCCGTCGAAAGCGCCTACCAAACTCAGGGCAGACATCAATACTCTGTCAGAGAGAACTAGCGCTATATCAACAGAACAAGCTACCTTCCAAGGCCTCGTTACTACCAAATTTGCAGAGATAGATATTCGCTTTGCAACACTAGAGGGACAGGTATCCCAAATAGCCACCTGCATGCAGCAAATAATGGATAGGCTTACAACTATCGAGGCCCGCCTACCCCCCACCGTGGATCTGTCCACGACGCCACAACCATCTATAACCCAACATGGCACCACGCCAAAAATTTGAAATTTGGCAATGGAACTGCAGAGGCTTCCGCCGCAAGCGGGCCCACTTGCAGCTCCACATCCAACAAGCACCGTCTGTTCCAACCCCAGACGTGATTGCATTGCAAGAAGCTAGCGGCAGGGCTACACTGCCAGGCTATAAAGCATATCTGCCACCTCATTATGATACTAGTAACGCAGCCGGCTCCTTCACAGCCATTCTGGTGCATAGAAATATCACCGCAATTCAACATTTTATAAATGATTCGGAAGAAGATTACACCCTACTTGAAATAGTACCAAGGCAAAAAGGAGGCTCAAATCTCTTCATCCTTAATGTATACAACCCTCCCAGAAACAAAGGCAATGGACTCCCACACTTGTTGATAAACACAGTAAAGCTGGCTGCTAGGGCTCAACTATTAATTGTGGGAGACTTCAACGCTCAACACCCAGCATGGGGATATACCAAACCAACTCCGAAAGGGAACCTGCTCTGGCAAATCATACAGTCACTAGGGCTCACAACGCTAAACAACCCGAGCGACCACACACGCATGGGTAACAGTGTATGTGTAGACACATCTCCAGACTTATCCCTCTCTAAAAACGTCAAGGACGCAAAGTGGGTCAACACCGGGCAAAACCTTGGTAGTGATCACTTCATCCTTAGCATCACCTTCCCCACGACAAAACTTAAAAACAAAGCAAAAGAAATACGAACCACGGATTGGGACAAGTTCAGGCAACTTCGCGACAAAACAGCTCCAAAGGAGATCTCTAACCTTAGCGACTGGGTTATCTCCCTGAATGAGGATGTCAGCTCCACTAGTGTTGTGGTGCCAGTTGAGAAGGAGGAGCAGATTGCAGACTCAAAACTGTTACACCTGTGGCAGGCACAAAAAGGCCTCCAAAAACGCTGGAAGCAGCAAAAACACAACAAGCGACTACGCAAAAAGATTGCTGAAATCGAGAGGCGAATCGAGGAACATACACTTACTCTCCAAACACAACAATGGAACCAAATATGTGAAAGCGTCAATGGACAGCTCGGAAATAAGAAGACATGGCATCTTCTAAGACACCTGCTCGATCCAGAACAAACACGTCCCGTGCAACAAAGTCAACTGTACAGACTCATACATAAATATGAGGGTACAACTGAAGACCTAATCAAAGAGCTAGCAGAACGTTATCTAAACACGGATGATAGTACCACACAACCAGACTACCGGGGGACTCCTAATCCAAATTTAGACGCAGACATCACAGACGCAGAGGTCTGGTACGCAATTGGAAAACTGCGGACAACATCTGCGGCAGGACCAGACAAAGTTACAAATAAGACTCTCAGGAACTTAGACGCAACGTCGATCGCGGCGGTTACAGACCTTATGAACAAATACTGGCATGCAGGCAACATACCACCAGAGTGGAAACACGCGAAAATCACTTTTATTCCTAAAGCGGGTAAGAAACTCAGCACTGAGAATCTACGGCCAATTTCATTAACTTCATGCCTAGGCAAACTCATGGAGCATGTCATCCTCAATAGGCTCCAAAACTATGCGGAGGACATGAACCTCCTACCTGAAACAATGTTAGGATTCAGGGCCCAACTATCTACCCAGGACATTCTCTTGCAGCTTAACAAGGACATAATTGAAGCTGACGAGGGAACAGGAACGAAAGCAATATTGGGCTTAGACCTTGTTAAAGCTTTCGACAACGTCACCCACAAAGCCATCTTGACAAACTTGTCAGAAATCAACCCCGGAGAAAGGACGTACAACTACATCCGATCCTTCCTCACTAACAGAACAGCAGTGATAACGGTCGGAACAATAGAGTCTGCCCCAATCAAACTAGGAAGTAAAGGAACGCCACAGGGCTCCGTCCTGTCCCCTTTCCTTTTTAACCTCTCCCTCATCAAAATTCCCCCCAAACTGGCACAAATACCAGACCTACATCACACGTTCTATGCAGATGACATCACACTTTGGGTAACCAAAGGATGCGAAGGCTACATAGAAGACACACTCCAAGCAGCAGTGGACATCATCGAGGCATGCGCATGGGATTCCGGCCTCACTTGTTCTGAGCAAAAATCTGAACTCTTCGTGGTCCGTCGTAAACAAAGAGGTAGGCGTACCACGACATCCCCCCCGCAAATAAACGTCTATGTTAATGGACGATCTGTCAAAGAGGTACAGACCATGAGAATACTGGGGTTGTATTTACAAACAAATGGAAAAAATACTGACACACTCACTAAGCTAAAACGCACGGTAGAAGCGACGGCGCGATTACTCCGCCGCATAGCTAACCGCAGACAAGGGGTGAGGGAAAGAGATTTATGCCGCCTAGTGCAGGCCTTTGCGCTGAGCGTGATACTCTATGCCACCCCTTATCTGAAATTTTCGAAAGCAGAAAAGGACACATTGGATAGCATGATACGGCAGGCCTATAAGGCTGCGTTAGGACTCCCACTAAATGCCTCAACCGAAAGGCTTATGAGGTTAGGAATACATAACACCTACAATGAACTGAAAGAAGCCCATTTAATGGCTCAAACAGCGCGATTAGCCAATTCCAGAACTGGCAGGAGTATTCTTACCAGGCTCGGAATTAACTTTCAACCTACGAATAACGATGCTAAAGTAGACTTACCCCGCGCCTATAGGACGGCCCTACTAATCAAACCACTCCCCAAAAACATGCACCCCTTACACCATGAGGGTAGAAGACAAGCACGAGCCAAAGCCTTATATAAGAAATACAGACAGTGTGCTGCAACACTTTATGTAGATGCGGCAGAATACAAAAATACCAATGCCTTTGCAGTTGTGGTTGTGAACGAGAATGGTGACCACATCGTCTCGGCGACAATCAAAACGAAATCCTCTGAAACGGCAGAAGAGGCGGCTATAGCCCTCGCCCTAGCACATACCCAAGGGAGCATCATCCTCAGCGATTCCAAAATGGGTATCAATAATTTCGCTAAAGGGCGAATTACAAACACCTCCCTTAGAATCCTTAACGCAACCAAATTCTCACCAAATTATTCCGAATTGATATGGGTCCCAGCCCATTCGGGGAATCCGGGAAACGAGGCAGCCCACAATAAAGCCCGAGGTTTCGTCGACCGGGCAGTGGATGAGTCTGGCTCCCTGAATTTCACGAAGGACTCAATGATCACATATCATGATCTCACCAGTCATTTTAAACTAGAGAGGAGAATTTTCCCCCCTCCAGACAAAAGACTTACTAAAGAACAAGAGGTTACGTGGCGTCGTCTACAGACGAGATCGATACGCACCCCCTCACTCCTCGCGCACATTTATCCAGATCTTTACAACCCAAACTGCAAACACTGTGGCCAACGTGCTACCTACGATCACATCCTGTGGGACTGCAAAATAGAGCCACCTCCGGGTGATCTAGTTACAGCTCCTTCTCTCGAGCGGTGGGAGACCGTGCTGGCTAGCTCTGACCCCAGAACGCAAGTTTTGGCGGTGGAGTGGGCTGACAAAGTCGTCGAGGGCTACGTACTCTCGACCACTTAACGCGACTTCTTGCCAAGCTCTTCCCGGCGAATAAAATGTTTTACAATCAATCAATTTTCTCAGTGCGGCGCCCTTTGTTGAGCTCTAGCCCTAGCTTTGGACTGTATCCAGTGAAGGTCACGCTGCCGCTTCTACTAAAAGTGCGCAAAAGCGCCGAACATACCCAGCAGCTCTGTACGACGGGATTTTTCAATGAAAATAGTTTATGAACAGAATTTTTTCACATATTGCAATAATTTACTATAATGTCCAATATATCAGCAGATCTCCCGTCGCCACGCTAGCAATCGTTTCCCAATTAACGTTTTTGCTATCATCAAAAACGTCCCCGATTGGTTTTATAAGGCAGTATTAACTACGCAATTGAATCGAGGGAAAAACTTTTAAATCAAGATTTTGCTAGCATTGGAAGAACTGACCATTACATTCAAGTATTTCCGTAACTGCAGCTCGCAATATTTTAACAGTTACATTTTTCGTCCAAGAATGCTGAACATCAAATGGTTTCACTGGTGAACACTTATTTCTCCAAGAAATATGGTATGTGCAGTTCGTTTTCAAGAGAACCGTTCTTTAAAGCAGTGTAGCGTCACCTCTCGGCACATGCTTTGCGGGAATTGCGTTCGCTCTGCTTAACTTGAGGGCTTACAGGGGATGTCCGAAAACTTTATATTATGGATCAATTATCAACTGAAGGTACGTGGTTTGCTGTGAAACAAAATGAAGCAAAATGTCGATAGAACATTTCTGAATATCATTTAGAGCAGCAAAAAAAAAAACTGGCCACTTTAAGTCCCACGATATTTTATGGGTTTCTGATGCGATCTCCCAGAGAGCTATGTAGGCTGATGTACTATAAATAATCAGAAAAAATCAACAAATAAGGACACAAACACAATCTCCTCTTCTAAATCGGTTATTAATTTTCCTTCTCTCTCCTTCTCATTTTCTGCTCACCGTCGAGTTCAGAATGAAAGCTGTTTTTTTTTTTCATGGAGGTGCCGATTCATAAATTTCTGGCGCAGCGCTACCACTTTCAGGAAAAGTATCACCCTGGCGCGACATAATCTAGTTCCGCTCATGAGGGTAGGACGCTGAAAGAATGCCTATAAGAAAGCCCCCTCTGAAGACAGGTTGTGATTTGTGCCTGTTGGTTCATCACAGACGAGGAATTATGAAGCGCAAAAAAAAACGCATGGACGACGGACGGCAATTGTTCTTGGGGCATTTTCTGCAAAGATTCTTGACCTTATTGAAGATCGAAGATCTTTGCCTCGTGCGAGAAACCTCCAATGTTTCGGATTACCTTCGTGACCTATGTCCCTCATCAGTGAGTGGTTTCTCAGTAGATGTCTAGGGTTTGTACTATTCCCCTGCCACGTGATGAAATTCTAAAAGTAGTCATCGAAGGCATCGATGAATACGGCACCGTTAGTTTCCTGAATTTGTGTGGCACTAACGTGGACGCATTCCTGGGCCTTCTTAAATGTTACCTGCGGTCGTCCTTGGTCGCCTTTGAAAGTGACATTTAGACCCAGAAAAAGGGAGTGTGCATTGGTTCCTGCTTAACCCCCGTGCTCAGCGACCTCTTTTTGGCATACCACGACAGGAGCTTAAAAACACAGCTTATCGCTTTAAGGACCACCCGTATATTCTGGTATGTTGACGATTACCTCATCCTCTGCGACTGTCAGCCAGGGGTCCATACCACTGACCATGTGAGCCTCATCTCGGACTCTTTTGAAGCAACCATCTGTATTTTTACCTTTACATGGGAATTTCCCACAGACTACCAGCTGAGATTCCTGGAACTTGTTCTGACTTTTGACACGCATCATGTGTGCTGGAAGTACGCACCCCCGCTCTAAAAAAATTTCCCCTACCTTTCGAGTCTGGGCACTCAAATGTTGTTAAACACAGTGTCACCATCGCAGCAACAAGAGATGCACACAGACGATCATGCCCACATCAAGTTGGCGCCAGCTTTGCACTCCAAATCAAGAGGCTGGAATCGGCAGGTTTTCCCGTGACCTTACTCATGGATCCTGCAGAGGTGCTCCTGGCATAATTCCGGAAACGAAACTTGAAGCGTGACTGTTCGCAGGATGACTGACAAAAAGAAGACTGGCACAATTCCATACGCATTGGCTAAAGAAAGCTGCAAACCGCGCTGGCATCCGAGTTGTCTTTTCAGCCCCAAACAAGCTCGGCGGCCTTTTCCGAAAAGTGATCCAGAAAAAAGGAAAAAGATGTAATGGGTCAAAAACGTGAAACCCGCTTTCTTGACTACAAAGATGAAGTCGTTTCCGAAATTCCGCTAACCTGTGGCCGCAGGCACGTCGGTCAGACAGGCCGTTGCCTCAATGACCGGCTGCGTGAACACGAAAATTCAAGGACGACTGGAACAGGTAGCAATTTGCCATTACACTTCTAGACTTTCAACAGCTGCAGACCGAAGCTGCACAAAACTTGCGCTTTACGAAGGTATAAGGGCAAAGGAGCGAGAGAAACCTTCGAGTCATTCATCATCGACAAAAGGGGAGAGACTTGCGTCAGTGCACCGTCGATCACCCTCCTCAAAAATGAACTGTCATATCTAAAATCTTGTGTCCACTTTTCCAGATTATGTGTCCGGCCTTTATTGGTTTCCGTTTTGTTTTATATCCTGCTCGATCTTGGTGTTTTATCTTTCCTTCCTTCGACGGCATTTATTGCAAATTCAAATAAAACCGTTTTCAGTTCGTAGTGTCAGCACTTGTTTTTATCTTTGTTTTGTCTTCCGTGCGCTTTTTTTCCGCTGCATATTTCCTCTTCTGCAAAGCCCCCCCCCCCTTCCCTCTTCACCCCCAGGCTTAGCCTAAAGCCTGTCATAAAGTGTTTACATGTCAAATTGGTTCTACTTCAGAGAAATTTTCCTTCTGCTGTTTTTGTTCCACCATACATTCAGACACGGTTAAGAATAGACAAAAGAGAATGCAGCCTTACTGCCTGAAAGCTCTTGCAAGAAAAGCACGTACGCCATGATAAAGGCAGTCTTAACCTTCCTTCTAAATTCGAAAAAATGGAAGTTTATTAGCTTGCAGTTCTATTTCAAACACTGAGGAAGATTGGCGAACAAAAGTGATTTGTCGTTCACAACAGCTCCTATTCGTGCCACTGCTTTTCATTCTTTAACCGCAACACGTCTTTTTCGCTTCTGTTGTTTATTCTACTAATGCTGATTATCCCATAGACTTATTGACCGTTCTTTTTACTCAAATAGGTACGATCACTTTTACATTTTCCTATTTTTTTTCAAGCTCAAAGTGGCAATACGAGTACCGTTTCATCATCTACTCTTCTTTGGTGCGCACTAATTTGATAGCCATGCCTTTGCTCGGTTTGGTCAGCATGTCTGGTAACAAAGCCACGTTAAGTATGTGTTTTATGGAACAAAAGCCCGTCCACCTGCATTCTCCCTAACACAATGTGCTAGGAGATGATAAGAAATTTTTTCACTGAGTGATCACTCACTAAACTAGTCACTAGCACTAAATAAAATACCGCCTAAAGAGCACGCTTCATTCCCTAGAATAAACACGTTACAAAAGCGAATCTAGACAATAACTTGAGCTTCGGGAAAGAATAGTCACTGCGGATGCAGTCGACGGAACTGGCTTTCAACTCTGTGGTGAAATACAAAAATAGCGTGGAAAGCCACTGTTGACAAGAAAATGCCATAATAAGCTGACGTGTTTGTATTTTAAAGATTTAGCACAGTGTTCGAACTTTCCGTGCGCAGTGCTGCAGGCCCCAGAGTGAAAATATTTGTTTCCCATTATTTCACTTGCATGGCACTGAATGAATAATGGGAGAGACAGCATAAAGCGTTGTTTTTCTTTCTTGTGGAATGCGGTCGCAACAATCCAGTTTATTTGAATTATTATAATGTTTTCAGGAATATCATGGTCCCATGCACTGTGTTCATCCTTTGCATGCATGTATGCGGCTGCACCTATGTACTGCCATGTGAGAGCAAAAAACGTCAATGTCATCTTCCGCTCGCTTTGCCCCTTTTCTCACGTCCTGTTCCTGTCACAGTTCTTTTTTACTCTTTAACAGGTCGGAATAAATAGCCCAGAACTTCGCCATGCTGATCTTCCACGAAGATTGGAATAGTGCCGAGATAGAGCCTTTTGTCCTTACCCCGTATGCACATTTTTAAATATTTATGATGTATTTATTAACAAAGGCAAGTCATTAAACTTCCTTCAATTGAGTTCCATTACAGCTTTAAAAAATTGCGTGAGGTTTCCCAATTCTCCAGGGAAATTGGCTCTCACCTCGACATTGTGGCGCTCTTGAAAGCTGCAGGATTCAGGAACTTCATTTTGTTAGAAATTATCGACCGCCGCTAGTAGCCGTCACTACACTGCACAAAGAGAAATTATTGCGGCTGTATAAAGTAGCGCGCAATGGTGTTGGAGGCTAGAACCGTATAAAGAGCTAAAAGAGAGTTTTAGAGGATATCAATTAGACACGGTTGACAAATATAGTTGTCTGTTCCAAAGTTTTATTAATGAGTAGTATAAATATTCCTCGCAGTGCGTCCTTACTGCTCGCTGCTGTTTTTCACTATTTATGAGCAAGCTCACTTTGACAAGCCTCCCTCTGGCAGCGTATTTCCTAACCTCAGTTACCCTTCATTACAAAATGTGATCGTCTCAAACAATCTCAATAGCAAAGGGACCGAACAACAGTGTTTTGCGCTTCTGATTTTTATTTTTTTATTTTTTTTTATCCATCGACAAAAGTGAAGGCTGCGTTTGCATGAGGCGACTTCACAAAATATCATGTTCATTAATATTGCTGAAAGCTCGATTGCTTTGTAGAACTGAAGTAAAAGTGTGCATTATGTATACAGAAGATTCACATTATTTTGCTCATACAGGATGTAAATGAGCTGAGCGTGATTCAAAGTAAGGAAGAGTGTAGAAACTATTGTCTTTTAGTTTGCTCGCATCGGTGAGGCAGTAAGCGCAGTATAGATAAGTACGCCATTACTGCAGATCTAAATCGCAGAGGTACACTTTTGGTGCGCCAGAAGGAAAACCACACAAATGCTTGTTACAAAAGAACGTGTAAGTAAACAGGCCGAGTGAAAACAAATGGCCTTGCTGTTTTATTGCTTGATAGACAGTCGGAAAGATGGAAGAGAAGACAGATGTCAAACGTGCCTTGCGTCTCGCTTTTTTCTGTTTCGGTTCCAGGGCATCAGATTCACTTGCGTCATCCCTTGTATTGCCTTCGCCCCCTTCGATGGGGACAGTAACGCAGATAAGAGAGAATGTCCGCCAAGTTGCAGCAAAGGACGACAAAAGGCGGCCTCTCTTTAGTGGGGCGAAATACAAAAGAAAGCGATCAATCTTGTACAGGAGGCCGAAGTTCCCCTCGGAACACAGTGAAACGACGTCGCTCTATTTCATTCTGTTTATTTTGTTCGCAGGGAAACGTGCTCGTGGAAATTTCCACGGAGCAGCGCGGTTGTAATGGACACCGGCGCTCTCCAGAAATAGCGAGGCGGGACTATACGTTTAAAATCAGTTGCTGGGCGAGTTGGTACTTCATGCTAACATTCACAGCGCAAGACGAACACGGACACGAGACGAGACACCACAAAGCGCCGACTTCAACGAAAGTTTATTGCTGTGCGAGCGACTATATATGGTGTACAGCGGACATGCGCAGCAACGAAAAGGTACAATCATTCATGAGCATCTGGTAGCGGCGCCACATCGCAAGCGAACACATCATTTCCTGCACACGACAAAAAAAACTAAAAAGCCTAAAAAGCAGTACGCGCACAAGAACGTCGAAGCCATAATACTCATTCCGAAATTCGTAAGATATGATAGGAAGAACAGGTTTGTTTCCTCGCGGAAACCGCGAGGAAACAAACCTGTTCTTCCTTTTGGTTCAGCCCACTCAAAACTAGTGAAACGTGCGATTGTTAAGTCATGCTTTTGCAGTGCTCTCGAGAAATCGTGCGAGCATAGACTGGAGTCTGCGTTCCTTAACCAGGTGACCAGGTTTAGCAGCTCTGGCTATCCAGGCACGCTCTTGTTAGCGGTTGCAGAGAGCTTGCTCAAAGAGAGCAGGGAAGTGGTTCGTAAGCAAGACGGAGCTGACAGAGATTGGAGAAAGAACATGACGGTATTGCCGTACATGCACACCATCGCCCACCAGCTCAAAAAAAATAGGAAAAAGAGCAGGAGTTCATGTGGTCTTTTCTGCACCTGAGAAACTCTCTAAGCTATGCAAAAAGGTGAATTCCGCCGTCTCTGTCAGCAATTCCTGCACTGTTAGGCACAGGCAGCCATTTGTGAAGTGCGCGAGAAACGTGGTGTACTCGATTCCATTGCCCTGTGGACGAGCCTACATTGGCCAAACAGGCAGGTGCCTCAACGAGAGGCTCATGGAACATAACAACAGCGTCATCGGGGCATCTCGTCATCTCGGCATACACTGCCGTGATTGCCAACAGTGCAAGGAACGTGGTCCTTCTTTGGGAGGAACCACCATCCTTCACAAGTACATAAGCAAAACAGCCAGGGAGATTGCTGAGGCTGAAGAGATTGCAAAAAAAAAGGGATCACTGTGTCAGCACTCCATCATTGCTGTTAAGTGATAAGGAGCGTCATATCTTGGGAATTTCGGAATGAGTATTATGGCTTCGACGTTCTTGTGCGCGTACTGCTTTTTAGGTTTTTAGCTTTTTGTTTTTCCTTTTTTTGTCGTGTGCAGGAAATGATGTGTTCGCTTGCGATGTGGCGCCGCTACCAGATGCTCATGATTGTACCTTTTCGTTGCTGCGCATGTCCGCTGTACACCATATATAGTCGCTCGCACAGCAATAAACTTTTGTTGAAGTCGGCGCTTTGTGGTGTCTCCCCTCGTGTCCGTGTTCGTCTTGCGCTGTGAATGTTAGCACTCTACGTTTGCAGTACACGGCGTGCCCATTATTGTAATACGCACGTAAAGATCACGCGTGGCGCAACGCAATAAAGAAAATTTCATAAAGAAAGGTTATCAAGCACATTCCAATTGCGGTTTGGCCCATGGACAAGGAGGAGAAAAAGACTGGGAGGTCTTTGGCACCATCCAGAACCCGTGCGAGCTTCGTCCAAAGACTCCTACCTTAAGTCTTCAGAGTCATTTTCAGCCTTCATTTCTGTCAACGATGATGATGATGACGACGATGACCTCAGGCTTATTGGCATATGCGCACGGCGAGGGATTGGCCAGAGACACACTCATGGCCAAGGAGTGGAGTGGGCTTAGCAGTTTCGTGCATTGTCCTTCTCTTCGTAAAGCTTGGCACATCATACTAGCCTCCAAGTTTTCTTCAGCAAATCATTCGTCAGTCTTTTTAATTGTAGTTATTGGCTAATGGCGACAACTGGCAACAAAAAGAACACAACGTATTCAGTTGATTTTCATTTAGATAAATACACCTTGTGTTAATGGCTGAAGAAATCAAATACGAACTTCGCTTCGGACCGATAGCTTTTATGAAATAAATAAATATAATCATACGAACTGTGTGGTGGCTTCCTTGCACTTTCCTGCTTTATTGATGCACGAAATTGTATAAAATTGAAACTAAGCTCGTCCGCATGACACTAGTTAACAACAATTAGCTTTGCTTTGGCTAGCTTAACGACCTGCCGGGCTGCATTTCGGCCCTCTTCCAAATCATAGGCGCCGCTCTGTTAACGCATGTGCAGCTACTTATGAGACAGTTTCAACCAAATTGCCGCCAAAAGAAATCGGATCTTTCAAGTGCAAATTGGAGGGTTGAACCGAAAGAAATCCGTACCCAACACAGAATCATTGGGAGAAAGATTTTTTTTTTTTACAGAAAAGTCGCAAGGCCAGCATGAGATATAATTTGGCTCTTGTTCTGCCCCGGCCATGGTGGCTCAGTGGTTAGGGCGCTCGACTACTGATCCGGAGTTCCCGGGTTCGAGCCCGACCGCGGCGGCTGCGTTTTTATGGAGGAAAAACGATAAGGCGCCCGTGTGCTGTGCGATGTCAGTGCACGTTAAAGATCCCCAGGTGGTCGAAATTATTCCGGAGCCCTCCACTACGGCACCTATCCTTCCTTTCTTCTTTCACTCCCTCCTTTATTCCTTCCCTTACGGCGCGGTTCAGGTGTCCAAAGATATATGAGACAGATACTGCGCCATTTCCTTTCCCCAAAAAACCAATTATTAAATTATTATTGCTCTGCATTGCTGATGGGTGAGCGCAGAAAAAAAAAGTTGTGTTACGATGCGGATGTATTACAGATATATATATATATATATATATATATATATATATATATATATATATATATATATATATATATATATATTAGCAGACAAGTTAAGGGAAATGAGGGGCTCGTTTGACAAATACATGACGAAAGCCAACAGTCACCGAAACGAAGGTGCACTGGGGAATGTCTTTTTTTTAATTTATAGTGCGGATTAGTGGGAGAAAAATACTTCAATTAAGCTTTGATTTAAAGAAAACTACTTATAAAGCAGCAGAAAAAATAACCATGCTGCCGGTGGGATCCGAACCCACGACCTCCGAATATCGCGTCCGGTGCTCTTACCAACTGAGCTACGGCGACGGCTCTCCAATCTGCTGCTCTCGTATATATATATATATATATATATATATATATATAAGCACGTCATAAGCTCACCTAATCACAACCACACAACCACCGGCCGAAATATGTAGAGTGCGAGAAACGAAAGACCCCGTCTTTTTCTGTAGAGCTTTCCATGTCGCCAGCCAAGCGCCCAAAAATGCAAGAATCAGATGAGTGTCATTCATTGAATTGCTCTGCATAAAAATATTTGGAGGGCATACTAGCAAAGCCAAAGTATATTTATAAGTATTCAGGCAAAAAGATGGAGGAAAAGAAAGATTCGAAAAGGCATAGTCTTGGTTATCAAAAATTAAGCACCACACGTTGTCGTGTAAAGTATATAAAGCTTTTACCCGTGATGACACGAACAACTGCCGCGTAATAGAACACATGTGAAGCTTGAGGTGAAAGAAATCCATTTTGCCTTCGTTGTTCCTAATCTCGGTGCGCCTAAGCTTTAACATTTGTTCAAGCGAGCAATTCAGTTGTGTTTGCATAGAAATGTCAGCCAACATAAACAGTACGTCAAGTCGCTTCGAGCTGCTTCTAACCAAGGTTGATTAGGAATCCCCTTGAAGTAAAGTCCAGGCATTATTCACGTGCGTCTATTTAGTTTCGAGAATTTCTAAAGTGCTTTTCTTTTTCATCATTCGTTCACATCATCTACAAGCAGTGGGACTTCTCCAGCTGTTTTGATTTTAGGTGTTTCTTTCGCAGCTGCTACTCAACCTTTTTCGCAGCTTTATTAGTGAGAACTGCCACTCTACATGCTCCTCGAAGTACAAACGAACCATGAAACAGAAAATGAGTCCAAGAGAGAAAATTGTCCGTTAACCACTTTGTTCAAAACTTGATGTACTAATCTAGTTTCCCCGGCTTCGCACCATTGCCGTCGGCTCATCAGCATGCCCAGTTCCACATACGAAACAGTTGACAACTACATACATAATATGTACGAAGCTGCCGCCTAATGGGCATGGCTCCTCGGCTTTCGCCTTTACTTCTGCCGAATAGGAATTTGGGAAACCAGATGCAGAAGACAGGTCCTGCCCCTGACCAAGATACACAGTATGCTTGCCCTTAGCCGTGCGTGCACTGAATCATTCCTTGCTTAAGGCAGGTATTAATTCGAAATCACTATTCTGATGGGTAAATAAAGGTTTATTTAAAGCGGTAGCGCTACTTTCATAGAAACCCATGCATTAAAAACATGCCAGCCAATGGTTCAGAGCCAGCGCCCTCTTCAAAACGTACAGACAACTAAATTTTGACGTCATAATGAAAAAAATGGCTGTGGTTTAGCTCTGGTTAAACCTGGAGTGACGCGATAGCTACATCTGGCCAAGTGAAACTCGCACAGTCGAGCTGCAAAGTCCGTCTTTCGCCGCTCCGTTTTGCTGGGCGTTCCTTCATCTTCGTCCCACTTGACACGGCGCATGCTCACAGCTGTTGCGCGCCGCGCCGACAGCAGCAGCAGGTGCTCCGCACCATGTTACCAACGGCCGCACCACTTGATCAGCCAACGTGACCAACCCCGAGACCAACGGCGCCGCCACGGAGCTCAAGTGTTGCCACGCTGATGGGTCGTAGAGGTGGCGTAGTGTGGCTATTGCTCCAAAACGAAAACCTGACTTCCAATTTACAAATCCTCCAACTTCTCGAGGTTCAGCGCGACACACGAGATAAAGAAGAAGACACGACCATCGCCGACTACCGACTATATGTTTAGAAGTCCGCGCTTGTGTCTTCCTTTGTATTTGCCTCGTGTATAGCGCTGAACATCGAGGTGTTAGCATACCAGCAGGCCAAACTATTCGCATTTATTCCTGAGCGGTACAGTTCTCGGTATAATAATAGGTGCTCGTTTGAGAGCCATTCTGAGCCCCCGAGTTTGCGAGCAATGGGTTATGACTCAGTTATATCGTTAGTTTTATGGGGTTTGACACCCCAAAGCGACTTAGGCTATGAGAGACGCCGTGAGTGGCTCCGGATAATTTAGACCACCTGGAGTTCTTTAACGTGCATTGACCTCGCACAGCACACAGGCCTCTAGCATTTCGCCTCTATCGAAACGCGACCGCAGAGGCCGGAATCGAATCCGCGTTGTTCGGGTCAGCAGCCGAGCGTCATAACCACTGAGCCACTGCGGCGGCTATCTGACAAAATTGTTCTAATTAAGCTTACCTCACATAGAAACAGGTGCTGGAAGTGGTGAGGGAATACATCTACTCAGGGCAGGTAGTGACTGCTGATCCAGATCATGATAGGGAAATAACCAGAAGGATAAGAATGCAAATTACCAATATCCCTCGAGAGAAGTGTATACACTAGCTGTATCTTACCGGTACTCACTTGGTGAGCAGAAACGTAGAGGCTAACGAAAAGGGTTCAGCTCAAGTTAAGGACAACGCAGCGAAGCATAAAAATCTGAAAATAAAAAAATAGGTGTAACGTTAAGAGACCGGAAGCGGGCAGAGTGGGTGTGGGAACAAACGCTGGTTAATCACATCCTAGATGAAATCAAGAGGAAGGAATGGGTTTTGGCGGGGCACGTAATGCGAAGGCAAGACAACCGCTAGTCCTTAAAGGTAACGGAGTGGATTCTAAGAGAGGGCAAGCGTAGCAGGGGGCAGCAGAAAGTTCGGTGGGCGGATGAGATTAAGAAGTTTGCGGAGACGCGGTGGCCGCAGCTGTTAAAGGACACGGTTTAGTGGAGAGAGATGCGAAAAGTTTTTTTGCCTTGCAGTGGGAATAGTCAGGCGGTGATGGTGATTGCGACAATGACGAACGTTCCTGTGTGCCGTAACGGCAGTGTGTCTGACCATCTGACTCGCAACTCGATGCTCGAGGGTTTGATTCACGCTTCGGCAACATACTTGCAGTCACTACCAGTGTAGCGATGGGTCGGCTGCGTAGCAGCTTGACAGGGGACGCTTATAACGTGAGCCGCCATCTGCTCCATCTTTTTAAGAGTGTGAGGAGAAATACCATCCCCCAGGCCGCCTTTTCGACCAATCCGGATTTTTCCGTCACGTCGACGACAACGCCGACAACAGCTATTCTGCGAAACCACGCCTTGCCACTTTCGCGTGAAAAAAATTGTGAACTGTTTGGTTCGTAAGAGCAAGAATAAGCACGAAATTCATTGCTGCGCTGGCAAATAATATTCTCATACGACACTTTGAATGCACTGGGCTGGTCTTCTCGCTGTCGTCCTTGCAGCCACTACCGCACGGCTCGGTTCGAAATAAGGAGGGCGCTCTTTCCTTGGCTACTTTAACGCCTCGGCCCGCCGTCGTCATGTGGCGATTCTCTTCGAGTTCAGAAGCCCTCTTGGTGTCCCTCACAGATTTCTCTGTTTGAAGAGCTGCAACAATGACGCGTTTTTTGTCAAATTTAGTGCCGTGTCCGTTTGTCACGGCCGCCTTCTCCCTTCCGTGGGCCGCTGCATAAAGTTGCCGTTGCCCCTCTACTTGAGTTTTGCTCTCCTGCTACGCTAAACTCGCGGATAAAATAAAGTATCTACTCGGCACATTTTAGGCTCTTGACACATTGGGGCGCAATGTTCGCTCGAAGTGCTGCGCCTACCGAGGATTTCGAAGGTGTGAAAGAAAGAATCAAGGATAATGACGACGACAGCAATGGCGACAAAGGAGTAAATTACTCACTGTTATCCACCAAAGAGCAGCTATACGGCTGCGAAGGAAAGCTATACAGCTTCCACAGGAACCTCGTAGTTAAGAAAAAACACTTCCAGGTCCTGTGTTCGAACCCCATACCACCGCTTTACCAGAGCAGTCGCTCTGCCAACTGAATATATGGTAGGGGGAGAACGAATCGATCGATAACTCAGTGTCAAGAGCTTCAGTGATATATTTACGTGAATACCCCCATTGCACCTTGGGAGATTCCCCTAAACATTAGTAGTCAGAGAACTTTATACCTTAGAATTGTGAGGAAGGGAATCAAAGGATATTCGGATTAATGTTCATATTGGGGCTCTATTACAGACTGGACATCTTACAAGCACTGTTCCCACTTTGAGTCACTGATCAATGCGCTCTCACCCTACCATATGCTAACCGCCCCAGTTAGCCCACCTGGTAGAGCGACTGCTTAAAAGAAGCGGTAGTCTCAACGAGTTTTTTCTAGTAAGTTTATGTTGAAGCTGTCTAGCTTTCCTTTCCAGCCGTATGGATGAGCTTGAGTGGATGAAAAGGAGTAATTACTTTCTTACTAAAATTTATTCCTTCTTGAGGGATTCCCCTAAACTTTTGATCAGCAATGACGATACGCATCATTTCCGTTTGTGGAATGGCGATTGGGCGCACTGCCAGGGTTTTTAAGGTATAGCTACGCGCCCACATGAAAGAGGTGCCACCTGCTGCGCGTGCGTCCATTTAGCCGCCAGCAGAGGACGCCGTGTTTGCTACGGATGATTCCCAATGCACAGCGTGCATCGTTGATGCGACATCTCAGTGACCTAATGGTTGAGAAATGGTTGAGGTTAAGAAGTTAAGGTTAAGGCTGATGATGTTGAGGTTAAGGCGGATGAGGTTAAGAAGTTTGCAGCGAGTTACCTAAGTGTGCAGATATGTTCGAATTTCGCTTATCCGCCATTGTCTAGGTCATGACAAATCAAGAGGTCTCATATTCCGCGGTCGGTTGTCGCTTCTCCAAAGCTTTTTTGGTGTCAGTTCGCTACACGCAAAACGCGCCTCCATCTCTGAACTAACGTCTTTAAGTAAAAACATATCCCGCGGCTGTAATGAATAGGCAAAGATTGTGTCCTCATCATAAACCCTTCATCAAATGCTGCTTCGGGAATTCGTACTAAAACAATTATGTTAGGATTCAGGAAGGCCTCCGTGGTGGACTATAAGTCGGCCGTGTACAGAAAATAAGAATTTGTTTGCCTTAACTTTTGCTCGAAGCGAATAACCTCCCCTTGCAGACAATTGCAAAAGGAATCCTGTTAAATAGTGTTTTCCGACGCCTCCTTTTGTAGAAGTGAAGCGGCCAACGCCTCTTTCCAAGGCATGAAAGCGCTACCTTTGTAAGATTGTGCGAGTGTTCTGACTCCTGTAGCCTGAATATGGCAGCTTCATGAGAGCATTACATCACACATACGGTAACAGTTTTAGACACGGAAAGAAATTTTATGGGATTAGACTGTCCTGTTCTTTTCCTGGATTACTGAACAAGAAAACAGCAAAAACCTTAAGACTAATTAGACCAGAAAGCTGAGCGTCTTGTTTAATAAGCATGGCGCTCCTCCTTCTGACTCTTCGTCCTGTCGTCTTAACGCTCATTTATTCACCATTCATCTTAAATCTCCGTTGGCCATATTATATATCTTGATATCTGTTGATGCTCGTACATGGGAATTTGCTTAGCACCGTTGCCGAACTGTTTTCTCTGACACCGAGCTCTATTTCCGGTGAGATTCTGGCCAGAACTTAGACACTCAAGATTATCGTGTTGCGTTCACTGAGACGGGCTCTTTGTTTTTTTGTTTTAAGCGCATAATTTTCAACTCTAATCAGAAGGGCACAAATCATGTCACCACGCTCTTTCCACGTTAGCGGGAAACACAAACATGCGGGAAGTCGTACAATGTACGGTTTCCTTCCGCGGCATGGACGTCTCCCACTTTTCACGCCGTTCGATGTCCGTAGGAAATGAGTCCCAGGCATTTCAAGCGTTCTTCTTCATCCGAAATCAGTAAACGTTCGCCGTCAATCACACCACTCAGGCACAGCATTCCAGTTCCATATATGCACATTTAACGGCAGACCTACTTCCATTCCGTCAGGATATCACTCTCTGACAGCGTGAGCAACTGCTCAGTCGTTTGCTCGGCGCCTTTACCCTTTCACGACACCTAGCGCCGCGACACTGTTACCCCTGACAGCGTACGAAAGCTGTCGCATAGCGTTACGATAAAGCTTCAAGACGAGTAATAGTATGAAAGTACTCTGAAAGCACTAACCTTTGATGCATCGATACGCTTGTCAGTATGCTTGGATTCCACTGCAAATAAACGACTAAGGTAAAGCACGGAATAAGGGCCTCTCCTCTCTTTATTACCTAATTGCTAACCAAGAGGCGAAGGTTAAACAATAAGTGCGCAATTCAGCCTGCATTTCCTGCTGAAGAAAAGATCAATGGGCCTTTTTCACGCACACGTTTGCTGTGGTGGTGGTGGTGGAAACATTTATTACCAAATACAGAGGGGGGGGGGGGGGGGGGGGGAACACCCCAACATGGCATGAGGCAACCCTTAGGGGGTTGCCCTAGCTTATACGGCAAAGGACAGCCCTTAGAGGGCTATCCGCTTCAGGGAGATGGTAATTATCCGGTGCTGGTCAGCAGCAGCGGAGCTGGTCAGGAAAGTCTCCTAGTATGACTCCGCCGCGGTGGGGGATGGATAGTGTGGGAAGGTAGGATATGTGAGGAGGACGTGAAGGAAGTATCCCGGTTTCCCCCACAGCTTACAAGAAGAAAGTAATTGATTGGGGTAGCGGGAATGAAGGAGAATAAGGTAGGGAGCAGTTCGGGTCTGGATTCGGAGCCAGTGGAAGGCCGAGGTTAAGGCTAGGGAAGGAGCCGGCGGTGCGTAAACGCGCCGGGTATCTCGCTAGTAGGTAAGAATATTTTTGAACGAAAGCAGACGCTCCTGGAATGGTGGAGGAGGTCCAACTACGGCCTGGAACGTGAGATCTCGGGCGAGGGAGTACACCTCCTAGTTACCCGGGAGGCCTGCGTGTGCGGGGGTCCAGATAAGGGTTATGGGGTCGGTTGGGTGCCAGAAGCGTGGAAGCCGAGCCGCGGTGCGGGATATCAGGCCTTTGAAGAAATTGGATAGGGCAGATTTTGAGTCGAAGAAAATTTTGGTAGCAGAAGTGGAGATGACAGCAAGTGCAATGAGCGCTTCCTCTGCAATTTACGGTGAGTTGGTGGTGACGGATCCTGATGCGATTAATCGAGACTGATTATTATCGACGGCGAGAACCATGCGGAAGCCCGACGAGTACGCTGCCGCGTCCACATAGGCTACCTCGGGACTGTTGCCGTAGAGCTTGTGCAGGGCTTTGGCGCGGGCTGTCCTGCGTTCTCCGTCGTGCTCGGGGTGCATGTTCTTAGGGATTGGAAGGATGATGAGATGGGAGCGTAGGTCTGGAGGTAGGCGAACCCCCTAGGTAGGATGGGTGACCGGGTGATGCCTAGATTACAGAGTAGAGTGCGGTCTGCCGCGGTACTCGACAGACGAGTCAGCTGTGCTGCTAGAGTGGCTTCTGCCAGCTCCTCAAAACGTGTTGTGGGTACCGAGGTTGAGGAGCTGGGTATTAGATGTGCTGGAGGGTAGGCGGAGGGCGTCCTTCGTGCAGCTCGTGAGGAACGCGTTGGTCCGGTCGCGCTCCTTCTGCTTTACGGGAAGGTAGGGGAATGCGTACACCGTGCGGCTTGTGATGTAGGCTTAGGTGAGGCGGTGAGTGTTCAGCTCTCGCAGACCCGCGCACCGGTTCGCCACGCGCCGAATGATACGGGTGGCTCGCTGGGCTTGGGACCAGAGAGGTTCTCCTACACCCTCTTGGTTTGCAGACGGCCCCGAAATAGATCAGCTCCTAATCGAACTCGTGCCGCAGCGCACTCGGGATACTAAGTCTCTTCATCCTCAAGTATGCAGCCAGCCAAAGTGCCTGCGGCACGACTTCGACCGACTATCCACGCTCGCCAAGCGAGCCGCACACAAAAGCCCCCTCCTGATTGTAGGGTACTTCAACGCCCCGCACACGGCCTGCGGCTACACAGCCGACACCCCCAAGCAGAGTCGGCTAACTTGCGTTTATTAACTTCGATAGCTCTTTCATTTCTACCGTGTCCGTAGGGTAGACGCTCTTATGCTTTGCCGTTTCTCAAAGTTTTTGTTTTCTGAGAACGTTTGCCGGTATCCTGTCGAACAATCCTACCGCCTACTTCTACTGCCGACTTCGTAATGATGGCTGTGAGTTTATCGTTCACTGTTTCAATATTAACATGGCCTTCCTCATTTAGAGCCGAATATCTCTTCTGCAGCGATATCCTGAATTCCTCTATTTTAACTCTGACCGCTAACTCGTTAATGGGCTTCCGCTTCACTGATTTCTTCCGTTTCCTCTTCAGGTTTAAGCTTAATTGAGACCTTAGCATCCTGTGGCCGCCACAATACACCTTTCCGAAGGCCTCCACATACTGCACGCTTCCAGAGTGAGCGCATATAATGAAGTCTGTTTCAATTTTACTTTCACCATTGGGGCTGTTTCACGTCCACTTTCTGTTGTTTCCTTTCCGGAAGAAGGTATTCATGATCCATAAATTATATCTCTCTGCGAACTTTACTAACAGCTCCCTCCTATTCCTGGAGCCTATGTCATAGTCCCCTACTGTCTCGCACCCGGCCTGCTTCTAGCATACTTTCGCCTTGAAGTCGCCCATTAGTACTGTGTAGTGCCATTTTTGTTTATTGCTGGTTCCACGTCTTCACAGAAGCTTTCAACGATTTGGTCATCATGGCTTGATGTAGGCGCGTAGGCGTGTGCCACTTTCAGCTTGTACCTCTTATTGAGCCTAAACACGATAGTTGCCACTCTCTCGTTAACACTTTAGAACTCCTCTAAGTTCTTAGCTATGTCTTGGTTGATAAGTAATCAAACACCTTGTTCTCTTCTATCCGGTAATACAGGATAGCACAGTACATAACTGCCTCTTAGTACTTTATGCGCCTCATCTGTCCTCCTAACCTCGCTAAGCCCTATAACATCCCATTCTTTAATAGCACTGTTAGGCTAGCCTCACTCTATAAGGTTATAGCGTCAAACGTTGCGAGCTTCAGTTTCCAATGGCCGCCTGTCCGAAGACAGAGGTTCTTAGCACCCTCCGCTGCTTCACTGGTCTGACCATCGCATTGGTCAGTTGCGCCGCAGCTGTTGGGACAGAGGCCCGCGGGTAATTGGTTTGTTCACAGAAGGTTGTGGCCATGTGCTACACCAGGCCTCACGGGTGGCCAAGCCCAGCTCAGGTCATGGAGTGAGTGGTCGGTTCTGGCCACCGGGATAAGGCCCCACCTCAGGCCTGGTTATGTAATTCCATCGACACGCGAAGTATTTTTTTAACCAGATGGAGAATTGCGCTGCACTGGGATTGGAGCCCCGGTCCTCTTGCACGCGAGGCGGATGATCTGCCTTTACGCCATCGCTGCCTTAGTCCAGATCATCCCGGTTTAAATTGATGACGCATCAGTCCTACTCAACAGGACAAACAAGGTCCCGTCTTCGGCTGCCTATACAAATTGAGCGGAACTAAAGGATTCCACACTTCAAAGCTTTTGCCAGAGAGAATCCTGTAGAATGACGCACATCGCTCCAGTGTACAGGCTGCACTGATCCGAGTCGCATTCGCACGAGGAGTGGAAGATATGCCAACCGCCCCGGAAGATTCAACGGCCGCTGACAGTTCTCCGCATTTTCCGAAAAGGTTTTCCTGATTTCCGACATTATATTAAAACCACTGCTTCTTTTTTGGTCACGGTGATGGAAGTGGACGCTATTGGAGTTCAGGCTGGTGGGTGAGCCACTGCCGCCCAGAGGAAACGTCTTGGCCTCCCGAATTACGCAAGCAGACAGGCCACTGTAGTGTACTCGGCTACCAGTGATGACTCTTCGGCGGAGGAGGGCTTCATCAGAGTCCTAAGCAACAAGGCCAAACGATGACTGCGCCAAGTGAGGACTCGTCGTCGTCGAGTACGTCCACGATCACTACGGAGCGAGAAGCATCGGCACATAATGTCTTCTTTCTGCCAGACACTCCCACCGACAATCTGAACCACATCATAGGCAAGCCACACCTGCGTTCTGGAGGCTCGCGTCCCGGCAGCAATTAAAGATTTGAGGATGAATCGTTTTAGGAATGTCGTCGAAATTGATGTCATGGACCGGAACGTGCTTGAAAGTTTGAGCACAATAAAAACGCTCGGCAGCATCGGCGTTCATTCCCATGTCCTTTTGAGGAAGTGACACTACGGCAGGCGTCATTTACGACGTCGGCGTGGCCATCCGTGACTCAGATCCGCCCACTTTGATCAAACCAGCTACCGACAGTGTAGCCATACTGCAAGCTAAGCGCCTTGCGAGGACAAGGTGCATCAAGTTGACCTTCCAAGGGGACTGCATTCCAACGTACGTGAAGGTTGGGCACTTTCGGCATGTAGTTAGGCCTTTCTTCTCGAAGCCTCTTCAGTGCCGGAAATACATTAAGATTGGAAACGTGAGCAGTGTGTGCAATTTCTCCATCGTGTGCCCACTGTGTACTCAGCCACACAGTGGCGATGCTTACCGGGAAACAGTCCTTAAGTGTGCCAACTGCCGCGACCCTCATGAAACTGCCTCAAACGATTGTCCTCGCCTGAAAAAGGAACAGACGATACTGAAACAAATGGCAAGAGACAATTCCACGCACAGAGAAGCCACCCCTGAGGTGCGACGACGTCGTCGCCCTTGTCACAGGCCTTCTAAAAGTGTAGTGAGCATTGGAAAGGATCGCCCAAGAATTTCCGCAGCTTCTCCTTCCCCTCGGCATAATACTTTAAGAAACGGGAGCCTTATGACTGGCCAGCCACGGACGGTCGTCGCAGACGGGCCTTGCCATCCCTGCCTGAGCTACACACACCCCCAGTTACCAAGTAGGTATTGCGCACCCAGAGTCCTGAGCCTATTGCTAATCAAGCACAACGCCCAACTCTGGTCCAAGACCGAGACCGGCAAGTGACTTGCCATTGCTCCCGAAGAACTCCACACCCTCAGTGATAGAAACATAGCCACCGCGCAACCAGTGTGTTGAGCCTACTGCTGGTCGGGTAGTTGGTCAGGAAGGCCCAAGTCGCAGACGAGAAAGTGATTGCAATGGTGACGCCAACCGTGAATGCCATGCGTGTGCTGCTTTCCAGCTTGCACATGCCACCTGCACAGAATGCACTGCAGATGCTGGATTTGCTAAATCTAGTGCTTGCAGCTGTCCAATAGCTGGCACAACGCATCCTCCAGCTTCACAGTTCCGAGAAGTTGGGACGTGTTACGTTGTCATAAACAATATCAGCCGCAACAGCAAGCAGCCTTTCCACACCCTAGAACGTCTGCGCTGCCTGTCTGCCTCGTATCAGTGATAGAGGACTCTAGATCTGTTCTACTTAGGTCGCAGTGTTCGGCAGCCCTCGATGTGTACCGGCTACTGCTGCGGCGGCCTGTGACTTTCAGAGCGCTTGTCATTGTTTGCCGTGCTAGATACACGCCACATTGCTCTACTTATTCTTTTACGCCCCTCATCCCTCTCCTCAAGTGCAGGGTAGCCAACCGGAACATTCTTCTGGTTAACTTCCCTGCCTTTCCTCTACCACTTCTCTCTCTCTCCCAAAAGGAAAAGGCATGAGATCGTGTGTCTTCCGCAGCGCTAGTAAACCACACGCTTATGAATAAAACTCGGCAGACGAAGAGCCCCGACCCCTCAATGAATGAGATAGCATAAAAGCACACTAGGGATAATTTAATTTGTTGGTTCAAATCTTCTGAAGTGTCGGGTGATTTCCTGCATGCTCGCGATATGGCGCTTTCAAGAGGCTTTATTTATTTTTAAAGAGGTCACGGGTTGAAATTTCGGCTTTTGGACTTCTCTTTTCGGCTTGCTCTTTTTCATCTGACGTACGACCGGACGGAAAATGAAGACGACAGTTTCCGGAGCACAGTGCTAGTGACTAGGAGTTTAAATCGTTGGCAGGTAGGTTACAGCGCAAGATCAATTTTCGGCTGCCACTTTTAATATTACTATATTCTTAAGGCGAAAACCTTATTAGCCCAATTACGAGAAAAGCCGCCGACGTGTTTTAGTGTGTTAGCGTGTATTTGTACTCGAGGATGGTACAGAAAATTCCAGCGATGGAACAAAAAATAAGGTGACGTCATCAAGCGGCCTTACGACGGAAACAGCATTCCGAGCACCGCCATTTCACAAAAAACTATCAGCGTCAGATGAAATGGGAACAGCGGAGCGCGTGGCCAAAGGCCCAGTTTACTACGTGTGCCTGTCGTCATCAGAGATGGGCGCGCCCTCATCCAGTTTGCGACAGCTTTGCTTCTTTTTGCTTTGGCGTTCGTTTTCTCGCTTTACCGCTGGAGCGTCGTGTGCAATGTTTCCTCCTATCGCAACTTGCGCAGCGCGGTATCGCTGGCAGCCACGGCTGTTGATCGCGTAGGTGAAGCGAGCGCTCTTAGTTCCCTGGCCTGCTGCGCTTTGATTTCACTCCCATTCTCGTCGTATACCAGCTAGTTAAAAAGGGGGCTTTCTCGCTTTTATAGGGGAGATTTCCAGAAAAGGAAATAAAGTTTAAACACGAGCTGTAAACCTAAAAATGGCAATGAGCTATGCTGAGGACCTTTATCGGTGAACGTTGAGATGAGTAGCCCCTGTTAAACGATAAGTTCTTCCATTCGAATCTAGCAAAAAAAAAGTCTGCATCGTTAGTGGATGCATATGGGTATGACAGAGAAGTATTGTCACAAGATGAGAGATAGTAGTATCAGCGTCTGGTTGCGCTCTATACAAATAGCGCCGATAGATTGCGCGAATTAACAAAATAACGAATGCATTTTCTTGCGTCGCAATATGATGGAATTGCAATAAAGCAATCTTGCCTGATGTATAGAAGGTTAGGCATGCAGATATGGCAGGAAAGGCACACCTGGTGTTGTCGGCTCTCCAAATCGCTGCCGCTGGTCCCAATGGCTTGAAAACGTTGTGTTGTTAGAAAACTTTTTGAAGCGCCAATTCGCCGTAGTCCAAGATGCATGGTCTTATGCAAACAAGCCTTGCAATAGCTTCGGAGAACGTCCACGAGTAGACTATGTCTAATGATTGACGTGCTGGAACAATTGAAAAGTGTCTTTTACCTCACTAGTCGTAATGCTGCATCATCGGCCACAATAAGAATGTATTCACCCTTGCCGGTAACCCTCTGTCTATCCCCATGAGGCATGTTTCCAAGCCGTCCCACACCACAGAATGGCTGGAAAATTCTGATAATAGCAAGCACTGGACAACCTGTTTTCACCCGTTGCTGTGATGGCAAGGAGAATCTATTCGCGCTCTCAAGCAAGCGAGTCAGCAACTGCCGCGTTGGACGCTGACCGCAACCCGTTCGTTTTTCTTTTCCACATTTCGCATCGCAACCACACGATGATAACACGACGATAACAGAAGCAAAATCAAGGTGCTGCAGGCAAGGCAACGCTCGCTTCCCACACGCGGGTGCCGCCAACGAAACCGGAGTGCTCAAGTTTCGATCGGTGGAAAGCGCGTGAATGTGGGGCTCAAGTGGCAAAGTAGGAAAATGAAGGACGTCGGACGCTTGAAGTGTCTCTGACGAGGCTGAGCCGCCGTATCTCTCCTCTAAATTTCTAATTACACAGGTCGGGTTTGGCGCTTTCTCTTCTTCGTGCATTTTGCCGTTAGCCTTAATGTATTGAGCATTTTTGGCTCTAGAGTCGCCGATACACCTCTTTTAGAAGAAGGTTGCTGGAGGAGCCCTTGCGGCCCCTTGGTCTTAGTTTAAGCAGCCCGATCTTGCTATCATTTGGTTCCACCACATTTGGGCTCAGCCACAGATCCGTTTGTACCGCTGTTCTAAATTTCCCTGCTAGAATCTCACCGACTGGCATGCTAAGTGTTACAAAATTTTCTTTTCTATCAATTATTGCATTTTGGCTTAGTAAATTTGTTTCATCCCTTTCTATATTATTATTATTATTATTATTATTATTATTATTATTATTATTATTATTATTATTATTATTATTATTATTATTATTAATTTTTAAATCAAAACTCTTATCCCTTTTCTGTTCATGAGGAAGACTCTTCCGGTGTTGCGTTCCCGCGTGCTTTCCTTTTTTATTACCTGAATACAGGTGAGTAGTCACCCGATTCTTGGCCGATCCCACAGTGTTGGTATGTGCCATCTTTTGATAGGCTAACAAGAACAGCGCAGATGAGCTCTGATGGCGACAGGCAGACGGCATAAAATGAATCTTCGGCCGCTCGCTCCGTTTTTCGCATATCATTTGACGCCGATAGTACATATACCTGTCGTTTCGCCTATACATATCCCTCACGTGCCGACCTCAATGTGGCATGTACTTCAGACTACATTCGTAACTGTTTTTTGTAAAGCGTTCCGGTTGGCATCATACGATTTCTCATTGCGTACAGCTTACCTGTGCTCATCAAGCTGGATCTAGCTTGCGACAGGGATTCGAACTGAGGGTGTCTTCCCAGACACTGTACTTCTTCCCTAAGGCATTATTGAGGTGTCCTCGGAGATTTGAGACAGTTACTGCGCTAATTCGTTTCCTGAAAAATCAACTTGCAAATTCAAATTGTAACGACAGCATTCGTAGTACAGCGTTGGGAGTGAACTCATGTGGTTTCTCGCTGCATATGACACACGCTTCTTAGTCCAGTTGAAGGCTTTCTCGTGAGGTGTATTCGAACTGAGTCTTTCACTCGGACCATTGTGGATTCAGAGTCTCTGGAATCAGCTTTCGGAGGCACATCTTCGTTTTCTTTTTCAGAGCGCAACCTGCATAGAGGTCGCAAGCTCGTGATGATACACTAATGTTTTCGCCTTCACAGCACGTAAGCAGCCTACTAGGTATCCCCTGAATATTTATTATTATTGTGTTCTGCTGTAATATTTTTTTGTCTTGAACAGGAAGTAGAGAAAAAAAAGAAGAGGCGACGCCGTACTGGTCTAAGGCAGCGACCAGTGATTGGATTGGCTTGCAAAGCATTTATTTCGCCAGAAAAGGCAAAATTCAGATGATCCGTGCTTGGCGGCTCTCAGTCAACGGCTGACAGTGATCTGAATAGCCTAATCAATAGCCCAGATTTGAACGCCAAGTTTCTGAGCCGACCAACACGGCCTCCCATTGCTCGAGAGTAGCAACTTATAGTAGAGATTCCTGCGAACTTCCGTGAGTTTCAATCTCACATGCGCGCAATCCTGTTTTTCTTTTATTCTATATTCCGTCCAAGTCCGACACCGGACGCCGCCAAACGGGGCGATGAGTTGCTTCTGCTATCGCATACCTTCTGAGTAAAAACGACAATGGAGAGAAGACGCCACAGCTTTCAGGCCCGCCGGCATTTTATTGCAATATTCTTGAGATTCATTACTTATTTAGGGTTAAATCAGACAGAAAAAAACAGACATAAATTCCGTAGATAAATTCTGGACAGAAAAATACGGCCGGTGAGTGCCTCTTGGCTAGTGGCCAGAAAATACCAAGCAGTGTAGTGTCACTAAGGGACAGTGACCAACGGCGGGCCAGCGCTGACTTTCAAAAATTTTGGTCTCACTTGAAGGAAAAATCACTGCCGAAAATTTCTGACCGCCCCCCCCACCCCCCAGGAAAAAAATTATAATAATAGTTGCTATCAAATAGGCCACACTAGAGATCTATTCGCCACGGTGGCTCAGTCGGTATGGCGCTCAGCTGCTGACCCGAAACACGAGGGTTAGATCCCGGCCGGGGAGGTCGAATTGCTATGGAGACGAACTTCTAGAGGCCCGTGTACTGTGCGATGTCAGAGCATGTTAAGGAATCCCAGGCAGTCGAAACTTCCGGAGCCCTTCACTACGGCGTTCCTCAAAGCCTGAGTCGCTCTGGGACGATAAACCCCCATGAACCTAACCTAAACCATACTCTCTATTTTCAATTTTGCGAACTGAGTGTGAAATATCCGGCTGAATATAAGGTTTAACTCACTTTCGCCCAACATTGAAAGCTTTGCCTTAAAGTTTGTTACACAGCGCTCCAGTTGGAATATCTTTACCAAGTAGCACATTTCTCAAAGAGGCGATGGAATCTGTTATATGACTCAAACAATTCGTTGGCGGCAATTAGATATATCTTAACTGCGGTAAAGCGAAAGCCGTTTCCGACTCATTGCACTTATTTGAATTTGCCGCGCTCGAATTCAATTCACGGCAGAGGCGAAGAGCAGCTGGCGCGAGCGTGGCAGAGGCCACCCGCTACAGGGGTCACTTTGCTCACAGTCCAGTTGGCAGGTTGTGATCACGTGACAAGGTCACGTTACTATGTGACGATGTAACGGACGGGTGGTCACCGCGAGTACGGACTTTCACCACGAGCATGATCCATTAAAGGCTTTCGCATTAAAAATGCTGTGAACGTTTTTTTGAAATAATTGTAAATGCAGATTTTTGGGCTAAAACAATAAAATATTAACAAATATTCATTTCTGCCAGATATTTTCTTCCCGACATGAAAACTAAAAAAAAATTTACAACTGTTAAGAGGTTCAACTTGGCACTTGTACCGAAAATTTACACGGCCCGCACATGAATGGAATGTCTTTTAAGGACAGTCGAGCGCGAGCTCTAGTGTGCTTGGCTTGGAGTGACCCCCATACATACAGACGAACGCACGCAATCACGTGCACGCGCGCGTGTACGTGTGTGCATGTGTGTGCGCGTGCGTGTCCTGGTACGTGTTTTACTTGACCTTGAATAAAGAAAGAGCTGTATTGTTTGCAACGAAGCACACTTTGTGTAGCCCTTTTTACAGACCTTAAAATAACTCCCGTGACACGAAATAAAAAAAATCTACGACGGTGTACCATCGTTCCCGAACGCCGCACCCGCAAAGCACTAAATCCTCATTCCCAAAGCATTGCCTACAGAGGGCTTTGGTGTTTTCCGCAGCCGCGAAATATGAGCCAGCAGCTTATGCAGCCCGTTTGTGTCTACTAACTGTTTACTCATAGTTCATAACAAAAGCAGGCTCTTCTGATATCTACTCATCAACACCATTGTAAGAAAATAGAGTTCCCCCATGCCTTTCTTCGCTGAAACGACTGCGACATTCTTTCGTATGGATATCTTAACCAACTTCCCAACTATTTACCTTTGTCTCATCAACAGTTTATCGACGTGCTAGGTTCCGGTGGTCTTGATGCAATTGAAGGCATGAGGGGGATCACGCACAGCTGTCGCCCGTGCAGTTTGATAAAGCTTTGCGTGGTTCTGGCGGAATGACCGTACCTCCCACGTACGCCGCTATCGTTGCAGCTGGCGCGGGTAACGCTCCCAAGAGAAGGCTTTGTAGAAAGCACGAACACACTTGAAAGTAGGACGTTAAGCTCCGTTGGCAGGGGATCATACACGACCTGTGCAGGTCGTTCGTTCAGACTCAGCAGCATATGTAGTGGTCTTTTCTCTATTTCTTTGTTGTTTATCTTCTAGCCAAAAATATGATTACGCTCCTAGTTTCCTATCAATGGAGACCACGACTTAAATGAAAACAACTACCCTTCGTTCTTTTTCTTTCCTTTATTCAGTGACGGTAAGGCTGCTTTGTAAACATAATTTCTGTTACCAAAACCCAGAGAGTGCACTGTGCTATATACGGTTTCTTAATTTCGTCATTTTGTCTTTATCCGTCTGGTGGCTGAGTGGTTAGGCGCTCGGCTAATGAGCCGGACTCCCCGGGCTCGAACCTGGCCGCGCCGGCCGCGTTTCGATGGAGGCGCCCGTTTGCTTTGCGATGTGAGTGCACGTTAAAGATCATCACGTGATTGGAATTATTCCGGAGCCTACTACTAGGGCACCTCTTCCTTTCTTCTCTCACGTCCTCATTTATCGCTTTGCTTTCGGCGAGGTTCAGGTGCCCACCGATATGCGAGACATTTATTGTGCCATTTACTTTCCTCGTGATCCAGTTTTCAATTTTCAGTTTTCCCTTTGATCAGGCCACGTAAACAATGCCTGAAAGACCGGCCACCCTATTAGTGCATGGCAAAAGGAACATCGAGCTCACCGGGTGGGTGGCTCAGTGCGTACCGCAGCTCGTGAACTGGTGTCGTGTAGTTGCACCCCAAAGGAAATCAATAGAATCGATGCCGGAAATGTTTCGAGCGTTATTTCCGTCACCACCGGCGTCGGTCATTGACCGATGCATCGCTGTCTCCTGAACCATTCTTACAATTTTCTACGTGTCCGAGGCGACCGAATTTGCTAAAGGCTTTGTTGAAGTTTTGAAGGAAGGGTGTGACTTTGATGCCGAAATGAAGATAATGTGCATATAGAGGAATAATTAATGGGCTCGTGCAAGGAGGATTACAGAACAGGAACAGCTCATTATTGCACCCTTGTCTGGAAAATGTTGGGGACGACTTTCACTTGCTGCGCACAATATATTAAGTGAGGTGTCCTGGAAGACTACGATAGGTGCAACGCAGCACATCGGTCTGAACAGTGCTGGGGACCTGAGTTTCCGATAACGATAAATGTATATAAATGGGCGTTGAAGCGCATTTACAATGGCCATAAGAGCTTCCGCTTCTTTCACTCGATCAGTCTATCCGCTTGCCCGCTATTGCACCGAAGACGCCGTAGGTGTCTTGGTCGTCCCAATACCATCGCTCACAATTAAAATAGGTCTCCACGACTAAGATTCAATTCTCTGTCGAATCTCTCCCACCTGAGCGCGCCCATTGCCCTCACTTTGCTCCATCAGAGACTGGCCCGCCTAGGACCGCTGCATTAAAGCTAGGCCTGCTATCTACCAGGATTTCTCCACAGTACGCAATGTTTTATCACCAACTGCTCAGTGGTCTTTCACTGAGTGGAAACCTAACCAGTCATGCAGGCATTGCGAAATAAAGGTGTGGCTGAGTCTTATGTGAAAATACTAGAAGCTATCTACGTATAACGACTGCACAGTTACCACAGTCATCCATAAAGTACGCAATAAAATTGCAATAAGGAAGGCTGTCATGCAGGGAGACACCATCTCTCCAATGCTATTCACTGCCACCTTACAGGAGGTATTCAGGGCTCGGGAGAGGCCTGAATTGGGAACAGTTGGGGATAAGAGTTAATGGAGAATACCTAAGTAATCTGCGATTCGCAGAAGACATTCCTTTGCAGCCATTCAGAAGATGAACTGCAAAGCATGATCTGCGAGTTAGGCAGAGCAGTACGGTGGGTCTAAATATTAAGATGCAGAAAACCGAAGTAATGTTCAACAGTCTAGAAAGGCAACAGCAGTTCACAGTTGGTAGCAAGGTACTGGAAGTGGTAAAGGAACACGTCTACTTGGTGCAGGTAGTGACAGCTGATCCGAATCATGAAAGGGAAATAATTAGAACAAATAAAAATGGGGTGGGGCAGGGAGCACATACGGCCAGTTCTCTCAGATCATGATTGGCAGTACCGTCAAGATAAATATCCGTCAAGAAAAAAGTATGCAACACTTTTATCTTACCGGTACTCAGCAGCGGTACAGAAACGTGGAGGCTAGCGAAAAGTGGTAAGCTTAAATTAAGGACAACGCAGCGAGCCATGGAAAGAAGAGTGATAGGTGCAACGTTAAGAGACCGGAAGCGAGCAGAGTGGGTGAGGGAACAAACGCGGGTTAATTACAATCTACTCGAAATCAAGAGGAAGAAATGGGCGTGGGCTGGCATGTAATGCGACGGCAAGATCACCACTGGTCCTTCGGGGTAACGACGTGCATTCCAAGAGACAGTAAGAGTAACAGAGGGCGGCAGAAAGTTAGTTGGGTTGATGAGATTAAAAAGTTTACAGAGATACCGTAGCCGTAGCTGGCAAAGAACAAGGTTAATTGGACAGACATAGGAGAGGGCTTTTCCCTGCAGTGGGCGTAGTCAAGCTGATGATGATGACTAACTAACATGATACCCATGTCACCAAAACGCATATGGTGGCCGTGCTAATAGACCTAAGGAGCCTCTTCAGGCAATTTAGAATCTTGGGCGAGTTGGTGGCAGAGAGTTCTTAAAACAGCGCCAAAAAAGAAGACACACTGATAAACTTCATCTATGCACAACCTGCTTATAAAAATGGGCTTTTTCGCAATTAATGGTCTGTTCTCTCGTATACCTCTGTTCTCTGCGTGGTGGTCTTATTTTTGCGAGGTTTTAAGAATAATAGCCTATTTGTTGAGCAGGCAAATTTCCACGATTTGTATTCGCTCAGGCACCACGTCATGCTCCCTCTCTCTTCTGTCCCACCCGCGTTGCGGCCGGTTCTCGCTGCTCTAGCCAATGCAGGACAGAGAAGGTCACATGACAGATGCGTTACAAAGTGACGTGAGCTGGGAGTCGTTGCTTTGCGCTCGCCAGAGAGGCAAGCTTTTCAAGAGCACGCATCTGTTGGCGCGAGATGGCAAAAATGCTTTGAGCCGCAGCCCCGAGGAGGGTAATTGTAATGGATGGATAGAAAAACTTTTATCAGACGAAAAAAAAAACTCCCAGGATGGTCCCCTACTGAACCAGGAGTCCACGGGCTTCTGCTTCACATAAAGCCCGATCCCCCAGTCATTTCTGGCCGGCGGGCGAGCGGTCCGTAAAACAGCCTCCCAGGACGACTGAGTGGGATTGGAGAGCGGGGTACTGTCTGTGGGGGAAGGACATTACCGAAGCTATTGGAAGAGTGTGGATCTGGGAACGCCACAGGTGTTACAATGAGGAGGAAAGGTAGGGTGAAATCGTGAGAGATAGTAGGACGAAATAAAGCAGCCTGTCTGTAATTGTCGCCACGTGGCGCTTGATGAGGGCGACAAGATACTGTGGGGTGGTGCCAATCTTATGCGGCTGAGTTTGTAGAATGCGGTGATTTGATTTCATGTAGAAAGGACCGATGCGGCCTCTTGCACGAGCTTGGGTGTCTGATCATCCGGGGTCCGGAAGCAGAGTTGTCGGGCCAGCACATGAACGCGCTCATTACCGGGGATTGAGGCATGCCCAGGGATACACGACAGAGTAACCGTTGGGTAGAGAGAGGTGGCTGTGGCAAGAATACAATGTGGGGCCGGTGTCGGCACGCCCTTTAGGTAGTGGCGGAATGCGGCCTGATAATTTGCAATATTCGGTGATGTTTTTGTCAGTGGTGGATGGTCAACGGAAGTACGATGGCGGCTCCTTCCATCTCTACAGGCGAATTAGTTCGGATAGTGGCGGCGGCCCCCACTGTGCCGTCTTCATAGGGAGCGACTGCCGTGAAAAATCCTAATTTACTATCTGCTGCCGCGTCGACATTTGCGTTACTATTTGCTGCCGCGACGAGCGGTTGCTGTATGTTTTGGTGTAATAGCTCGTTCGCGCCTTCCACCTACCCTGATGGAGACTAGCGCTCATATTGCGCGGTTAGAGGCTTCTGATATATGTGATCCTGCGTGCGCAGAGAAATCATGTAAGGTGTGTGATTTGTGGGGGGTGGGAATGGGTGGATTAAGACGGAGCTTTCACTGTAGACTGTTGTGACTTGAGGATCCCATAACGCTGGCCACTTGTTTTGTGACAGAGCGTCGCTAGCGAAGACTCCGAGTCAGGCGTCGGCGAGAACAACAAAAGCGATTTTATACTTTATGTATAGAGCATTATACAGGACTAGATCAGCACGGGGGCCGAGAGCTAACAGCAAACGCGACTGTTCTCGCACAGCTACGTGCGGCGAGGCTCCAACGCGTCACACATCACACTCCACTCGTGAGCGGCACACGGCTCACGGTTGGTCGGTCTCTCTAGAACGGGCTCGGTAGAACGTACTCAACGAAGTGCTCTCCAGGCGGCAGCGTTGGGGCTTATATAGCCCCGAGAAACGGTCGTCACTCTAACGGATCAATAAAAAGCCAGCACTTGAGCCGTCCGAGAGGTCCAACCAGCGAGCGCGCTGGCCACGCGCTTCAAGTTTGCCGCGCGCGGTGGCTTCCAGGGGGAAAGGGGAACCGGCGCCTCGCTGTCTAGCAATTGGCTGCACGTTTGGACATGTCGCTCGCCTATGCTTCTCCATAGGGCGCCGCTGCCCGGCGGCGCAGCATCTGAGTTTGTCAAGGAAGCGTTAGGGCGCTGTCGCCTTGCTGCGCAGCACCGGCCTTGTCCAAGGACGTTCGCAGGAGAAATTTTACATCTTGTAGATTTGGAATACGGGCTGGTTTTCCGGGCACAACAGCATCCCCGCCATCAGATAAGGCGCCGGGAACACGAGCTGCTTCCACGTGGCTCGGATGCCAGGCGCGCACGTTCGTCAGGCTCTTCCAAGTTGACGTCCAATGTCCGGACGCCACGTAGATTCACGTGCCCAGGTCCCACTCGCCGGGCCAGGATCGCTGCTCACAGCGTTGTCGCCAAGGCACCTCGACCAGCTTCACTCGGGTCGTTCCGATGCCCTTGCTTCTAACCACTGGTCATGGTTGGTCGTTCTGCAGCGTGCAAAAACCGACCGGCAAAAGGCAACACCCAACACTAGCAAGTGCCCTCTGTCTCACGTCAAACACCAGACAAGGCCATAATCGAAATCACCCTGTCTAAATTGCTATCCCCCTTTTTGCTCCCGCTGCAACAAGAGGCACGTGTACGATCTGGTACACAAGGTTCAAACAACAATTTTGCAAATCACGACACACCAAAATAACAGGAACCATTATAATCAGCAATAATAATGAAAATAGAATGATCCCCTTAAAATCACTTGGACCGAAAACACACTACTGAGGAAGCAAATGAAGTCATTCAATTTTGCCCCAAGCTACTTCCTGTTCGCAACTAGCACAGCTGACCATGCGTACTTCCTTTCCGTTCTGCGTAGCAGCAGATACTACGACAGCGGTTGTAATGCGCCAAACTTGCACCACAAAACAGTGCCGAGGCAGCGACATACTGGGATTCCTGATACAGGAGAAAGGGTATCATCTCTAGGAGCTTACGCCAGCTACCTAAGCTACAATGCCCAATGAGGCTTCGCCCGCGTTATTGTAGCACCTAACAAATACAGCAAGTAAGTTCACGTGAAAAACGCGTAACAAAGCTCACATAAATAACCGAAAGTATACACGAGGCTTCCATGCGAGTGACTACGCCACAATGGCCCATGAGTTACTTTGCTGTACTTCCGCGCATCAGCGTTTGCTCTCAAAGTGAGAAGCTCAGCTAAACTTATGCACAAGTGCATGCTGGAACACGACTTGCATCGAACCTCAGGATAAGCGATGCGATGAAAAGAAAACATAAGATAATCGCGCGGTTAAGATTACCGCTCTGAAAGAAACTGATTGTTGCTACAGTGCTCATTTGCACTATGAACTGTACAACATTTAGGTTACAAAATGAGCAGACGTTTCTAGGCTCTATCATTAGGGCAAGAAAACACGAAAAGTACAAAATACGCTCATGCAAAAGGCTCAAAACCTGGTTAAGTTTCGTCTTTCTGCCACTGGGAAAAGAAACGAAAAGCAAACACTAAATACAGAGAGCACTCATTCCTGCAATCCTCCATTCTTCAGCCGCGCCCGACGCGGTCGTGATCGGAAGGCCGCTCTACCAGCCGACCACTCGTAAAAGTTGAGAGGCTGATTACTTCCGCCTCTCCAGGGCATGTGCCCGAAACCAGGGAAGCGCTTGGCAAGCTTAAGCCGAGAGCGGCACTTCCTTCTTCCTTGGTTTCCTGCAGGTGTCCCAAAGGGGGGTGGGTGTAGCATTGGTGTAGCATTGTGTTAACCTTGTGTGTTTCAAGCCTAGTGAGAGCGTTTTGAAAACCAAGGAATGCTAAGGGGGTAAACAGGGCATTGTGTGAAATACTTGCGCGTGTCTTACTAGTAACGTTTTAGTAGCGTAAGGCAAGTATATTTAAAGAAGGTAAACAGCAAGAAGACAGTGTGAACAACGGAGAAGTACAAGGTCAAAGAACTTCAAATTTGTGAGGAGTTGGGCATTGAGTTGGGCCCAGCAAAAAGAAAGAATGCGATCCTTGAGGTCATGAGGACTGAGGATGTAACGGCTGAGGAAGCGGAAGAGTCCTGTGTTGATATCTATGAGCGTCGCGAAAAGTAACTTCGCGATGAGCCTGAAAAACACCTTGCTCGCAAAGAGGCAGAAAGACAACGGCATGCTCGCACAATGAAACTGTTGGGCCTGGAGCTTGAAGCGCAGCGGATGAGTTTCGAGAGGAATGAAACATCTGTTCTTCTTGAGACTAACCGTCAGAACTCGAGCGACGGTACCTTTGCTATTACTGACCGTATCACCCAGTCGTAGAACCGTAGAACCTGGATCGACTTGGTGCTATGGTCAGCAATAGTAAAGGTATTGTTCTAGACCTGTTTTTCACAGCCAAGACACATAAGCCGGACGTTCCTTTTACGGCAATTGTTTCGAAACGGGACACTTGGCAGCATGCTGTATCTGGGTGTCTTCAGCGTCATCTTGGTTCTCTCAGGTTGGCCGACCCGTTTTTGGTAGAGAACTCTGCAGGTGTTGTGATGGTCCTGTCACAGGTAAAGGGCGAGAGACATTTCGCCTTCAGCATAGACGTCGAAGATTTATTTTACTCTTTACCCCATGATCAGCTTACGAAGTATGTGAAGGACCGCATCGCCGTGGATAATGACGAGGTTGTATTTGGGGCGGAGTGTGGTGTTTCAGTGGAAAGCACCCTAGAGCTCCTATCGTTTTACCTTGACTCAACCTTCGTTGGGTAGGGCGAAAAAGTGTATGTCCAGAGGTCCGGCGTCTGCATTGGATCCCGTGTCTCACCTGTCTTGAGCGACATTTTCCTAAGCAGGATGGACGTAAACCTAGCGGAAGATCTTGCTAATTTTGCAGGGAGGGTCTTCCGGTACGTGGATGATTTTTTGATTTTCTTAGAGGATATCTCCCCCAGTGTTATCCCGGACGTCGTCAAGATATTCAAGGAAAGGGGCGACGGTCTGAAATTCACATTTGAATTACCACAGTCAGGCTCCATTCGGTTCCTAGACCTGAGGATTGATTGCCACGCGAGTGGTGTGTGCTGGGAGTATCGCCCACGAACGGTAAGGCCCCTCCTCAATCACAGTTCTGGCCATTCAAAATTGGTAGAGGCCGGCATTGCTCCTTCTTGCCTAAAAGCTTCTCTCTCAAAATCCTTCTCCCACAAGGTTGGAACAAGCTTCCTGGGACAAACGCGCAGGTTAAAGGAAGCAAGTTTTCCTGATCAGACTCTTGCTAGGGTCACTGAAAGAATCTTAGCCAAGTCAGGTAGGCCCGCGGTCATCGTGAAAGAGAACGGTGCGGAAAAACGATTGGTAGCAATCCCCTACGTGCACAGCATTTCACATCGCCTAAGAAAAGTTGGGGCGAGGTACGGGGCAAAAGTTGTTTTCTCCGCGAAGAACAAGCTTGGTGGTGTGTCCAGTGCTGTGCGCAAAATGATTGAGCATGATGGTAACCGCGCAGTGAATGATTGCACGATAGCCACAGAAAGAGGCTCACAAATTGCGACACATGTGTTGTGTATCGCGTTCCACTTTCATGTGGTAAGAATTACATCGGCCAGACTGGTCGATGTATCAATGAGCGTCTAGCGAAACACCGCAGATCACTAAAAGGTGCTGTGTCCTCCAACCTCGCTTTGCACTGCAGGGATTGCAAAGATTGCTTTCCTCACCTTGACATGACAAGTATCTTGTTCAGGCACAGGGATAAGGTATGCCGGGAGCTGATAGAAGCTTACATGATTAAGAAAGAGAGAAAAGTGTGTGCCGCATCACCGTCGGTCAGCCTGCAGGATAAAGAAGTTCCTTTTCTGCGCAGTTTTTTTAGGACAAGTGGACAGTACGGGGAGTTGGAGTGATGAGATTGAATTTGGTTTTTCTGTTGCTGTTGTGTTCCTTATAATGCAGGAATGAAATGTCATTGATTTCTTTGTACTTCGGTTGCGCCGTTTCCTTTTGTTGTTTTTCTGTTTTATCACGCCTATAAAGCTTCCTTTCTGTGAATAAAAGTTCAGTTGATAGTCTGCGCTTGTGTTGTGTCTCCTCGTTCGCTTTTGTCCTCGTTTTTTTGCGCTGCCAAGTATGAAGCAGAACATGACGGAAAACAAAGCAGGACATAAAGCCGAAATTATTGCAAATAGTCTGAAATATTTCTTCCGATATCCCCCCCACACACACACATTTAAAAAAGGTACGATGTGATGCGAGAAATCAGCGGTACCAGTATTGGTTGCAATTACATTTTGCTTTTGCACTTATCATCTAAAATTCCGTATTTAAAGTGGATGTCGCCATGGTTTCTGAGTAGGAAGAGGCCTGTGGAAAGTGGAAGTCTACTTGTGGGTTGAGGTAGTGGGTGGAGGAGCGTAGATGCATTATACCGTGGTTGCCCATAGGAGCACAACCGGTTGGCGATGCATTTTTACTGGGAGATGCATTTTTGATTTGGTTTGGTTTATGGGGGTTTAACGTCTCTAAGCGAATCAGGCTATGAGAGACGCCGTAGTGAAGGGCTCCGAAAATTTCGACCACCTGGGGTTCTTTAACGTGCACTGACATCGCGCAGTACACGGGCCTCTAGAATTTCGTCTCCTTTGAAATTCGACCGCAACGGCCGGTACCGAACCCGCGTCTATAGGGCCAGCAGCCGAGCGCCAGAACCACTGGGCCACCGCTGCGGCTGGGAGATGCATTTTGAACTGTGCGTGCCCGGAAGGAGACAAACTGAATTGAAATTGAAAGTTTATTTTTCCGCACACATTACAGTGGGAAAAGGGGACCCCGGGCAAAAAGCTGCGTAATACAGCTTGAAGTAGGCTGCTTCCGGAGGCTAGAGGGTTGAGGTGTTCTGGAAGCTAGAGGTGGTGGCACGCGCACCCACGCACACAGGCTCATGCCCAGGCACACGCACACAGCTTATTTTTCACAAAAGAAATGAAGTGAAAAATGGAAACTTCAATGCTTTAATCTCGAATAGGATTCGAATCAATGGTTAAGCAAACAAAGAGGATTTGTTTGCCGATACTTTAGACCACTCTGCTATATACGAAGCCTCTTTTTATTGTTGTTGCAGTGAATAACAGGAAACTCCCCGATCCTCCTAGTGCCTTACTTGACCGGGTATAATTCCGTGACCTCGGCACACAGCCTCACGGATCTACCACTCAGTTCTCCCGTTCGCTTATCTAAATTCCGGAAGGTGCACACGTAAAAAAAGCCAACCGGCCAGGAGGTTTAAGTGGCGCATCATATACGTACCGCGTTAAAATGCACTGTTCTCTAAACAATGACGGGAACAACATGCTCCCCCGCCCGCTACAGCTTCTCCAAAGTATAGTTGTTCAATACAGGCAGCGTAGACACCTCTACTTGGAATACAGTTCTTAAGTAGCCTGATAAGAGATCCGTGCTCAGTTAAAGACGAATACGCAGATTTTTCCGAGACTTTACCACATCGATTTTATAAGGCCACCATCAGGCTAACTCAGTCTGAACTCCTAGCACAACAAATATGAATTAAAGCGGGAAAAATCAGACCTTCTTATTTGCGTCTGAGTTGCTATAAATTGTTGCAAAGAAAAAGCTTATAAAGTCGTTGCTAACATACGAAGAATATTTCCGGAAGCTCGGCGACGAAACTACTACGAAAGGTGTTTAACATCAACAAATTCGAATATTTAGCAGTATGGGAGAGGAAGATTTAAGAGCACAATAGAAGTAAAACTAGTTACCTGCATTCCTAATACGAACGGAAGGCTCTTGGTTACGGCAATATGCATGCCAGTTGGCGACATGTCCGAGGCAGGGCGTCAGCCAAAATCTAGCACTGAAAGAAGCCCCCTCCCCTGCGTCTCATACGGCTAGTATTAGAAACTAAATATTCAAGGTTATATGACAAGACGAGAGCAATTTCAGAAAGAAGATAAGTTTGCTACAGTGGTTTATTTCGCCAAATCAGAACATTAATAACTTCCCAATAAAACCGCTCTTTCATGCGCGTTTCTCGTACCAGCTTGTAAGGCGATTTTTGTTACTTCTCTTGTAATTTTCTTCTTCTCAGCTACTGCAGTGTTTGAAGCTGCAAACTGTGAAATTTCAAAGTTGACAAAACAATCTCGAAATTAGCTACTCTACAGCGAGAAATGATATCAGCACCTTTTCTCAGTGCTCGGAAGTTGAAGCCGTTAACAAAAACATATAGCACAAAATGTGCTCAAACATGTCTCGAGCATGAACAAATTGAACCTCTTTTGTACGGTTCATTGTGACAGTCACGTAAAAACAAGGAACACAACTGCAGATGAATTTAAAGCTGCAAGAAAATCACCAAAAGATTGTACAGTGTAAACGTTTCTTGGTATATTCTTCAAGGGTATTTAGCCAGTTTCTGTCAGTATTCTAGTGTTCAAAAGAGCTCTTCCTTTCTTTGTAATATTTTCCTATTGCAAAATCGTTATCTCTTGTGTATATGCCAGTTATATAAATAGCGAAGGCCAACATATTGTTCTCTTTAGGTTGCCTGACGAAAAACAGGCAGAATAGAGTTTCATAGGACGTAAAATGTATATCTTTCTTGCAGAGTGGTTTGAATGATAGCCGGTGACGTTTTTATTTCTGCGAATAGAACAATGGTGGAGGTGGCTACTTGTAGACACTGAAATCCCCGCGCGAGGAGAGAAAAATAGTAGCTACGCTTGTATTTTCTCCGGAAGCTTGTCAGCTTTTGGCGCTAAAGGATCTCTGAACAGAGAATGCTCGTTTGCAACGGCTCGACTTTTACTGCATACAATAAGCTATTTGAAAAGTTTCTTCGGCGTAAGCACAGCGATGAGACAAGGAAAGGAGAACACATCACAAAGCCTCTGTAATGATAGATCATACAACGTATCTTACACAACACAATAATTTTGCCGCTACGTTGCATTAGCCCCCAAGTTTAAAAACAACAGCAGCTCGGTTCCCTCTAAATTATGCAAAACATATTAAAACCTACTTCCTGCAAAACATTACATTGAACAGTCAATGCATAAGCCACGGATTTATTGACTGTAGAACAAAAGTAAAACCACATAATAAAACAAATGTACACTTAATACCACCTCAGAAATTCTGACTGCAACGTTGCTTGGGTGTTCCTACAAAAATCAATTTTTTAAGCATTTTGTGCATATTTAACTTGCTTTGAGTGTATGAGAGAGATTTTTCTATGCGCAAGCTGTGCTTCTCCTTGATAATACTGAGTACGAAAGACGCTTTTTTTTATGCTCCCAGCGAAATTTCCAACAAATCATCTAAAGAAGCTTGTTTCATGTTGAACAAAAAAATCTGGATATAAAGCCGGTCTGCAGCCGTCTCGGAGAACTCTGATATAAGAAATAAATACGAATGATGTCTTTTCATCGGCCCTTCTACGAAGTGTGGTATTTACGATGTTCCTCTAACCATTTTACCAGACCGGTACAAGAAATATTCCGCATTAACCTAGGAAGTCGACGATGGAAGACATTATCCACAAAACCAAGGTGTGTAGAACGCAAGTATGGGGTAATTAGCTATTTTATTGGTAACATATCCTGAAAAACATAGCATTTCAATAGAAAAAACCAGAACCTATAAACTTCAACTTTCGCTGATAATATAGAAATACCCGAGGCTCTTTGCATGGCGAAAAAAACTTTTTTTTTTTGGGGGGGGGGGGGGAGGGGAGGGACCAAATTTCTGTTACAGGACGGCAAGCCAATAGAGAGAGGACAACATGAAAGTTGGCGATGGAATTATTGTTGTTGTTGTTGTTGAACTCACACAATGGGATTATTTAAAGTCAGTGGGCCTAGCGCGAGCGCTCCGTGCTGCGCCACAGCCCACTTTCTCTTCTTCTAGTCCGTGACACTACCCTCGGACCCCGAGCCATCATCCCGATCGTGCGAGCTAGAAGAATGCAGTGACAATGAAAGACATGGCGATGGGCGTGGTAGAAGGGATGAAGAGAGAAAAGAAGATGAAAGGGTTGCCGTCACGATGAAACAGATCAGCAGATAATGAGCGGGTCAGGCCAGATCCACGAAGTCTGAGGAGCCACCGGTCTCCGGAAGTCAACGCTGAGGCCCGTGGACGCACCCAACGACAGGGCTGTGGTACTGTGTTCTCATATGTTGGTGGGTGGTCAGTCGGGTCTTGGTCAGTAGCGACGGTCTCGATTCAGTCGGTTTGTAGGTCGTAGGGTCTCTTGTGCGGGCGGTCAGTGGGGTCTCAGGTCATTGACGGCGGTCGTCGTGTCTTCTGTTCGGGGCCTGGGGTGGGGCTGAGGAGACAGGCTGCGTCGGGGCATACCTGGCAAGTAGGGGAAGCGCCGGCAGGTGCGAAGCCACGAGTACTTTACTGAAGGCCTCGGTCCACAGCAGGCTCCTGAGCGCCGGGACCGGGATGATGAAGGTAGCCAGCACCTGCACCAAATGTTACGTGATGCAAGCCGATCAAGAGAGGACTACATGAAGATGGCCGTTAGCTTAACTAATTGTAAACCTACCGCTCGCACTCACCCTTCATTTCCTTCGCCACAAAAGTGTGCTGGCGTAATGGAAAGAATGTTAACATAACCAGGAGCCAAAGCGAGACACATGTCGAAGGTATTCAGAATGTTGTATTACTGGACACCATTTTCAGCCCAGCAGCACGAAATGCTGTCCCCCCAGTTTCGGAGATTAAACACTTCTTGGAAATTACATGTATGTCGAGTTGTCCGGGAGCCATCAGCTACAGGTGTATAGCAATGCAGAGCGCGTCCTTTTCAAGAAGATATACGAAATGAACTGCTTTCAGGATTGATAAGGCCCCTATACATTAAACACACCCTTCCTGATATTTTTCGCGCAATAGTTTGGTCAAGTAGGTTTTCTGTAAACTGCATGATTTTCGTTGTGTATACACTGTCAGTTCTGACTTTGGAGGAGTTAGTCCAGTATTTAAGGGGGTCTTAAAATCACCGGTGTCCATCAAGCATAGAAGCCAGTGATATATACGAACTTAAGGGGAAGCACTAGAAAATATTTCAATAATCCATGAGGCACCGATGTCGATCTGGGCGTCAATGCTCACTAGTAACGTATCGCACATTGCGATAACTCAGTAATGCTTTGGACTCAATAGCACCAGCAGCTTAACTGCGTGCACTGCAAGACAGAAGCCTCGCCAGTTGACTGATTTTGAATTCATCGTCTTTCTAGCTGCGAAGACTCTATGGGAGTGCGGGAGAACTATTAAGGCGAAAGCCTTTCATGGCTGATAGTTGTCCGTCCGTCCGCGAAAACTGCTACTATAGCTGTCAATCAAACGCGGTTCGGGTGTCCACCGAGATATGTGAGACAGGGGTCATTTCCTTTGCTTAAATAATCTAACTGGCAAGGTGTCGCGCCGAACGGTCTATGGCGTTCGTTCCGTGGACCCCTTGGCAACGCTGCAGCACGCTGTCGCGTCCCAATCCTAATGACGAAGCCTCAGCGTCCTCCAATGTGGAAGCAGTTGCGCGCAGCCGCGATCAATCGGGATAAGTCTGGCGGCATCGCAAAGAAAATGATAAAGCCGTGTGGAGTATAAGCGTGTGACGTCACTGAGTGGCGCCAACATCGTTCGAGAGGGGTGCTCTCCAGGCAATCTTGCGAGACGCCTCCTGAACACTGGTCCGGAAGGATGCCGCCTAAATGCTCTTAGCAGTCTTTAATCAATATCTTCACCGCACATGAGAGACACAAGCACTAACACCTGGCTAAAAGATTTCGCCTCACCGCACTTTAGGTCATCAAAGTGCCCCCTGAATGTCTTGTCGGAAACGGCCTAGAGGCAATGTTAAATTCACGAGGTTTCGGGAATGATTTAAACTTCTTCCACACGCCTCGAACTAAGAAAGACAGGCTATATAATGTAAATTCTCAATTGAAATCAATGAATGAAAATTATTTCACCGCGGCTAAAGCAGGACAAATAATTTTCAGAAATTCTGTCACGCTGCTTTTTGTGCTGAATTTTCAATGACACTATGATCATTTTAAAATGCGACAACAGTTTTATAATCATTCCTCAAGGGTCAGCGCTTGTCCTCTCCTTGCTACAGCGAATGTAAGACATTTCCGGAAAAACGAGCTAAAGCTCCTCGCTTTGGCAACGACTAGAAGCTGCAGCATAGCGACAAGGGTCTATGCGAAAAAGAAATCAACAGCGCTTAAGAAACAAACAAAGGAAAGGAGAGGAAGCGTCGTTCGAGGGAAGGCCGATCTGTGAATAGAGCAACAAGCGGAAAACTACGCACTTTTTTTGCCCGGCAGCACATAAATATACACAAAAACTGTTCTCGTTGACAGCAGTGACCAACATTTCACTAAAAAGGTTCCCCACGCTCTCAGCTCTAAGTAAGCCAGAGTGACAGCTCCTATTTATACCCTGAACTGAGACGTACTCTGATGCAGCAAGAAACCTGAAAGGTGGTCTGCGTCGTTTTCTGGGCTGGTGTTCCGTCTTCCTTAAAAGCCGGAACTGGGTGCCTGAGCTCGCTTTCCCGCTAAAAGCCGATGTAGGTGTGGAAGAACGTTTTATTTGTGGCACTTCAGTCGCCTGAATGTGCACCTGCTGCGAATGTACTGAAATATAAAACCACTGTCGCAGATGGAGGCGCACACAGATACTCCAAAAATAACCAAGCACAGCAAGGCACAGTGCACCATCTTGCGATAATGATCTATTGACCACCCTTATTTACAATAAGTGTTGCTAGTCACTGCACCCTAATGCCTCAAGGCGTACAGAATGTTTATTTCTCAGAGGTTGGCCTGACGGGGACACATCTGGGTGTTCTGCATTCCACCGGAATTTTATCGCTAAGCAAGATGGTATACTCAACAGTGATGGTTGGCAAAACTCAACGTTCTCACAAGAGCGAATATGAAATGCTGTTGGTAAGGGTGGGTGAGGGCGCCACAAAAAAAAAAAAGGCTGTTGTAGCTCGTGTAGAAAACAGCCCAGACTACTTGCTGAAAGAAGAAGACATAAACAACGGAACAACATACACAGGAAGTGTGTTTCTGGGCTTTGAACGCGCTTTCTCTTCTAGCCTTTGTATTGTTTTAGGGACTCTCAGGTGACCTATCAATTTCAAGCAAACTCGTTTAGTGGGTCATCAAGCTCAGGACGGGGATGCACATCTTACGAATAATAACGACAAGAGTACAAAATAATCTTAACAAAAGCAAATAAATAAAACAACAGTGTCTACGTATTCAGTGCGCCCTTCGTCATTTTGTTTCTCCATTGGCACCTATATTCATCATTAGCTACCGCACTTTTGTAATTCGCCCTCCTGTAAATATCATGATCTTTACGCACGACATTTTCCAGAGCGTTCGCTTTCGTAGACACAAAGAAGTTTCTTTGATATGTAACTTTAAAAAATGAAATAAAAAAACGTTCCTTATAGAGTTTCACACTAGTTTTTGAGCTCCCAATTGCAATGTGCCAGTGTCCTGACTGCCCTCCGTGGCGGAAGTGTCGACCGGCATCAGCTCAAGTAGAATAGCATGAGATGTGTTCTAGGCGTGACAAGTAACAGACGAAAATAGAGATATTCCCGCAACTTCTATAGTAACATCACCCTACATATGATTAAGAACCGGCACTATACCGCTCCTTTCCATTACTTGTGGGGGATAGTACGCAGAACTTCGAGAGAAGCCCATGGCAATTGCCAGTCTGGGAGGAGGCAGCCATGCATGCTGAAGACGGGTATAGGAGCGCGGGTTGGGAATCACCTTGAATTCAGAGCAGGATATAAGCGTAACACTTGCTCCATCCACCAGGCGTTCACTGCTCGGCTGATCCCCACTAATAGTCAGCAAATCAGCCCCACTGTCACATATACAGCAGTACATTCTTCCAGTTCGATGGCAATTTTCGAAAGCCTGTCTCACCTCTGCTCAGCAAGAGATCATCCTGAGAATGTATTACGAGGTTGCCTCCTACCATTATTAAATGAGCAACAAAAATATTACCTTCTTTGACACAACATACCAAAATTGCGCTCAATTAGAATTTTTTTCGGGGCTTGTGGGCGTATAATTTTCTTAATAATAAAGCGCAACATAAAACGGTCACAAGAGAGGTAGAAAGGACGATGCCCTACTGACTACTGTTTTTTTTTTATTGGACGACACTTATAATATTATTATAACAATATTTTAGATAGCCCTTGTAGGGCGTCATTGTTATCGTTTTTATGATCCCTTACTTCATTCTGGTGTTTGCTACAGCTGGTAGGTGGTATGGCGTTGTGCTTATACCAGGTGCTACAGGGAACACTTAAGATAATTTTCATAAGTCAGCTTTTCGAGGTAAAAATATGGCTTTTGCGGCATTTTGTAAACAGCTTTGGCGGACACCGGCACACCGGCGAATCGTCTTAAGTCGAAAGTTGGTTAAGTTATTTTTAATAATTAACTTTTTAACTCTTACAGTTAGATGCCTAGTTGCAGGTGGAGATTTGTAGCCAGTCCTTAGTAATAGCCGCGGTAGTTCTCATAGTTCCGAAAATGCGATTACACTTGACGCTGGAGAGAATGTTTTGTCGCATGCTTTTCGGAAGCGCATGTATTCTGGCACAAGGTAGGCAAATTTTGTTGGTCCACAGTAGCGCAGTAACCGCGATTTCGAAATTCCAAAAACCGACATTGTTATTACTAACAGCCTGCTACAAATAACTGATGCGTAATTGGTTTTGGGGGAAAGGTAATGGCTCAGTATCTGTCTCATATATCGTTGGACACATGAACCGCGCCGTAAGGGAAGGGATAAAGGAGGAGTGAAAGAAGAAAGGAAGAAAGAGCGGTGGTAGTGGAGGGCTCCGCAATAATTTCGACCACTTGGGGATCGTTAACGTGCGCTGGCATCACACAGCACATGCCCGCCTTAGCGTTTTTCTTCCATAAAAACGCAGCCGCCGCGATCGGGTTCGAACCCGGGAACTCCGGATCAGTAGCCGAGCGCTCTAACCACTGAGTCACCGCGTCGGGAAATTGATACGTGCCTATCGGTAATTGCTAAAAAGACAAATATTAGAATTTTGCTAACCGTTTTACTAGTTATGATTCGCATTTTTATGTCTGCAGCACTGGTAATACTACGCCGCACAAGTCTCATTTTAATCTCGAAACGCATATATATATATATATATATATATATATATATATATATATATATATATATATATATATATATATATATATATATATATATATATATATATATATATAGTTTAAACTTGCTTAAAGTCTTCCCTGACACACCTGGTAGTTATGTGTGCTTTCCAACAAAAGGGACAGTAAGCAGTAGCACGTCGTCCTATCCAACTCTACTGTGTCCGTTTTATGTAGCGATTCCTTGTCGCCAAAACAATTAATTCACCTACTGGCCCAGAAAAGAGTTCTAATTGGGCTCCTTTCCCTACATGTGTGCCATCTTCTTTGTGTTTCATCACCTTCGTCACAAGTGTCGACCATGGGCATCATGCCGCGCCAGACACATGACGTACTGCATCAAGAAACGTCTGTTACCGAGGGAGATCATAGCTTTTATTAGCGCAATCCGTTCTTCCTTTGGCCACATTAAGCGTATGTGCAGAATATTTTGGTCAGAGCTGTGGAGACAAGTGAGCCTCTTTTATGAGTGTCTTTGTGTCGTGGCCGCCGTGGTGGCTCAGTGGTTATGGCGCTCGGCTGCTGGCCCGAAAGACGCGCGCTCTATCCCGGCCGCGGCGGTCGAATTTCGATGGAGTCGAAAATCTAGAGGCTCGTGTACTGTGCGATGTCAGTGCACGTTAAAGAACCCCAGGTGGTCGAAACTTCCGGAGCTCTTCACTACGGCGTCCCCCATAGCCTGAGTCGCTTTGGGACGTTAAACCCACTTTATGTCGTCTCCTATTGACAACACCCTGAAAGAATAGGAGAGAGGAAATCAAGCGAATTAAGCGCGCGTTGGAAACTTGCGTCACAGATTACAGAATTTTGGTGGCATCACTGTTTGACCAACTTAACAAGGACTCCAGAAAGATTGGAAGGAAGCCGCGGAACAATGAAGGTGGTCGGCTACGTTGAAGTCGCGGAGGATGTCGGCAAGGTCTTGGCAATAGGACCGAACATCAGTCTTGAGTTAACTACAGTGGCACGCGGTCACCAGTCCCGAATAGGCGTATGGCGGAAAAGGCGCCGCCGCAGGCTCGAAAATGATGCCTGCTGGACGGAATGAACGCGCTGTATAGAATGGCCACCAGGATAGTGAGTAGTTATGGGTCAACAGTCAATACGTGGTGAAATACTTCAAGAAGGACAATCTTTGTTGGAAGCCGACAACGAAGGATGATTTGTGGTGGCGCAGACGGGAGTTTATAACGAAAAGGCTTCTCATGCTGCTGAGAACATTAAACCGACTAAAATCAAGCCTGCAAATGCGAAGACACGAGCCATAGCCCTCTGCAAAGACCTGGAACTGGAAAAGTTAGCGAGGGCTATAAGTTACTGCATGCATAGAAATCTTGCGGGGGGGGGGGGGGGGGGGGGTTTACGGCGAGGACTCACAAATAGGATGTACCGGTTCATTAAATTATGAGCGAACAGGGTTTTTGGCAACGCCTTGTGAGTCTATCTTTTAAGGCATCTTAACCAACTTGGGGCCACTCACCCATTCGCAATACAAAACTTTTTGGAAATAAATGAATTTCTTCAGTGTAATCCGTCGGTTGATTATTATTTTCCGTAGATGCGAAAGATCTAGTTCTTTTCATTCCCTATAAGAATTGTTTATAGCTCATCGATCATCAATTCAGGAAAAGGGGGTCGCGTCCTTTCAGAACGCGGAAGGTGTGTCACTCGTGAATTTTATGTCGTTGTTTGAATCTTACCTTAGTTCTACAATGGTACAGTTTGAGAGTGGTTTCTTCATGCAGAATATAGGGATATACATTGGAACTTGCGTTGTGTCGGTTTCGAGCAATATTTTCCTGTAAATTAATGATCGAAGTGTGAACGAGCACTTGTATAAGGGTAGTGTCTTGAAAGTTTCAGATACGCCAACGTTTTTTTTTTATCCTGAAAAAACAGGATCCACATACTTACCTAAGCACCGCTATTGAGATTGTAGGAATTTTCAGTGAGCACGAAGAAGGATTAAAATTTACACAAGAGCCGCCCGATTGTGATAAATTACAGTTTTCAGACTTGAAGCTCTTTTTAGCCGATGACAAGTTTTGCTGAATGCACCACCGTCATGCCCAGAAAAAAATTTTATCTGATGAATCGATCCATTAGAAGGCAGTGAAACGAACCATCGCCACATTTGGTCCACACGCCGCCATTGTGAAGCCCTTTGAGCTTCCATCTGCAAAAGGTGAGGCTTCAGAATGCAGGCTTCTCTCAGTCTGTCCAGATGGTTGCGGCCGAGTCCATTCTTCAAAGCATGATAGGCATGAAACGCAAGCAGTCCAGGCTCGATGATGAAAGAGTTAGGCGAGAGATGATTCACTACTCCCACCGAATTGCTCATTATCAGAAAAAGTAGCTTCAACGGGATTGCTCAAAACCTGAAAAAGTAGAAAAGTTGGTTCTGCTCCTCTGGCCGCGTTGTGTCCGCGCATGAATACGGAAAGAGAAAGACGAAAATAAAAAACCTGCGGAGTCAAACATGCCTATAGGTTCGCGGGTTGTAAATAAGAGGTTTTTTAACAGATCCCCCTCACATGTTGTAAGGCATATATTGGTCAAACTGGACGTTGTTGAAATTAAAGGTTGAGGGAACATGAACGCTCGATGAGGAATGGAACGGGTTCGAATCTCCCGTTTCGTTGCAAGGACTGTGAACGACGCCCTTGCTGTCCTGTTCTCGATGACGTTGTTGTCTTAGGTAGAGGCCGGGAACGTGCTGCTTGTAAATAGGAAGAAGCTCGTTTTATCAGCAAAAAAAGGCCTGAATTGCGTTAGCGATGCTTCTGTCTTCTTGCACAAATTTGAAGGTGAACTTTTAAGAAGGTACCTCTTAATTAGGACTACGTGCACGTGTGTATTTCCTGATATTGGCATTGGGTGCAGAATTACCAGCACTTTATTTTTCACAAAACGAGCACGATAAATACCACTCACACTGGGTCACCTGGTGGGGTCAGCGAAGTGATAATAGGAAGAGTGCATCGAAAACGTTCGAAGAATGAGACAGCTATTAACCAACATCATCGTTACCTGCACGGCTCAAATAAGGCCACACGACAAAGGCAACCAAAATAAAAACAAAAAGAGCAGCTGGTATGCACAACACTCCTGACAGACAGTAAAACGTTAATACTGTTTCGTAATGTCTATACACGAGCTGCTTTTTTCAGCACGTTTCGTTGGTACGAAGTAGCCTTGATGCTTTCTGAAATACCGGCTCCTATTTACTCTGGTGCTCAAATTTTCCCATGCTATTCATGCACCGCTTGGATGAAAGCTTCTACTCCTATCATCGACAAAAGCAAAATATCTTCAAACTGGCCAGGATAACTGAACTTTTCTGTCATTGTCAGAAAATAAAGCGGCAACCAAATTCCTCTACACGCGGGAGGACGGTTATGCTCTATTTTTCAATGCAACGTTAATCCAACTAGAGTATTATGCTTTTGTTCTTGTTTGCGTCCTGACTTTTAGGTTTTAGCTTTATGTTGTCTTCCTTGTACCTGTGATGATGTGTTTCCTTTGCGGGTTGGCGCTGCTACCAGTCTCACATGACTTTCCTTTTCGTTGCTGCGCATGCCCCCTGTATGCTATGTGTAGTCGCTGCGCGCCGGAAAAAAACGTTGTTGAAGTCGGCGCTTTGTGGTGTCTCCCCTCAAGTCCGTGTTTGTCTTTGCTCTGTGAATGTAAGCATGAAGTACCAACTCGCCCAGCCACTGATTTTAAACCTTAATTATTTGTGCACTCAGCGCCCATATTACGTTCTGCGTTTGATGGAGTAGGTAAAATTGGCTATTAAGATGTATTTTTCTCTTTCGATTTTTCGTAAAACAAGGGTTAAGGCTTCGTTGCTGTGTTGAACAGGTAAAAAAAAATACAAGTGAAACGCACGATGAAGGCGCATGGTTAGCACGTTCCCATGTCGCCTCTCTGGCATAAGCCTTGTAGCTATCGTGCACACGTATACTGGGAACAAAATCGGCTTCATTCGTTTTATGGTAGGATGCTTTTGCAGCGTGCTCTTGAACTTGCGTATCGTCTTGTAATGTGCGTGCACCAACAGGGGGGGGGGGGGGGGGGGGGGGGGGAGGCACACTAAAAGGTACTCTGTTTTTTTCTTGTCCTGGAGCACTGGGCTCATACTCACTTCACCTTTTTGTCTTATGTTTATGTTTTACTGTGTTTAACTTCCCAAAGCAATTCAGGTTTTGAAATACGCCATAGAGGAGAGCTCCGGTTAATATCGACCACCTGGGGTACTTCAACGTGCACTGACATAGCACATTACATGGGCCTCTACTATAATTTCGTCTCCATCGAAATTCGATCGCCGCGGCCGGGATCGAACCCGCGTCTTTCGGGTCAGCAGACGAGCGTTTCCACTTTTTTCGTGTTTTTTTTCAGAAAACGATGAGGAATGAGAAAATGCGATGAAGCACAACTTGTCAGATCATTGCACAAGGTGGCTGGTGACGTCGTCGGATGGTTTGACAAGCCTTGTACCCGCACATCATTCTCGATAAGAAAGGGAAATAAAACGTTTCACTTCGGTCAACGCAAATACATGCGCTTCGGTTAATGTCCGGTTGCTGCTTCAAAAGTTATTAAAATGCTCTGGGTGGACAACAGTAGTTTGTTCTATTGTGACACCAATAACGTGATTTTAAAATGTTTTAAAGAGTTTGGCACACATAACCACTCATGCAGGAGGGTGCGCAATCTATCATTTTTTTATATCAGAGTGAGAGGCCGAAAAGTTCTAGTTATTCAAAAATAAAACCGCGTTTTATTGTTCACTGTTGTTCTCAAGACTACCAACATAAGAACCGTCACTTAACACGAGCACACATCATTAGAAAAGGAAAAGTCCTGCCTTTTTACTTCTGCGCGGATAGGATGACTTCTCTTGTACCATCAGCTGTAGGCCGCAGCGGTGTGTAATTTTCCCGAAATTCTTGTGCTCATTCATTTGGCATATAAGGTACTCATGAAAGAGGCAGAAGCATCAAAACAAAAACATGCACAACTTACCTCACTATGAAGTAACCTGAAAATATCAGTTCTGCTCAAACGTTTCAACTTTAGTAACCAAGGGAAACAATGAAAAAAAAAACAATATCTCAAACCAGCGTTGCTGAACCTGCGGTCCTAAAAGCAACACTATTGTTCCCTCCAGTGGTGTTTTCGGAGACCCATTTAAAATGCCATTTGAAGCTAGCGGTGTGTTGTCTTTTGTCTTTACATTATCTAAGGTGTAGATATGCAGTGTAGGCAAAATCGAATGGACAGTGAGCCTTCTAGCAAAGGGAATGCCACCAGGCAAGGTATAACCGCGCCATCAAACAGAATTAGGGCCAAAAAAAAAGAAAGCTTGTCAAGCAACTGACAGTACTGAAAATAATAAAACTGTGATAGTTGTTTCCGTTCTGTCTAACCTATCTTCCCGTTAATATTAGAGATCATGTCAAGAGAAGGCGCGTTCTGTTTTGTCGCTTTCAACAGAAGAAGTAGGGATCACAATGGCCACCCTGCGGACGCTATAGGTCTCATACTGTCTCGGACCAGCACATACAAAAGAACCACGTCAAAAAATTCCTTCCTTTGCACGCCTCCTGCTGAGCTGCAAGGACTCAGAACATGTCTAAGCCCCAAATGAGTCTTCTTTGGCACACCATCGGTTTTACTTTGAAGTGCACGCTATTCATGCAGTATCCTCTGAACGGGACGTTCGCGAAAAATACATTTACTCACTGACGGGCTTCACTGCATAGATAGTACAACGCACTGGAATCTACATTGTTTTCCTTCATGGCTCCGATGATGCTCCCCTCTAAGGTTTCTGAGCGAACACAGCCATATACGATTCAGAGTGTAAACTAAATTTAATGTAACGTTGGCTTGTTTGTTCACTTTAGTTACTTCCATAGCTGAATGAAATGGACTAAACGTCTAATAAATAAGCACACGGTTGGACGAACAGTCCGCTGTCAACTAACATGTGGAATATTATGTAAGGTTCAGCGCCCCGAAGATATATGCCGAAAGTGAGGGATGTAGTGAAGAGCGGACTGAATTCGGAATTCGGTTTTTGTTTGATGTTTGACGACCCAACGCGGTTCAGGTTGTGAGGGACGCGGTAGTGGAGGGCTCCGGTAGTTAAGACTGCCTGGGGTTCTTTAACGTGCACTGACATCACACAGTGCACGTGCATCTAGCGTTTCGCCTCCGTCAAAATGCGGTCGCCGCTGCCGGAATCAATTTCACGTCTTTTGGGTCAGCAGCAGCGCATCATAACCACTGAGCCACCGTGGCGGCGCGGAATGCATTACGCCACCAGGGGTTGTTTGACGTGTATTGCTGTCTTTGACTAAAGGGTTCTACGGCATTCGCCCTCGTTTAAATGCAGCTGCCGCAGCCGTAATTCTATCCCGCGAACTTCAACTCAGCAGCCGAAGTCCCAATTCACTAATCCTACGCGGCGAGCGCTGTACGCTATGGTCACCTTGAATATTACAAGCCTCCTTCTGAGAAACCTTCGCCCCCTTCACATTATAGTCGTGATGTACGCCGTGTCATAGTTTGTCTAAATCACGACGTTTTATAACTGCCTAAATATGCGCAGCGTCAAACATTCCTGGGAAGAATACAAAGCTCCCAACGCCTCCGTTTGAATAGAGTTTGAAAAGTATGTTCGGTAGTTTGTGATTGCGAAAAAATTTTGTGAACACATGGTAAACAATCTATATTGTTGCAGGAGAGCTAGATCCCTGTATGGGCCACTTTCCTTTATGTTGATCTTGTCCGTAAAATAAACATTGCTCAGAAGCACAGAATTATACCATTTAAGTTATTTCGGTGACACACCACTCATATGAAAAAACTTTTGGGGTAAGTTTGGATTCAATTACCTAAGCGAACATTACAGGTACCTTGTTAACGCTAGATAAAGGCCCAGAATTTTCTTTTACCGAATCACGAAGTGTAGAAATATCTTCTTCAACAGACAAATGCTAAGAACAGGAGTTCGAAAGAGCCACTGCCTCAGCTTTGTGCATGCATGTTATTTCAAGCGTAGAAGTCTAATTGCAGTGATTCTGCGCAATTGTTTTGTTAGCAGTAAATTAGTAAATTTAAAACGTCAAATATCAATGTATTCATGCTCAATAATTAAGTGTCCACAGCAGCATCTGGCCAGGGCACTGCAGTAGAGGCAATTTCTGCAGTGCGTTTGCCACTGGGCCTTGTTTGTGTCTTCTTAATTGATGTAGTAAAACGTGGTCTTTTTGAACAAACGTCTGATGATTAGCACGTATGTTCGCGCCTACAAAGCGGCCTTCGCATCATGAATAGGCCGCTTAGCGCCTTGGCTCTGGGTACTGAACGTTTGTTTTGAACGGCAAGAGGGCACAATCACCCTCTTGTCTACCTCCACACCTACATATACAACATTTCAAACTCTTTCACCTATGTACAAAAAAGGCATGGTTAACAATTTTATGGCGGTGAAAGTGTTTTCTATTCGTTACAGCTAAAGTAAAATCACCGACGAACGCTTTCAGCGCTCGAAAAGTAAGCACGGAGGGGTGGGTTGTCTTGAGTGAGCCAGGGGCACAGCGCGGGGGTTAACTATCGCCACGACTCAACAAGAATGACGAACACACTTAACTAGGCTGTGATGCTCGAGGCTACTGCAACGCTTCCTTTGTTTGTCGCCGGTAGAGGAAGTAGAAGCACCATGTGTAGGTGTAGTGCGTCTCCATTATGAAAGCTTTTCAACGTGCTCTTTCCGCCAAACCTTTTGCGGAAGTCATAATTTTTCGTTCTCCTGTTGTACAGAAAATCAGGTGTGCTTCATAACTGACCAGACAGCCGTCCAAAACTGTAATACATCGACATCGCGACATCTGCAAATGAGCTTGGAAAGATGACATTAAAAGACTATATACGTAAATTTATTGCGTGTTCTCTTCTTTCAAATGATGCGTTAGGCATTAGAGTACATGAATTCCTCTGTGGTATTCGCGAACGACTGTTAAATAATTTGTAATTGAACTTGTTATCTTGTACAATTTCGGTTTAAGTTTCATCAACCAAACGATGGCTGTGACGTGTAGATGGCGGTCAGGTCCCGTGATGCACTATAAATGCGCTAATATAATCACTGATACGTAATTTTAATACTGTAAAACACTTAAGCCATCCTCTTTCAAGACCTGGGATGACAAAAACTACCTATCAGCAATTATGCAGCAGATGTTTCACTCCTAACGTGACCTAAACATCAACTACACGTCAAAACCATCTTTCGGCAGTTGAAACCACAATCGAAATATCGTCAAGAAGAAATTCAATTATAAGTTATTTAGCGGTCGAAGACGAATACCATATGCTGTCCAATGTATACCAATGTCTAAAGCATCGTTTAAAAGAACAAAATACGCAAGCAAAAATTTCGTGTCTATAGTTCTTTAAGAATAATTTGATTGGAAACAACAGCAGGGTCATGCCGGCAAAATCTGCTGAAATATCAGTAACATTTCACGCGTCTTTGAAGCTATACCTTAACGCTTTATCACATGCACTCCTAAGCGCAATCAGTCTAAAAAAAGCTGGAAAATGCATATTTCTTCCACAGGATGAGAGGGAGGCCAAGGAAAACGAGAGGTGTATCAGCTGCAAAAAATTTAGCAGTGGCTTAGCTCTACTTTGCCAGGATATACGTCGCGTGAGCAGCAATTTCGCTCTCCTTCATGGCCATACGACACTGGCCAACGCCCCTCTAGATGTATACCCCCGCTGATACTTCTGCGCACGCGCACAAAATGAGAGGCGCTATCTAGCGGCTCCGGCGCAGCGTCAGGCTTAGCTACTGCGCAGCGAAGGCGCATAGCTGGGGAACGCGCCGGCGCCAGTTCGTCTGCCGCAGCTATCACGCACTCTTTGATGACCGGCGAGGCGAGCGCGCGCAGCGGCGGCTCCGGCGCGCCAGCTGTGCGCCGTGTGACGTCACTGCTCATCGCGCATGCGCAGTCCGGCTCTCCAGGAGCCACGCGAAACTGATCAACCTCGGCCAGTGTAGGCTACGCTACAAACAGCATTGCCTATGAGCCCCTAATCACGCGCTTTTTTTCACTGAACTTTCCAGTAACATGGCAAGTGTTCAGAAAACTCGAACAAAGTATAAGCGGCTGGGTGAATATTTATTTATTTATTTATTTATTTATTTATTTATTTATTTATTTATTTATTTATTGTACCCTCAGGTCTAAAGGCATAAAATAATAATAATAAAATAAAAATAATTTAGTACATGTATTCTATACCATCGTGTGCCTCAGGCATTCAGCCTCATATACAGGGAAAACGAGGACGCAGCAGGAATAGGAGTTAGGAAAGAGACACCAGGGACGCTATGGGATGGGCTCGTTGATGAAACGAGAAGACCAACAATTGAAGGAAAAACATGAGTGGAAGTGACCTGGGGGAAAGCTTCACTGAAGGTAGAAAACATACGATCCAGAACTCCTGCAAGCGCCTTCTCGACAGCTGCGACAGCAGAATTTGTCAGCAACACCTCTACCTCAGAACCAGATGACCTAGCAAGACCCGCATAAGAATGCCTTTTCCGGTCTAATTGCGCTTAGGCATCAGCTCTAGAGCACCTTCTCTGCTGAATGATGTCTAGAACATTCTGCCCATCACAACGCTTAGGACAACCAGCAGCATCTGCCCAATGAACGGCGCCACAGAGACTGCAACTGGGCCCCTCAAATGTGCAGAGGTCAGTGAAATTGTTGTACCCGCATAGTGGGCAACGCGTCGCAGATTTACAAGCTTTGATGCAAAAACCAAAACGCAAGAAATTTCTGCATTCCAAAGGACGAGGATGGAGCAGGTCGACGCGGTACACTATGGGCCAAACCTTAAGCTCATACGAGGCACGTATATCCTGCAAATATTACAATCACGGACTCTGTCAGCACACGTGAGCCATTAGCATCTCTGGTACAGCGGTAAACTGATATCATGCCAACACCGGCGTCCTGAAAGTCCTCAAGTAGTTCCTTAGGAGAGGCCGATGGGTCCATGGCGCAGATGATACATTTTGAACATGCGAGTTGGTCTGCTATGAAGGCTTAAGTGGAAAAAACGCGAGGGATGTGCAATGCAGCAACTTCTACACTCACTGCACATCCGAGGATCGGCACAAAATGCCCCTACGGTCAAAAGGGCGCACCTCAGAGATCTCCAGGTGGCGACTGGTAAATGCCTTCAGCTGCTCCTGGATTATTTTAGTTTTTCAATTTTAGGGCTTCGTCTCCAATGGGTACAAGCGCCACTGGAATGTCACTGACGCCATTCCGTTGTTCATAACTTGTTCATAACCCCAATATGTGGAACGACCTCACCATAGAAGAGAGAAGAGGAAGTCCAGAGGAGGCAACAAGATCGAAGACAGGAACAGGGGCAGGAACCAGCAGGCCTCAGTTCAGACAACCGAGTGATGCGTCGAACAGTCAGCGCTGCTGCACACAAAGACCTATTTTCTTCTTCCTGTTCCTGTTGCTGTTCAGAGTCAAGGCGGCCAGGGACGCGATTCCTTGCCAGGTATAGCGGCGGCCTTGCCGCCGCTTTTGTCGTTGTTGATGTTGCCTCAAAAACGATGGCACATACGGTGGGGGATTGGTCAGGGTTTGGTGCAGATACAAACAGGAAAAAATTCATCCGGGTTAAACAGAATATTCGTCTTCGTGTTAACAATCTATATAATTAAACGAACTGATGAACATTTTATATTTTGTTTCAGGCGCATCGTTGGATTGAATAACTATAATTAAGCTTCGAAAATTGAAGGCTAGCCCGACTTGTAAAATTTCTGCGTCCGCATCAGAGTTCGAAATATTCAAGGTGAAAAATACGCCCTTGATAGCACGCAAAGTTGGCTTCATTTCATTCTCGATACCTCTAACTACGATGCCAACTCTGAAATTTAAGAAAGCTGTGTTCAGCAAATTAACGGTGTTACACTACCCAACCAGAACACCTTTCTGGTTAACGTCCCTGCCTTCCATTTTCTTTTCTCTTTACCTCTCCCTGTCTCTCTAAAATCATAAATCTGATTAGAAACGTTTAGCTAATCATTTTCTTGTGCCGTGTCATGTAAATAATGCCCGTTTACAGCATACCCTGCAGAGATTTCACTGAAGTAGATTTCGCGCTTTTGAGAAGAAAACTCTACATTGAAAAAATTTCAAAAACCAGATATATTTATTATATTCGCAAGAACAATTTAGTCAATTACTATCTGCCAATAAATATATGACGGCCACTTTGTCATTGCCACCAAGAAACGCTTATATCACGCCTTCTTTTAGAATCATTCTGTATATATAACATGAAGTAGAACGTTTTTCGGGCTAGTTGGTTCATTCTCGATAAAAGATAGGACTGCGTGCATTGGACAGGACAGGTGAAAGAGGAATGAAAACGACAACACAGGTGCAGTGTGGTCGTTTTTGTTCCCCTTTCACCTGTCCTGTCCAATTCGCGCAGTCCTACTTTTTTATCTGCGATAACACGAAGCATGATCTAATCAAAACACGTAAAAACCTTCCAGAAATCTACAATCAGTCGCTTCCCCATTTTAACCGCACATAAGCCGCCGTCGTTCCATGCGGCCAAGTGACCCGCACGAACCGCGAACCGTCGTGTATCATTTTCCATAAGGGACGGTTGGCGAGTGTATACTGTTCCGCAAGGAAACAAGCATTTCGACCGTTCGACCCTGTCTTGCAGCTTCTGTGTTGCTTCCAGCTGGTAATGAGTTCCTGGCCTGTTGAACTGGCTAGAACATCTCGGTCGCGACGTTACGTACGCAACGCTGTGGTGGAGGTGCTGTGAAACGCTTTTCAGGTACTACAAACGGTGCAGCTGCAGGTGAAACCTCATCGCAGACGTTGCCTTTCTGGCGTTGGACCAAAGCAGCACGACGTGCCACTGCGAACCAGGCTGGAGACAGTCTTGCTGCCGCAGTGAACCATTCCATGAAGCCCTATCAGGAGCCTCGGACTATCGCAGGGTAACGTCCATGCTTTTCTCGGGCAAGGCAAAAAGCTCGAGGTGCCGATGTCGCTAACCCAGTCGCAACAACGCGAATCTTTTATGTTTCTTCATAGACTGATTTGTTATTGTCTCTTAAGTCGAGCTGTTCTGTAGTTAAGCCGACGCAAATGAATACGGTTTGGGTCCGTTGCAATTAAAAATCAAATGATGCTTTCCCCTTCTTTGCTAGTTCCCGACTAATGTCTTCATCGTCCGCCCTTCGCATTTTACGGGATATCAGTATTGTTTTTCTCCGTTCTTCCTTCATTCTCTTCTTTTTGCTGTTTGCTTCATATCCCTTTCCTTCTTTCTCTCCTGTTCTATCCTTTCATAATGTTCTGTGTACTCTCCTTTTCTCTGTTTTCCTTCAAGCCTGGCTAATCTCAGTTTATTCGAAGAAACAGACGGAAGGCAGAGAAGATCAAGCAGAACGCAAAGCAGCTTTTCCAAGAAGCTTCAAAAACATTTCTGGCTGACCATTTCACTTGGAACAGCTTCGCTTTAATGAACGCTCTTTCGAAAAGGGCATGCAATGTTAGGAAACACTGGCAACTTTCAGTGCTCACCGTTACGCCATTCGTGCTACTCAAGCGAATACATCGTGAAGTGCCCTCTTCTACTATTTTGTTCTTTTTCGAGAACCAAAGGACTCGCTAATACCTCCCTCGAAAGAATTACGTACCCAGTCGCGTCTTAACCCAAGAGAAAACCTGCGAATTAAAATGGGAGCCTTCGAATCACTTGCCGCGATGCCGAAAAGCGTTCATTCTTATCACCATTTCTTGCCGCATTTTTCTGCTGAGCTGCTTGTATTCTGTGCCTTAAAGAAATCACTGCTTTCCCTCACTTCCATTCTGTTGTTTAAACTAGAAAGCGTTAAAGGCCTCGTTTTTGAGAAAATCTGGTTTCCGCATTGTACGCGTGGCATTGTGAGCGAAAAACCGCGGGCATGGCTCTGTCAGGTGGTCGCCAGAGAGCACCCCAGGAGGCGGGGTGGCCACCTAAGTCACGTAACCTTGTTGCGTAATCAAAACCTGCCCACCAGATCGTAGACACTGCCCACCGTCGCAGGTGGCTAAATTAATGTTGGTTGCTCGGGAACAACAATTTAGACCGCACGAAGCCCACCGCTGGCCGGACCTGCCATCGCAGGGCAGTTGCGTATCGCTTAACCTCTGCACCACTGCACAAAGAGGGCTATGAGGACTCCCAGGGATCTATGAATTCAAACTATAAGACGACCTTCTAAATATATGGGAATTAAGAAGAGTGTAGTGAGGGGCTAGTCGGTACCACGTTATGAGAACAATGAATAATTGCGCAAAAAGGACGGGGCAAGAGAGAAAAATCACACGGCACAAGCACAGACTAACGGCTTTAATGCACCAACGCTTCCTTCTTTCAACAACAAAGCGTATGCGCACCAACCACAAAGACAAAAGCCATAATCACCTCGTCAAACCGAGAAACTCCTACTCCTTGCTGGACAAGTGTATGGAAACCTCGCTAACACATTGTCAGGCCCTAATCTCGCGATTTCCAAGGCATCGATAATTTCACGTTCTTTGTCATCCCTCGCGCGTCCTATAACCTTAGTCCTGCATTCTTTGTCGTCATGCTTGCAGGACTTACAATGCTTTGGCAGATTCTGCCCTCTAGAATCAACTAAGGAATTTGCATGCTCTAATAATCCAATGTTGATGCAGCGGCCAGTTCACCCGACGTACACGTTACCACAGCTGAAAGGAATCCCGTAGACTACATTCGATCTACAGTACACAAACTTGCTCCTGTCTTTAGTGCTACACTCAATCTTCGTTTGCTTATCTGACCTAACTAAATTGCACAAACACGACAGCTTGCAAATGCAGAAAAAAGGGCAACAACGCCGAATTTACCGGCGACCCTCTTCAGGCCGTGCGAGACCCTGTGAACATAGGGCACAACTTCATACTTCCGCCTCTCCTGTGCATCCGCCCACCGAGGGTTTGAGTTAGGGCGGAAGTATTTCAACCAGGACTCAGCGACTGCCTGAAGAAGGGCCAGCGGAAAACTAGCAGACCGAAGGCGATCAACCTGGGCATGATAGCTAACCTGAACCTTTCTTTCTGAACAATATCTTTCTTGACCATCTTCAAATGGCACGAGTCAAAGGGCCACAGTGCCTTTTTCTACCTAGGCATGTGCGCTCAGCAGAGGTGGTCAGGATAGTTTTAAATCTAAGAATTGCAAACGATTTATCAGGAAGTTAAATAGGACAATTAAAACTGGCAAAAGCAGACTTCAAAGATGCTTAAACTTCTATCGCCAAATGTGTAAAGTTATCATTGTGGTCAATATTTAAAAGGATTAAAAAGTTGTCGACGTATCTGAACACCCGGACGATACGGTCGGCAGATAGTACCCGCTTATAGCGAGTAGTCAATTTTAGATCTGCGCGGTCTGCGCTTGCTAACAAAGCATACGGTGCAACAGGTAAATTTGGTCATCACAATTCACATAGAAGATCATTGTAGCAAATAAATACCCGGGAAGTCTATATATATATATATATATATATATATATATATATATATATATATATATATATATATATATATATATATATATATATATATATATATATATATATATATATATATATACTTATGAAGGGAGCTAACAGTCACCGAAACCAAGGTGCATTGGGGAACGTTATTCTTTTTTTAATGTGTCGTGCTTATCAGTGGGATAATATTACTTAAATTAATAAACCGCTTAAACAAAATTACTTATAAAGCAGCAGAAAAAAACAACCATGCCGCCGTTTGGATCCGAACCCACGACCTCCGAATATCGCGTCCGGTGCTCATACCAACTGAGCTACGGCGACGGCTGTCCAATCTGCTGCTCTCGTGGGTATTTATGTTTATTTGGTGTACGCAAACCTTGAGAGTGTTCACCAGCGCCACCCTCGACCATAGCGGCGGACGTAGCACGTCCTGTAATACCGCGAGCATCACGTGGAACATCATCTAACGGCGAGGGCGGAAACTGTGCGAGAGCCCTCTTAAGCAACCTGTGGCATCAAGACAGCCAGAACCGAGACCCTCGTTAAGCTATTAGCAGACAAGGTCAATTAAATGAGCGGCCCGTTTGACAAACCTATGAAAGGAGCCAACAGTCACCGAAACCATGGTGCATTGGGGAACGTTATTTTTTTTAATGTGTCGTGCCTATCAGTGGGATAATATTACTTAGATTAATAAACCGCTTAAAGAAAATTACTTATAAAGCAGCAGAAAAAACAACCATGCCGCCGGTGGGATCCGAACCCACGACCTCCGAATATCGCGTCCGGTGCTCTTACCAACTGAGCTACGGCGACGGCTGTCCAATCTGCTGCTCTCGTGGGTATTTATGTTTATTTGGTGTACGCGAACCTTGAGAGTGTTCACCAGCGCCACCCTCGACCATAGCGGCGGACGTAGCACGTCCTGTAATACCGCGAGCATGACGTGGAATGTATATATATATATATATATATATATATATATATATATATATATATATATATATATATATATATATATATATATATATATATATATATATATATATATATATATACATATATTGACATTTATTTTACAATACAAACATATGAAAGCAGTTATACAGCAGGAGAATTCAGGAGTGTTATTAATATGTAGGACAGCATTTGGTGGGACACCAAATGCCACCAAATGCTGTCCATAGTTAGTGTGGGCTCCTGGAACTTGCCAGTGTGCATTCATTCGCAAAGAGCAGACAAGTTCTTTCGCACTCAAGCTTGAACGATGCTGTAGGAATGTGTTGTGTTTAAGCGATGCCTGATAGCGGTTTAACAGCGTATTGTTATACATCACAGTTACGGGTGCTAGATTTAATGCCTTGAAAATGTGTTCAGTGTGGCCGTCGTAGGGTTTATTGGCGACAATACGTTCCACTTCCTTTTGCAGCTGGTGTAGTTTTTTTTTGTTTTAGTCGTGGTACCTCACAACAGGAAACAATAACTCAGCTGTGACAACAACAAAGACTTGAAGATTATAAATTTCATGTTCTGAGGCCGAAAGAAACCTAACCAGCACAACATTCCGACTGTTTTAGAAAGCTTACTTAGTACAGCTTCTATTTGTTTGTTCCACGACATCTGTTGTTCAAAAAGTACGCCAAAGTTCTTATATGTGGGAACAAACTCTTTATCTGTAGAACGAAGTTTCAAATGCAGGCTGCTGTCAATGATGCGTTGCTTTGGCCGGAAGAGTACAGCCTTTATTTTAACATCATTTATTTTTAAACAGTTTACTCCATGTGTGCAGTATGTCTAATAAAAAATTTCTTCTTATTATTAACTCAGACAGGTTTACTCCTTTCAGATATAGGCTGATATCATCAGCGTAGATCAGAAATTTATAATTACTTTCAATTTTCACGACAGCATTAATATAAACGTTAAATAACAAAGTACCTAATATGCTACCTAGTGGCACACCTTCACGTATATGCTTTTATTTCAGACGCAGAACTATGTATTGCTACCATTTGGCAGCGATGTTCAAAATACAATGCCAAAAGGCCCAAGAATGTTCCTCAAAAATCATATATTATTTCAGTTTTGTTAATAAAACGTTACTTTTCAGGCAATCGAAGGTCTTGCAATAGTCAACAAGTATACCTAAAGCATTTGATTCCTTTTCGAACGATACTAGAATGTATTCTTTCTGGTTTAGGAGGGCAGTTTCGGTAGAGCATCTCTTTCTGAAGCCAAATTGACAGGGAGTAATTAAATTGTGTATGTTGTAAAAACTGGTCATGCGGTTGTGGGGTATCTTTTCAACACACTACAACACACTTCTAAAAACTTTATAAAGAGTTAGCTGCTCGCCTAGTCGATTGCAGAGCATTATGAAAGGATTTTGGTACCAAGACTACACGCAAGAATGAAGACAACACGGGCGGCCGTGTGGTCTTTTTTGTGTGAAGTCTTGGCGTCAATATCCTTTTAAAATGACATCAATTTCACTTCGGGAACGTGATTACAAAACTGTTTGAACACATTATCGCTCTGCCAAAATAGAAATGAATATGAATCAAGGATGCAATTCTCGCTGACCAGGACCCTTCCCCGGAACTGAAATTAGACACCGCTTCTCTCCTCCACCCACGCAACTTAACCGGTTCCTCTTTTTTTTTTCTTGCTTGGTGGGAGTGCTTCCCCGGTTAGCTCCTCAAGTCTCCTTAAATGCTGCGAAAAGCACTTTCCTGTCGACAGTCAGAAGGATGGCACACCCTATTGCTGGTTTGCTTTATAGGGTTTAAAGTCCCAGAGCGATTCAGGCTACGAGGGGCGCCATAGTGGAGGGCTCCGGATAATTTCAGCCACCTGGGGTCGTTTAACGTGCACTGACATCGCACAGAACACGGGTCTCTTTACTTTCGCCTACATTGAAATGTGGCCGCCATGGCCGGGTTGGAACCCGCGTCTTTCAGGTCAGCAGAAGATCACCATTACCACTGAGCCCCCGCGATGGCACAGCCTGGTTACTGACCCTTTTCTTTGAAAGAATCTAACAGGACAAAAGCGTAGCAAAATTAGAAGATATGTTTTCGCTTTTTCGTAAAGCGAGTAGAACAGATCGAAGACAAGCAAGAGAGAGAGAGAAAGAAATACGAACGGAAAGGCAGAGAAGTTAACTAGACGACGCCCAGTATGCTACCCTATACACGGGGGAACGGGAAAGGAGGGAGAGATAGAAAGGGGAGAGAAGAAAGGGAGACCACTTTTCCACGTGTCCGTTTGCCAATACCTACAGTGTACACAGGGCACGAACTATATAGTTCACAATCTTGCACTCAGTCCTGAGTCGCACTGTAATGAATTCAGTTCTATCGCTCTCGAAAGATTATTATATATTTTTTTCATTTTCTACCTATATAGATTACCTTGCGTTGGCGAAGATTCGTAAATGCGTACTATAGCGCGATTATTCGCATTAGCTCTTCGCTCAATTTAAGAGCTTTAAAAAAAAGAACTCTATCTCCAGAGAAATGTAATGTCCCCAGCTTGTCTCTCTGCGTGCAGGAGGCAGACATTTTTTTAATGGTTGTCGTAAAGGTTCAGACTACACTTTCTTCACCTGACTATGCATATGTGGCGGTGTATATTGCGGCCGATGCCTTCTTTTGGCTGCTGCGAAAGTACTTACTTTTCCTTCGAGAAACCCAAGCCGTAATACAGACCATGCACAGAAGTTGAGAAGGAAAACAGGCTGCTGAAATAATGTGAGACCTTTCAAACATACGGATGTGACTTGCACAGAACAAACAAGGTGCTCAGCTCCTGGAGACGAAAGAAACAAATCCAGCGCGACGCCAATGAAAGAACGCAAGGCATACAAAGGTGAACGTAGCTTCGTGCACAAACCCCCACAAGAACCACTTGAGTGTTTCCTACCGCGCTGCTTTATTACTACGCCGCATCCACTAGTTAAACTGCTTATAGCTAACGCGGGAGGTACTACCACCTCTCCTACTCAGAAATCAGTGCTGCAAAGACAATGTACAAAAAAAGTTTTAGAGAAACGCCGTCGAAAAAAAGGGCGCTTTATTTCTCGAGCCGTCGGCGCTGGAAAAGAGCCAGATGGCGCCACTGTCTGCGTGACTCAGTGAGCACTTTCCAGAAACGGAATTCGTCCTCCACGAGAGCTCACCACGACATATGGAATACGCCGGCTGTACCTTAGCCTAACTGGAAACGCGGAAGCTCTTCTTCTCAGTATTGTTAAAGAGCTAGTGTGCTTAACACTGCAACTGGCATTTTTCGTGTTTCGTTCATTCTGGCTTTCCTTTCAATGCGGCACTTGGCTCAAAAACGCCAGCGTTATATGACTGAAGCCTCGGTGAAAAAAGCTTCACCCTCCAGAATTGCCACCCATCACCAAATCACCTATCTGCACCCTAGGCAAGGTCACCACCCATATGCCCACGCAGAAGCGAAACGAAAAAGTGACGGCGCTGTTGAATTGGAAGAAGCAGCGGAAAACCAGCTGCCCACCAGAAGCACCAGAATTCCCCTTACTCCACTTCCCTGGCTATACAGCGGCCCACCAACTTACTGCCACCCTTGACCCAGGTCACCTACCCACCTCACAATCCAGTAGCGTCACCGAGCACCACCACCATCTACAGGGTCTCCACCAACTATAAGCCTGCAGCAGTGAAATAAAAGCGACGGATAAATCAAATTCAAAGGCTAAATGGGAAGCTGATTCTGCAGCAAAATTACCATCCACCAGCCTCCTCACCAGCCTCCCATCCAGCAAAGGGGCTGCTCACCCCACATCGCCACCTTCTAAAAGTCCACCCACCGTCACCCTATCAATCTGCCCATCACAAGCGCCTATCACAACAAAGCCACTTCTCACCACGCTGCACACTTGACGTCTCCGCAGGACGAGAACTAAAGAGCGACCGCAAAACCAATTTCGAAGATCCCGTAGGAAAGCTAGGTGCAAACCAGAATCACCGCCCACCAAGCACTGCTTATACCACTCCTTTAGCCAGGGCGCTGCCAACCCAGACACCGCCGCCATCAACCTTTCGTAACGCCATCAGACAGGCCCAAAAAGGCCCTGGTAGAGCGCGCCCGGGCGGCGACCACTGCCACTGGGGTCCCGCACGAGGGACCTCCACCTAGTGTTTGTGAGGGTCTGTCCCGCCTTAAGTCTGTCCAATCATACCTCCCTGCGCCTTTTTTCGGGGCAACAAAAGTGTTTCGTCACCACCACCTCTCCAGCTGTAGTGTACATAGTGTTGTGCGCATGTGTTTTTATCGCTTTTTCATGAATATATCAGGTGTGCAACCTCTATATATTTATTTTTGTGTAAATAGGTGTCGTGTACATCACCTCTCCCCCTATCCTTTCTTCCTGTCCCCTTACCTCTTTCGTTTTATTCCTCCGTTCTGCCTGCTATCCTGCACTTCCAATGCCCCAGCTCAGGTGCGTCAGTATCTACAGCAGATGCCGGGGCTAGCAAAAATCTTTTCCTTCCTTGTTTAATATTATTCTTAATAGAACCACTTACTGCTACTACTACTACTTTCTTCCTAACATCGTCCTCCTCCTCTAAATCGGAAACTAAAATTCGGGAAGCAAAAAGGAACAGCTTAATTTTGAAGACGGTACTTCGGACTCATCCGCCCTGCTCGTGGGCTTTTTTTGGGTTGACGTTCTTCGAAAACATTCTTCACCCTCATCCACCGTTCTCGAATATGAGAGGACGATGGTCTTTTGGAACGTGCGCGCTTGCTGCTTTGAAGGTTCTTCAGGACTGCAAAGAAAGGTTTTGCATTATGTTAATTACTTCGTCATTTCCCGTCCACTCTTCCTCATCTCCGTGTCATATCCCTTTTTTTATTATAACCGCTGCAATTAACTGGCTTTTGAACACCGTGCGCACCAATTAACTTCATGGCTTATGACCCGGGGTAAACGTGTCGTTCCTTGCAAGTGGTCCTTCTCAGACCTGGAGTAAGCCGCAAATAGCGCACGATACACACCTTCAATGCTGTCACCTCCCACACCGCGTACTTGCGTGCCACTTATCTGGGTACTATAGGTGGCCTACCACATATCTACGGATGATGCCGACGAGGAAAATGGCATTCAGTATTGCTGACGCATTTCTGCTAACTACCCGCACTCTCACGTTAATTAGCGCTTCCATTAAATTTAACGAAACCAGGGCGCCTCGTTATATGCACAGAGCGCACGGAGCCCATACCTCTAGGCATCGCGAGCCTGAGAGATGGCGCTCCTCGGAGATCAGTTATACACGGCCATGGAAAACTGCCTTGTTCCTATTATAGAATAATTCAGAAATATAGAGGAACTGAAGACAACGACAGCTGAGAAAAACAATTAGAGGGAGACGAGGGCTCATATGTTATGAGCCTGTCCGCAGGGTTCATAGCCTTGTGCTGCTCTGCGTTTGGAGGCATTTAACACCAACTCACAAAACTCCCACTTTGAGGTATAATGTTTCGCTGATTGCTAATAAATTATTCACTACCTGAACTCACTTTTTTTGGTGAATATAATAAGTGTTGCATCATTCAAACAAAATAACAGAATAAATAATCCGGCTCAACCTCTGGCTTGATAGCGCTCACAGCTGGCACAGAGGTGGCATTTACTGTAAGTCTCCGGTACGTGCCTGAATCAGCGAGTATGTGGCGGTGCCGGCCCATAGCACATGGTTCCGCAACACCTTCACTGGCAGTGCCAGCTCTTGTCAGCAGCAGAATTCTAACAGCAGACGAACGACCTGAAACTGAGCGCTCCCCTACCTTTCGGGGGAGTGAGGGATGGCGCTGGTGGTACAGCTGTTCAGAAACAAACCATTTGTTTTGTTCCGGCACTGCAGCAACGGATGCGAACTTGCGATTATTCCTCATCGAATCCGGGAACTGCGCAAACCAAGATATAGTATAAAACAAAAATTACCACTACGCGCCCCCGTCAGCGCGAAATTTCAGCGGGAACAAGTGAGTGGGTTATCTAGGATTTTTGTTCGTTTCTTTTTGCGTGTGGTGCAACACTAATTATACCGGTGATGAAACTGATTACATTTAATTTTTATTCTTCCCGTACTTCGCCCGTGGCTGCGCTGTTCCTATGGTCCCGCTGTTGCTAAGCTTAGGCGAATAACGAACGCAGCAGGGCGGTGCAGTGCGTCGATTCAGCCAATGGCGAACGGCAGGATGTACAGAAACGCCGTGAATAGGTTACAGAGTCGTTATGTTAGCGCGACGCTTTCTAGTCGTAGTTTGTTTCTGCTTAAAACCGCCTACACGCGGCTGGATCACTTCCTTTCTGACGTAATATGAGACTAGATTTATTCCGAACGATCGCAATCACGCGTAACGAATTAGGGATGTTCGAAACTGTCGTAGTTCTTTCCGTGGTCTATCTGGAAAGTTCTACGCAAGCTTTAAACTAAACGCGACCAACAGCACTTGCAATTCTGCTCTTGGACGACTGTCCAGTACATATCTCCAATTCTTCGCTGCTGCAGGACCGCTCAAAAACGATTTTTTTTTTCAGCGAACCCTATGTTCGGTCGTCTCTTGTGCCCGGCGATGTCGTCCGCACGTGACAGTATTATACCAACCCTGGAGGGATTTTGTAGCCTCGTCGAAGCGAGATTCGCCGTGCCTGTCCGAGGCCACAGCTGCGCATGCACTGTAAACATGGTAACCAGCTACGCCGTTCCACAGGTGTTCCGCTGTGGCACCGCGCCGGTCTCCACCGCTGCGCCGATTCGAGGCGCCATGTGCATCGTTATGCAGCCTTACTGCGCATGCGCAAACCGTTCGCCGGCACACCGAGTCTCCTTCATCTCGTCTGACTGCGCAGCTGAGCATATAAACCCGAGCGAGCGCGCTTCCTAGTCAGATGCGCCATAGGTGAAGAAGCGGACGGTGAGCGCGCGTAGAGTGCGCGACATCTTCGGAGACAGCGAGGAGCTGCGTCCGACGACTCGGAAATCATTGCTGGGCGTGAGGACGCCCGGCAGCGCACAAATGAAAACAAAAGGCTAAGCGTGCGACCGAAACGTCGAAAGAGCGGGAAGAACGTCTCGCCAAGCGGCGGCATCAAGACGCGGAGCGACATAAACGCCGAGCCGTTGCCGGACTACGCGAAAAAGAACGTCTGATGGACCAGGAAGAACCAGAAGTGGCGGCTGACTGACTGCATCATACAGCTGACGGCCAGTGCTTCGGCAACGAGGATGTTCGACTCCTTTCGCTACGTATATCCTGGCCTAGCTGAGCTAAGCAACTGCTGATTTTTTTTTTCGAAGGCACCATGTGGTTGGCATCAATGCGTGAACTGTAAAAGCAGCAAGCGCTGAATCTATACGTAATCAGCAGAAACGCATTAACTGTGGATTCTGTTGAGAGAGCCAGACTACTATTAGGAATGGCATGTGCGAAAGCAGCGGCGTATTTCGTAGGCATTCAGCCAACGCCGGAACGATTCCATCAGAGAAAAGACTGGTGCGTTGCTACTTCTCAGTTCTAGCCAGAATAAGGTTAAATCCGGAGTCACTGGTGACGCGTTCATAGTTGATATACTTGAAGACACTTGCATAATTAGAAATTCATCAGTGAATGGCAACCAGGAGCTTTGCACACTTTGATTCCAATTACTTGGGGGTAGAGGGAAAAGCTATGGCTACGACTTGCTTTCTTGAGTTCAAGGCGTACAAGCCCACCGATAGAGCAGCTTCAACCTTCAGCCGTATTTCTGCATTTCTTACGTCATTGTGAAGTTTCATCTCGCGGAAATGACGAAAACCTTCGTCATAACAGCGCACACATACCAAGAGTCGCGACCTATAGACGTGAGCCTCATTACTCCTAAGTCTCCAGTTTATCAAGCAAGCCAGAGTCACTACTCATCATATTCCACCTCCTATGTCCCTGCAATCAAACGGAGAGGCGTCTTTTCTGCAGTGGGCGCAGTTGAAGTCATAGTGATGATGGTCATGATGTTGATGATGACTTCAGGTGAAAAGTGAAATGCTTGGAGTCTTTACACCGACCGCTGGGCCCCCTCTGATCGCAGTCTCGGCAGTCCTGTCGCAGCTCTGTGATGCAGGCATATTCAGCAGAGAAGCTAGAGCATAGACTAAGTAAAGACTAAGTAAATGATGAACCAATTTCTTCCATTGATAACATTCAATAAGAGGGATGAGAGAACCAGAAGAATATTCAGGCTGGAAGGAACCAGAGCTGCTGAAGATATACCCGCGTCTTTTCCAAAGACAGAGCCGAGCTGTTGCCACCACCGTTGATCTAGAAGCTTTTTCCATGCCTGGTAAGACTGTTCTGGGGTAAGATGCTCGGCGAATCTTCTATTTTTATTATTACAGCCCGCGTGGACAAAAAACACGTGAGCTATAACGTCATTTGGCCAATCTGTTCTTGCATCTTGAAAAATCAAGTCAAAAATATGCACCGAAGAACCAAACCAGAGCCTGAAATATACGTCGAAGAAATAAAGCGCCTTTTCGGCGTTCAAAGCAAGAGGTGACCAACCATATAAACGCAGGCTTCCAGACTCGCGACACAAAGGACGAGGCGTCTTCCGGAGATTAACCTCAACTACGACCGGGAAGAGTGAAAGAGTGAACGAATAACAGGGAAACATTCAATGGAGATTTATGAATTGAAATCAACGCTGTTTACCAAAGATACGCGAAAGAAATCGACAAAGGGTCTAGAAAACTACCGAAATATAAAGACAATCAATCAGGAAGACATCAGCGATAAGTGATTAGCTGTATTGGGTGAATGAAAAAATAAACCAGCGCATTTCATGATCACACTTATGGACGCTGTGATGTGTAGATGCCGAGGTTTCATTAAGTTCAAAAGGTTCGAAGGAGGTCTTGAATAGAACTTGTTCTGTTAGTTCACGAGATGCAGTCCTTAGACTCCATCTGCGTGTTCTTGCTCTGTGTGTCCCGTCTGTATTTTTTGCGCTGTTACTTGAAGAAGTCCTTAGAGATGTTAGTAAACACACTTGCTGAAATACCACCATCTGATTAAAAAGTAGAGCCGCCAACCCGGCCTGTCGTCGACCAGGTAAGGCAGCTTGTCAAAACCTGAGTAGGAACACTGAACAGGAAACGCTTGTCGGAACCAGAAAACATATGTATAAGGTGAGTTAGGAGCAATACTTTCTGCTCCTGATGCATTCCAAAATTGCTAATGTCTCCCATATATGCCGGATGATGTAGACATTCAAACTGACGCTGCGACCTGAGACGTATTTGCTGAAAATATCAGCTGTCGGTGAAAATTGCGCCTAAAGTTCAAAGAGAGGTTTCCATCTGCTTTACGTACCTTGCTATTCGTTGCAGTTAAAAGGAGGTAGCAGCAAATAAAACCACTGCTGTGATTAAAATCCTAACATATACACTTAACCCTGCATGCTTTATACCTCTGCCACGTAAACAATGTACCAAATCTTGTAGTAATACAGCGGCCAACACAATACGATGTTCGCAGCTCTCCGGGAGTCTTAAGTTCTAAGTTTCATGTGTTTTGCTTTCGAAAATTGTTTTTGCTAGTCTGCCACAGTTTCAATAGCCTGTCTGAAGTGTGACTCGCCGTTACGCGATGATGCGGCATTGGCCATTGCCTGACCTTCTCTTACCCGTGAGGGAGCTGGTGCTGCACGCAATTTATCTCCTTTCTTTTACTCACCCCATCCCTTTCCTCTTCTTTGGTGGGTGCGAATTCCAGTCACGATGCAGAAAGCCGCCCAAGGCATATACAGAGCTTTTCGAATGGGCGCTCGCCGCTACTCCACAAATCTCCTGCAGCCAACCTACTGCTTTCGGTGGCAATACAACTGCACCAAATGCACCGCTTCCTTCGGCCTTAGTTACGTGAGTTTTTCTCGCCGCGGAGGGAATGCTTCAGACCCCCCTGTTTTTTTTACTTCCCGTTGAGAGAAGGCTTGTTGTAGTGCGGTATAGGAAAGTTTTGCAGCCGTTTGACTTCGAGCATACAAACTGGAGCGCTAGCCGAGGAATTTACGCGTTTTTCCGTCCTTACGAAAACTATATCTGTCAGTAAAATTTGTCTTTGGTGCAAATTGTTTGATATGATCAGGCTGTAACATGCATGCTGTAAGCTTGCCGCAGCTGCGTGCCGCCTTGAGGGAGGCAAGAAGAAACGTCGTATTAGCCTAAAACATGGAGGTTTGGAAGTCGATTTCATACTTGTAAAACACAACTGTATATTGGGCAGGTACTGATTTTATCTGATTCATGTCAGTGCGGTAGCTCAAATTCAGGCATAAAAAAAACGCCGATGTCATGTAATTTGTTCACTAAATTAAAAAAAAAGTCGCCAGTAAAATAAAATAGAACAGGAAGCGCGCATTGCCTTAGGCGCAGTTGCTTTCTTCTACGCATCAGAGCAAGCCTCTCCTATATCCGTTAATTCCGGTCGTCGCACTTTGCCGCCGTTTTGTTCTTTATTCGACACCCAACCACAACACTAGCTTCCCTTGCCTTAGAGGCACTGTCCTGTCTTCCTGCTTTCATATATTTTTCATTTTGCATCGCGCTAACCTTGAGGCCTTCCTTCCAGGGGATAAGTGTGGGCTATCAAGATTCTCATGCTGATTTTTCAGTCAACGGATAAAGTGCTGCATTCCCTGCAGCTGGCGATGCCAGGCGTGCAAAAAAGTTTCGGTTTCTTTTTTCTCGAAGGCTTCGGGGCCCATTCGTTAATCAGGCGCGACTTATCTGCTGGAAGGATCGGGTGAAGAAGTCCTGCGTGTTGTTAGTCCGGTCAGCAACAAAGAAAAACTATTTTCTACTGTTTGTTTCATCAAAGAAATATTCTCTATATATTGAAATTAGGGGACTCGGTTTTTCCACACAGCATCAGGAGTAAATAGACAAGTAACTTCTTTTCTCAACAGCAAACTATTGTAGACTATATCATTTTCTGCGCATAAAAAGACAAGTCTGACTGCAAGGAGAACGAAAAACAGCTAGATGGTTTGGCAGGACGACATGCTTTCCAGCCTCGCATCGTATGCCTCGGAGCTATCGTCTTCTTCCTTTGCAAACCTTTTACCTAGTGGTCGACAAAGCCATGATCTTTCTGTCATTTGTATTCTTTTCATTAGAAAACAGTTTGTAACGGAGAGCGAAGAGTTGTTGCCACCTGCATTATATTTTCACATTTGAATATGGTACCTTGTAAGCCGCAGCATTTCACAAATAATAGAGCAAAATATTGGGCGAGTTCGTTAATATACATGGTGGAGGGAAACGCATAAAGACGACGACCGGACGAAGTGCATCTAGGACGAGAGTTAAATGCGCACCTTTCTTTGCAGAAGTGTCGATCCATTTCAGGCAACAATAACAATTCATCTCTAAACTAGCGACCATCAGCGCATGTGCCACGAAATTTTTCTCAGATAACCTTGTGTGACGTTGACTAAAAGAGAATACGAGCTTTTACGTCTGCATTGTGGTATTTGTGAAAGAACTGACTTCATTTTCTTATGTTCCTTTTTTATTTTTCTAGTTGGAAAATTTTTCTGTTGACGATTGCTGTTTTGCTGTTCCTTTCTCATTTTTTTTTTGTTAAGTCTTTCATGGCTTTCAGGAACACATTTTCAATTGAGATTTAGCGCTCATTCGTGTGGTTCTTATTCTTGTTGTCGTCTTTGCGCGCATTTTTACATCACTTCATAAATTTTCTGTGCCGAAAAAATTTCATCCCACAGCGCGCGAGTTTACGTTGGTAGCACTTTTCAAAGCGCTCCGCTCGATCGAGCTCATCTATTAGCGTATGGTTTGGTTTATGGTTTATGGGTGCTTAACGTCTCAAAGCGACTCAGGCTATGAGGGACGCCACAGTGAAGGGCTCCGGAAATTTTGACCACTTGGGGTTCTTTTATGGGCGCTCATATCGCGCAGTACACGGGCGTCCAGAATTTCACCTCCATCGAAATTCGATTGGTGCGGCCGGGATGAAACCAGCGCCTTTATGGTCAGCAGCCGAGTGCCATTACCACTGAGCGATGAGAGCAGGGCTGATCTATTGGCGTATGTACATTGCCATCAGCAGATATTCATGAGTAGACTCGCAATTTTTTTATTTCTTGCCAGTGATCTGCAGACACACACGTGATGAGGTGTGGCTAGATGCTGTCTGCTGCCTTTTTGCTTGGCAGAAACCATCCGTGTACTGTTTTGTTCGAGAGCAAGCCAAAGGGTAACGTAGATGTCTCCTTTTGCAGGGCACTTTAATATACTTCGCCCCGTGTTGTGTCTGTAACTTGTGCGAGCATATGCACGCGCGTTCGTTTCTTATCCCCACTCGATGTTACTGCGGCTACAAAACCAACAATTCAACCTCCTTGTATTCAGTAAGGGAGTTCCTTTTTCACTAAGCACCCACAAAGGTGAAGGAATGAACAGAAAAAAATGGTGAAGAAACAGCGGCGCACGCCGAGAAAAAGTTTGTCCCGTCAGACAGTAACCAGATCGACAGAAGAAACTTAGTGTCTTTTACACGTGTTCTCAGCTGTCAGCGATACCAATATCCGGCAGTTGGGACACTCATGTGCCCCTCTTAACAAGAACCCTTGAAGGTAGCAGCAGCTGCTCCTGCTATCTTTAGAGATTCTTGTGTCCATTTGTGGAGGGGTTCTTGTATCAAATTGTGTAACTTGGCTCCAATAATTGTGTTGCTAAACGCAGGAAAACCTTTCGTACAGCCTCTCAGAAAGCACTATATGTCCTGAACCACTCTGTGCCTTGAATCACTATGTGCACTGAAAAGCACCATGTGCCCTACATTTAAGCTTTTTTGTGGAACAAAAAAAAAACCATGCGTATGGCTGCCGTTTATGCTGAATACACGAGGGCGAAATTTGAGAAAAAGCCGATATTTATAGAGGAAAAAATGTGGCAAGTACGCATGTATCAGCAGGCGCCCGTAGTTCAAAAAAAAAAGCCTATTAAACTTTTCTCGAGCAGAGCACAAAGGGAAGAAAGCGACCGTTAACTGTACCATGAAAAAGAAAACGTCTTTGAGGGGGAAATGATTCACCTTGGAGCGAAAAAATCAAAAGAACGCGTTTAGAGGCCTTATAAGCTTGAAAGAAGTGCTTCGCGTTCCCCATGAAGACATCTGCTGAGAGTCATGGAAACACCCTGGCCGAGCAGTCAGCAGCGTTTTTAGTTTTTCGCAGATTCCATCACAGACTATATTTTGAAAGTCTTGCGGTGGGTATGTAGGCTGTAAACTACAGTTTCTGCTGCAGGAGAAATCATTCTGTGGCATCTGCGAATGTGGTCTAGCGTTTTGTGGTGTCCTGCACAGCATATCATGGCTCTGTGAAGCGCAACGGGAATAGTTGTATGCATTTTGCTTGCAGGATGGAGGGGCGGTAGCAGTGCTGTCGTCTTGTATCAGCGGATCTCTAGTAATAGTGCTTTCCCGGGCGGATACCACGGCATTCATTGTGCTACTTCTCAGGTCTGCTGCACACTGATATCCCCAGCGGCTGCGGAGCAAGTGAACAAGGCGGCGGTCAGACCTGTGACTCAGCGGAGGGTGTTAAGAATCTCTGGCTCCGGACAGTCTGCCAATGGAATCTGAACCTGGCAACGTTTAAGGCTAGAACCTTATCCAGTGAGGCTAGCCTAGCAGTGCTGCTCGAGGAACTAGCGGGCATTCAACGGGAGGTGATAGGGCTAAGTGAAGTTAGGAGGACAGGTGAGGTGCATACAGTACTAAAGGGCTGGCACATACTGTGCTATCGCTGATTATAGGATATACGAGAACTAGATGTTGGCACTCCTCATTGATCAGGATATTGCTGGCAACGTAGAGGAGCTCAACAGTATTAACGAAAGGGTGGGAGCTATGGTAATTAGGATTAATAAGAGGTACAAGCCGCAGGCCTACGCGCCTACATCCAGTCATGATGACCATACCGTTGAAAGCTTCTATGAAGACGTGAAATCGGCAACGAACAAAGTAAAATCACAGTGCACTGTACTGATGGGCGACTTCAATGAGAATGCGGCCAAGAAGCAGGCTGGCAACCAGGCGGTAGGCGACTCTGGGATAGGTTCTAGAAATAGCAGCGGAGAGCCAGTAGTTGTGTTCGCATCACGAATACCTTCTTCCACAAACGAGAGAACAGGAAGTGGACCTGGAAGAGCCCCAATGATGAGACTAAAAATGAAACCGACTTCATACTATGCGCTCTACCTGGCTTCGTTCAGAATGTGGACGTCCTCGGAAAGGTGCATTGTAGCGAACACAAAATGGTAAGGTCTCGAATTAGCTTAGATATGAAGAGAGATCAAAAGAAACTAGTGAAGAGGAAGTCCAATAAAGAGCTAGAGATAAGAGGGAAAATAGAGGAGTTATGGATATCGCTGCAGAGCAGATCTTTAGTTTTAAGTGAGTAAGACGATCTTAAAGTTCATACAGTGAATGATAACCTGACAGCTATCATTACGGAGTGCGCAGTAAAAATAGGCAGCACGACTGTTCGACAGGATACCGGCAAGCTATCTTAGGAGACAAAAGATCTGATCAAGAAGCGTCAAAACATAAAAGCGTCGAATCCTACTGACAGAATTGAACTAGCAGAACTATCGAAGTTAATAAAAAAACGCAAGGTAGCCGACATCGGAATGTTTACTAAGAAAAAAATCGAGCATGCTGTAAAGAACGGAGGTAGCCTAAATACGGTGAAGAGGAAACTAGGTATACGCAAAAACCAGACGTATGCGTTAAGAGAGAAGGAGATAAATGTCATGTGTTAATAGACAAGGAGGGTAATGTCATTAGCAATATGGATAAGATAGTTAAACTAGCCGAAGAGTTCTGCACCGATACATACAGTAGCCAATGTAATCAGGAGACAGTAGCGCACACCAATGCGTCATTCCGCCAGTAACAAAAGAGGAAGTAAAGAAAGCCTCAGGAGCAGTGCAAAAAGGAAAAGCAGCCTGTGAGCATCAGGTAACAGCAGATACGGAGGGGAGATTCTGCTAGAAAAAAGCCACCCTGTACACGCAATGCCTTATGACCTCGACAGTACCAGTAGCTGGGAAGAATGTAAACTTGATCTGAAATCATACAAAAAGGAGACGCCAAGGACTTGAAATATTACAGACCAATCAGCTTACTGTCCGTTGCCTGCAAGGTGTTTACTAAGGTAATCGCTAATAGAATCAGGACAACCTTAGACTTTAACCAACCAAATGATCAGGCAGGCTTTCGTAAAGGATATTCTACAATAGATCATATCCACACTGTCAGTCACGTGATAGAGAAATGCAGAAAATATAACCAACCCCTATATATAGCCTTCATCGATTACGAGAAAGCATTTGACTCAGTGGAAACCTCAACAGTCATAGAGGCATTGCGGAATCAGGGTGTAGAAGAGCCTTACGTAAAATACTGGAAGATATATATAGCAACTCCACAGCTACCATAGTCCTCCATAAAGTCAGCAATAAAATTCCAGTAAGGAAGGGCGTAAGACAAGGAGGCACGATTTCGCCAATGCTATTCACCGCCTGCTTACTGGAGGTATTCCGAGGCCTGAATTGGGAACAGCTGGAAATAATAGTTAATAGGAGAAACCTAAATAATCTGCCAGTCACTGATGACAGTGCCTTGCTTAGTCACTCAGGAGATGAACTGCGAATCATGATCAATGAGTTAGACATGCAGACCAAAACGGTGAGTCTAAAAATTAACATACAGAAAACCAAGTTAATGTTCAACACTCTAGTAAGGGGACAGCAGTTCGCAATTGGTAGCGAGGTGCTGGAAGTGGTAAAGGAATATGTCTGCTTAGGGCAGGTAGTGAGCGCTGATCCTGATCATGAGAGGGAAATAACAAGAATAACAATGCGGTGGAGAGCATATCGCATGTTCTCTCAGGTCATGTATGGCATTTTAGCAATATTCCTTAAGATAAAAGTATACAAGAGCTGTATTTCACAGGTACTCACCTACGGGGCTGAAACGTGGATGCTAACGAAAAAGGTTCAGCATAAGTTAAGGACAACGCAGCGACTATAGAAAGAAAAATGATAGGTGTAACGTGAAGAGACCGGAAGCAGGAAGAGTAGGTGAGGTAACAAACGCGTGTTAATGCCATCCTATTTGAAATCAAGAGAAATAAATGAGCTTGGCTAGGACATGTAATGCGAAGACAAGATAACCGCTGGTCCTTAAGGGTAACGGAGGGGATTTCAAGAGAAAGGAAGGTTAGCAGTGTATGTAATGCGAAGAGAAGATGACCGCTGGTCCTGAATGGTAACGGAGTGGATCCCAAGAGAAAGCAAGCGTAGCAGGGGGCGGAAGAAAGTTAGGTGAGGGGGATGAGATTATGAAGTTCGCAGGCATAGGTTGGGTGCAGCTGGCAAAGGACAGTGTTAAATGGAGAGACATGGAAGAGGCCTTTGCCCTCTAGTTGGTGTTGTCTGGATGATGATGATGATGATAATGATGAATATACGTTGAATGCGAAAGCGTTAAGGACCGCCTATTGCGCGCGTCGGTGTCGGCGTCGGCATCGGCGTTGTTGACCTTCAGTGAAAGATCCCTAATAAATCCCCAGAGGAGCAGCTTAAAAGGTAAGCGGGGCGGCTAGGCCGCATACTCTTGCGTTGTCATCAGATCAACCTGCCCACCGGATTGTGAGCGAATCGCAAAGCTTGTGAGGTTGTAGTTAAATTAATGATTTTGAAGCTAAAATTAAACTACGACAGGTTTTCAAGAGGGTACTCTCAGTGCATCCTTGAAAAAATTGGCTCGCACAATCCCTACCGGTGGCTGTGATAGGAGCAGCCACCTGCCAGTGCACTGGCGCATCACTTAACCGCTGCCCCACTGCGCTGGTAGCGCTATCGCCGCCATTTATGAAGGTTAAGTAGAGAATGAGCAATTCTGCATACATGGACATGAAACCACAAAATGCTTCGCGTCATGCCCTTAAGGTAGAGCTTATGTGCCTCCTGCAATTGAAGAATCACCACCTGCTTTCGCACGTCTGCTTGGTTTAGATAAGTTAAACCCGTACCAATTTTTTAACCAAAGACTGCTTGGCAAGAACAACCTGGGACGCAGAGCACCCACAGGTGGCACTGCCTGCCATTTCAGGGCAGCGGTATATAGCTTAACCGCTTCACCAGTGCGCCAGGAGCAGTATGAGGACTGCCAACGACATACGGGTGTAAAATAGAAATCGAACAATTCTTTATATTTGGGAATTAATCCACTACGCTATCGCGTCATACCCTTAAGGAGGAAATTAAGTGTCCCCTCCAACTTTTCCAACGAAGCTATATACCTCTAACGTCCAAGGAAATATTCATGTCGTTGTCAGCAAAAACAGGACGCGACAGCGCGTTGAAGCGTTCCCAAGGAGTCCACGGAACGCCATTGTCTTTCAGGCGCTACGCCTTGGGCGTTGGACAAATTAAGGAAAGGGAACAAATCTTGGTGGACATCCAAACTTTGTCGTAAGGCACGGAAAGTGAAATGAAAATTGGTTTTAAGGAAAGCAAATGACGCATGTCTCAGATATATTGGTGGACACCCAAACCGCGCCGTAAGAGAAGGAATATTTCCGATGCGCGGTGCCGACAATTACAACTACACGTTCCGGTAAACATTTGGTTTGCAGCTGCTTCGGATAGGGTTGACGTCATTCGAAGGCCTCATGGGAAGTGGAAACAGCATATTTGATAACGGCGCCTGCTAACAATGCGAGGCACGTTCCTTCTGTTCGTATGTGTTTCCTCGTAAAATTACGGTTGCGTTTTCGTGTCCTTGTCGTAGGCAAAAAACTCCAGGCTAAAAATTGAATGCACACAGCATATGTAATATACGAGCAATTACTCATTGGCATCAACCCAAGCGCAGCCATGCCAACATTGCTCCCTTATTACAAATCTACTCCGCCTTGCGGGATTCCCCTAAACATTTCGCCAGCACACAGCGTATGTTCTTTGAAATTGGCATACAGCATGCAGCTCACGTATACAGATCACTTGTCTCTGGTTTCACTCTTTGTAGAGCCACGTGTTGAATTTTCAAGTGGCATCGCAATGGGTAATTGGGTGTCGTTTTACAACTTCGCTGTCCAACCACCTTCATACCATAGATTAGAGCCACATTTTTTGTTTACTCGTCCAACATAAAGTCACTGGCCTGGCAGTGCTCCCTGCCAGAGGAGCAGGTTCCTGCTTTACTCGAAGATGCGCCACAGCTCAGTAATACATGTATAGTGTAAACGTTGTTGGCCACCTGAGTGAACTATAGCGGTCGCCGATGCGGCGTAAAGGCAACCGCCGCTTGTAACGGCACCTGTCTCCGTCTTGGAACGACGTGTTGCGAGGGAGTATGTTTCTTTGCTGTTCCCGCAAACCTGAAGAACCAAGAGGATGTGCTCCGTGTTGTCCAGTGAACAAGCAACTAAATTCCATAGCAGTGTAAGTTGCTACGCAGAAACTTAAGGGCGTAGCATGTAGTTCTTATAACGCGGCAGCTTGAAGGTGAACGTTTTTGTTCCTCTCTCTCTGGGATTAACATAACTCGCCCCTCAGATTAAAAACGAAGGACCACTTTGCTGCTTTCCTGATGGCCACAAAAGAAAAATCGGTCGTATACCTACAGACGTCCTAACTTACGACCTTTGTTGCTTACTTCTTGATACCGGTAACGTTCGCTTGAGGGTCGTTACAGAGAGGGAAACCACACAATTAAATTTGACACTTCATAGCGGGAAGTTAGACGCCCGTGGCACAACGTATCAATTGAACGATGATCAAGTTCCGAGTTTCCATCTAAAAAAAGGGAATGAAACAAAGCGTGGTTTTGGGTGGTGCCGGTGGTTTGGAACTGATGGGGATAGTAATTTTTCGTTGCAATGTTTCTGTGTCATCCGAGCGAATTAATAAATAGGAAACAACGAAATTGAAAGATTTTAAGCGATTTAAAGGGATTAAAGATAAAAAGATATTTAATGCGCCCATTTTGAACAACAACTGAAACATAGACTATATAAAATTCTGAAAGAAGGAAATGGAGACGCCGAATCCAGATGGAAACTCCAGAGCCGTTTTTAACAAAGTGTGTTATCTTTCAGGAGAGCACGTTGTTGGGCGAGTCGGTCGTACATACTTAAAGAAGGGAATTGCGCTAAAAAAGACACGGACGAGAAAATACAAGGACGGGCGAAAACTCGCGACTGATTTTATTCAGAAAGAACACAAATATATATATATACCTAGATTCTTATTCAAGCATTGCCTAAGCGCACATGCCAGGAACGTTTTCCCTTTCTTATACAAATTGATTCTAGAATCGCTTACGCATTCATCACCTGACTTATCAATGAAAAAAGCCTCTGCGAGTTCACGTGCTACCTGGTTACGACTGCGCCTTAAGATTTTTGTTCTAGCCAGCAAAGGCTGGCATGCTTTATCAGGCGTAGCCAAAGGGCATGCGCCGCAATGTAAGGGCAAATTTGACCCTTTTCCGTTAACCATAGAAAGCTTATGTTCCCTTAGTCGTTCATTTATACAACGTCACGCCACCGAGTTGGTCAGGTGCTCTGTCGGGGCTGTGTATGAAATTCCCCTGACATGTGGAAAAGTTTACATCGGCCAGACGGGCCGTTGTATAAATGAACGACTAAGGGAACATAAGCTTTCTATGGTTAACGGAAAAGGGTCAAATTTGCCCTTACATTGCGGCGCATGCCCTTTGGCTACGCCTGATAAAGCATGCCAGCCTTTGCTGGCTAGAACAAAAATCTTAAGGCGCAGTCGTAACCAGGTAGCACGTGAACTCGCAGAGGCTTTTTTAATTGATAAGTCAGGTGATGAATGCGTAGGCGATTCTAGTATCAATTTGTATAAGAAAGAGAAAACGTTCCTGGCATGTGCGCTTAGGCAATGATTGAATAAGAATCCAGGTATATAAATATATATTTGTGTTCTTTCTGAATAAAATCAGTCGCGAGTATGCGCCCACCCGTCCTTGTCTTTTCTCGTCCGTGTCTTTTTTAGCGCAATTCCCTTCTTTAAGTGTGTTATCTTTTTTTTGTATACCTGTAGTCTAGAAGGACCAACTTGAGCAGTTTTATGATCTTTTTTGGTGTGTATAACAATCTAACTTCGGAAATTTTCTGATCCTTGAGTTCACATCGCTTCTAAGGGCGTAGCTGCTTCTCTAATGTCTAAAACATCAGACCTCTACTGACGCCTTCTGCGAGGTTTCCGAGCAGCAGCGTATCAAATATTTTTTCGATCACTGCAGACATTGTGCAAGCGCTATCATCGAGGGCTGTCTGTAGTTAATTCCATCAATAGATATGCGAATGGTTTGCGGATAGCTCTTATCACGTAGATACTATATATCAGGGAAGGGAGCGCATAATTCCCCATAACCCATTTTGCTGTGGACGCTTTTTTTTCTGCTTTAGGATACTTACTCCTTTCATGGTATGAAAGTAGAAAACATTCGACGAGACTAAGAAAACGAGAGAGGAAATGACGCCGCTTTTTGCTGTTGTCATCTACAGAAGGAGTTAGCAGGTAAAATAACGATGTTGTTCTAAAAGACATCTCGCTCCAGAGAATGAACCCACAGCGCATCTCAAATTATTCGTTGGCTATGTTATTGATTGCCATCAAAGGTGTTGCCATTTAGCTCGGCCGCCTACCGCTGCACTCTCATATGGTTCGGAGAGGCCGGAGAGACAAGCTACTCCAGAGGGGTTCTTTCTTAAGGTAGAGTGCCCGTGTTGAACAGGTAAAGGCACAGCGCAACTCTTACAGGGCGGCAGGACGCGACTGAGAAAGGACAGGACGATACGCCGGTCTACTTCCTTCGTCCTGTCTCAGCCGCGCAGTGCCTTTGAAACACTTCATCCCGCGTGCAAAAGAGGCTCTAACAGGTGACCAGCGACAGAGGCTTGTCTTATTAACCGCTTGACGTAGACGTGAGGGGTCGGCAAGGGCTATCAATAGCAGATCTTGGGACTATGGGCAATGCATGGCCGCAGAAATAAATCAATGATCACGTCAGGCGCGACACTAGGAGTACAAGTTGTGCAAAGTTTTATAAAATAATGCGTCCATGCATACAAAAGGTGGTTTTGATACGTCATTGATAATTTATACCTTGATGGAAGGAGAACAGTTGCAAAATGCAGTGGGATTTAAAATGATACGTTGCAAGGCTGAGTATAAGCGATAGAGGAACGAAGCGACTGAGAGACTAAGGCACAGTGCCAGCTTAGATAAGTGTAGTGACGATGTCATATCTTAAAAAGCGCCGTGTTGCGGGTGCTGGCTGCAGGGCCGCTCATGTGCCGCTGATGCTGTGTTCCTTCGAGCGCACTAACTGCGCTCGGTGTATCAGAGCTCTGCCGGAGGCTTGCTTTCTATTATATAAGTCAAATGTCTTTAGGACAAAGGCTTCTCCTTTGAGCCGCATAATGTAGTCATCATGGCACCATTAAAGACCAAAAGGCATTGAAATGTCAGGATTTTTTTTCTCCTCCAGGTAGAGGAGCTCACTGCTTAAGGTGTGCTTGTCATGTTTTGCTACACGGAGAATTCTAGGCATTCATTCCACAAATGGACGCTGTGGCCTGAAGACTTGTGACGTGGTGTGTAGAGTCGGGGTCAAGAGTCTTTAGACCACGTGTTCCTTAACTGAGGCCAAAAGCTATATTAATAGCCGGCGGCTGGAGACCACACTTGTGGAGATGAAAGAGCAAAAATTTTGACTTTCCTTTCCAGAAATGCGGTCTCCAGCCGCCAGCTATCGGCTGCGTTTTAGAAACATGTGGTAAACAGACTTGTGGCCTCGACTTTACCTAGCTGATCTTACACACGTCCGTATGCACTAACTTCTTCCAAGGAACCTGGCTGGCTCATGCTTCATACGCCTCGAGGCCACGGCTGTCATGCTTTGCTACACGGAGAATTCTAAAGACATTCATTCCACAAATGGACGCTGTGGCCTAAAGACTTTTGACGTTGTGTGTAGAGTCGGGGTCAAGAGTTTTGGACCACGTGTTCCTTAACTGAGGCCAAAAGCTGTATTAATAGCTGGCCGCTGGAGACCACACTTGTGGAGATGAAAGAGCAAACATTTTGACTTTCATCTCCAGAAGTGCGGTCTCCAGCCGCCAGCTATCGGCTGCGTTTTAGAAAAATGTGGTAAACAGACTTGTGGTCCCGACTGTACCTAGCTGATCTTACACACGTTCGTAAGCACTAACTTCTTCCAATGCTTCATACGCCTCGACGCCACGGCTGTGAAGAAGAGAGGTAAAGAAACGGCGCACAATTGCCGAAGATGGACATCGTAAGGGAACAAATAACAGCCAAAGATATAGTGAAGAACGGAAGCCAAATTGCTTACAAGACCCCCGGCACACTTGGCGAAGAAACGCCAATGAAAGCCACAACCCTCTTAATGAGCAGTGACTCCGCAGGGAGCATCCGAGCGGCCTCCAGCCGGCAGCTGCCAGTGGAGACCCTGCCGGTCGCGTGTCCCGTCTGAAAGCGTAACAGAACGTTTCGTCAGGCAACCATCCAGGGAAGGAAGAGCGTCCCGTGGGCATTCAGCGATTTCGGGCGGATCATGTCCTGTGGTCGATTGAAGAGAACAGTTGTCAAAGGAAGACGTTTGCAACTTCATCTGCAGAGCGTTACACTTGTTTTATTCTCTTCAGTACTAACCACGCGCCCGCATTTCTGTAATTCCGATGCGCACAAGACGGCGAACTGCAAGGAAGGCCAGGGGAGGCATGAACGTCCTGATAATCTCCGCATGTCACATTCCCTGCTCTGCAACTGGAACAACTGCGGCGGACCCTAGTCTTAGGCCCCTCAAGGGTATATACATTTAACTATAGTTCAAACACAAGAGTGCTCTCCCCAGCACCAAAGTTAACCATGGCGGCGCTGGTGTTACGTTTATTAGACTGGCGATGTTAAGGGGAAAGCCGTCGACAGTAGATTGAGAACTATGGGAAAAGCAGGTGATGGTAATGGTCCTGACCAGACTGGTATAATCAAGACCCTCGTTATCGTATGAGACGAGAGAGGTGAAGAGGATGACAGGTTCGTTGAAAACTTCGTAAATGGAGTTAGCAGGTTTTTCAATCAAGAGAAAAGTTTGGTATTATTAGAATTCTTTGTTCCTGCTCTTGCTTCGAGAGAGAACTTAATAGAGTGGTAATTTATACATGGTGATAACTGGCTGTCTTTTATTTGTCGTGAAATTGGCATCACTGAACGTCAGTGGACCGGAACAAAAGTCCAACGAGAATATTTATAGCGTGATTCTACGTAGACCTGAACTAATCGATTACAAAATGAGGGTTGCAGAACTTATGCAACCTTCTATTACAAAAGTTCGAAATAAAAAGTGACATCTACTAGTGTATTTCTGGAAGTAAACAACTACAACAAACGGTTTATTAATCACTGAAGAAATTAGTTTCCTTTCTCTTTCAGGGCGAATTTTTGTGAATGATTTTAAGAATAGGTCCCTACAACGTAAAAAACTATCCTTGACACTGACGATCCGGGCTTAATACGTGGTGATAGCGACATTTTTCTGCGAAAACAAATTTTAATCTACGAAAAAACTGGCTTAATAATGTGTTTTCATTCAATTTAATAAAACTTGTTACAAAATTTATATATTCACTACCTGAGATCAGGATTCTTACCTGTCAATTTGGAAAAAAAAATGCAAGATATCTTGCATTTTACCAAATATTTTTTTCACAAACTGTTTCAACTGCCTGCAAAATTAAACAAAGCAACCTGAAAGGTAAAGCATGTTGCCTAATAGTGCAAATAAATTGAAAATCACAACGCTTTTTTCGCAACAAATACAATAAACAAGGCCGGTTTTTGCAGAAATAGATACGCATAGCTTATAAAGCTCACCTGCCAAGGATAAGAAAGCGCTCGCGAGCAACCACACTTACATTCCCAATCCATTGGTGTTTCCGTCCATATACTTTGCAGCCTTGACTTTTTTCTGAACTGTTTCCTTTATATTTATTTTTAGACAACCCTCCCCCCTCCCGCTGCCCTCACCTAGTATCCTCCGCTTTGTATTCCTTCTCTTGCAAACATGTGGCTTCTACTAGCAGAACAGGTCCTGCTTTTCCAAATGAAGAGCCAGAAGGCTGAGTGAAGAGAAAAGAACACAGGTGCTGACACAGCGATCAGAGCACTAAAAAACAAAGGTGCAAGTGCGTGAAGAAGCTATGCAGAGGAAAGCCAGAGGGCGTGTCCTTGGTCACCCCAAACACGCGAGCCTGGTGTGAGTGCAATCGATCCGTAGCCGCAGCGAATCGCTCTCTTCCGCAAGCTTTGCCAACATCTGGAGTCGTCGTTTTGCTCCCTGCACAAAAACAGCGGTTGATCTTTTTCTTTGCTTTCTTTTTGTTGTTAGGCTTCACGCTAAGGCTTCCTTCTTGTGGACAGCCACAGTGCGTGCTTAACCCAAGGTGGTCTGATTATCCTGTAAGCAGCATGCCTCTCGTGAAACTGTGCGGTGCATTCTCGAAAGCCCCACAAATCACAGAGATGAAAAACGAAAAGAACAGTTGATGGCTAATATTTTAATAGGCGAGCGACTTGCAAAGGTCTTGCGATTTGGCAAATAGTGCGCATTTCATATTCGCGTTAAGGTGCGCACTTTCACGCATACGATAAGGAACAATGGGAATTGTGACTTCAAACTGCGGTCTGCTTAAGATTATTTTTTTATTATTTGCATGACAGACAAGTAGTTACCTGCAATTGCTGGGTGGACACAAGGGCGGAATGAAGGGCGTGCAGAAACGGTCCTGTTTGGCTTACACAATATATGGAACTCGAAAGAAGTAACATTTCTGATAAAAATTTATGTTAAAGGGCTCACACACCATTCGGTGCTCGAAAATGGCGACGAAAATTAATGTTATGATTTTTTATTCGTCAAGAAAAAGTCTCTAATCTGCTGAGCACAAAGAATACGTAAGTAGGATGTATGTCATTTTTTTAAGGGTGACCAGTGGCTGAAGATATGGAAGGGATGAGTTGTATTAAAGCGTAGAGGTTTTGTTACGATTTAAGCACACAATGTACTTTCAATAGGGCTCCTTTCGAATGGGCCCCCGCAAAGATGCTGTGCTGACCAGTAAGAGACTCGCTGATGCCAGGAGCCGGATTTTGGTTTGTCGCGGTGCGATGCAGACCCACACACAAGCTCTCACATTCTTGGACCGACGACACCGCCCCTGATGACCGATCTCATAGTAAAAATTCCTAAGATATTTTTCACTACCATGCTATAACATTGGTCTCTCCTCCTATCCTTTCTCCCCGATACGAGAAAGATTATGTTATTTTTTCAACAATATTTTTGTAGTCTTATATTGAATTCAAGGCAGGTTAGCGAAGCAAGAAACTTAGATAGCCCGTACTGCATGACAGCGCTTGAATGCCCGTAAAATGAGACAGCTATGGCGACCGAAATACCTGCACAGCATGGAAAAACTGCCGACGCAATTATAGTTTTAAAAAGCACATTTACACAAGCAAAGCGAGAGAAGCGCCACCGTTGCAAACTGCACACGCTCTTCTGTTTAGCCTGTCGCTGTCATCAACATGGAATCATCAATGGTCAATGCAAGTGTTGTGCTGATCCATCTTTCTCAGATGTTCCCGGTCCCGGTTCCTGATATCTCTAGACATTTCCTTCAATTTCGGAGAGCAAGCACGTGCGTCCTCTAAAAGTATGGCGTACACCTACTTAGCAGTTGTCTCCGGCGCCTCGCGGTGCGCTCATTTGTTTCCGGGCGTTGCGGATTTCGCTTTGCCTTTTATGCAGAGGTCCTTCTTCCTCAAATAAGTATAACCGTGAAACAAAGAGACGCCGTGCGAAACTTCCCGATGAAAGTCAACAGGCATTCGTCCGTCGCGCCTAAGATTAACTCCATCGTAATGTCCTGTTATTTTAATCTCATTTCCTTTATTACACTTGGACGTCGACTAGTGCTGAGCCGAGAAGCGGACTGAACAGGACGTTTTCCTGGATTCCTATCAATTTTGTGCAATATACATCCTGCGCTGCGCGCCCACAGTCGGCATCAGCTGATAAACGTTGCACGGTGTTCAACGGCGTCAATGCTCCGACGGACTGCTCCGCAAGCATCAGATCTCAAGTGATGAATATGCAAGGTTGATCCACCGAGCTCCTGCAGTGTGTCGACATGAGAACGCGGAGTTATCGGGAGATAATTCTAAGAAATATTGCTCGAGAACGTCGTCACAACACCGATACGGCCACGAACGTCACCTGTTTTACTGGTATAAAGTAAACATTTTAGTTTTTGGTTCTTCGTTGATTACTATCCTTTCAACAGAATTAAAAAAAAAACAGGCGTCTGCCACCTTTCACGCATTGATGACACAGTGGACTCATTCTGCAATACCAAGTGCGTATCGTCTATGGATTTAAGGAACCATTGCTTACAGTTCGTGCTGACGGAGGAAATCAATCGACTACAGCAACCCCAGCGAGAGAAGAAGAAAAGGATCCCGATAGTGAAAGTTTATCCCGCATATTCCAATCGTACGAAGTCGACGTCGCACATGTACCCACGCAGAAGCTGCGACACGCGTTAGTTACAGTGAAAGACAAGATAAAGAAGGCGAAGTTCCCGGGCATCGTGTATAGGGTTCCCTGCGCTGATTGTGAGCATGTCTATATCGGTGAAACAGGTGATTTTCGGAAAAGATTGCAGCAGCACCAAAATGATGTCAAAAACAAGCGAGTGGCAACAAACGCACTGGCATGATCATGCTATCTCCGAGGGCCATGACACCGACTGGGACGGCGCGAAGATAATCGGAAAAGAAAAGAGCAAGACGACAAGGCTTTACCTAGAATATTTTTATATTCAAACGACGGCAAACACGCTTAATCGCAACGAAGGCAATCTACCCCCGATATACTCCCGCTGCTTGAGTCATACCATGAAACCTATATAACCTACCTTCACTCCTGTCTCTCATTGTGAACAAGGCCCCCGTAAGCCGGGGCCGAAACGTCATCTTTTTTAACGATTGGTCGGCGCTTGAAGATTTTCCGCCATGAACATACCCGACCAGACAGTTTTCCGCCGAACCCTGGATTTGATCCGGTGGTGACTTTCGCCTCGTAGTGCGCTGTGATCAGCATGTGCGCAGAATGCGCTTCGTTCACCTGCCTGGTCTCACAGCACCAGGAATTTTAGATCGAGTGTTCTTGGCGAAAACTGGACTGGTTGTAGACATTGGCAGTGGTGGTAATTAGGATAGCCCTTGCGTTCTACTCAGGCCCTTTGTCGACCCACCGCCTGCAACTAGATTGCTGTCAGAACGCACGGCAGAACCGCCCGTGGAGGAGCGAAATGCCTCCCACGAGCGCCGCCCGCCCCGCCAACTGCCGAGATTGGAAACAGCGGCCAGTCCCAATGCTCATTCTCTGAGGTCGGAGAAGAAAATGCATACTGAACCGACAGATGTCGGCGAACAATGAGACAGCAGGTTTCCCGTAAAATGCCGAGATTGGAAGCGGCGGCCTGTCAGCGCGATTTACCACTGAGGTAGGACGAGAAAATATGCAAATTACTGGCACATGCCGCTTCGCTGCCGCAGCTCGAACATATGATTGCCTCTTGTCTTTGTTAGATTCACGGATCAGCCGGGATGCACTAGTTTGGCGCAGCACCGCATAGAGAAGAGCGGCACGCTGTCCTGTAAATGTAACCCAAGGCACGTCAGTGCTGCCAGGTAGCACGCTATCGACCGGGAACTCCAGGAGTTGCGCGATACTGGTTTCATATGCCACTCCTCCAGTCCCTGGAGGTTCCCAGTGGTTCTTGTGCCGAAGAAAGATCGCACATGGCGCTTGTTGTTTGACTGTCGGTGGCAGGATGCCGTCACTACGAAAGATGCGCACCTCTTCTCGATGGTATACGAGGTCATCTCAAATCTCGGTGGCGCTAAATTGTTCGCAAACATTGACGCAAGCAACGGGTAGCTGCAGGTCGAAATGTGATGGGACGACAAGTTCAAAGCGGCTTCACAGAGGTCTGTTTCACTTCAAGAGAGTGCCAACTCGCTCGAGATGTGTTATTCAAGTATGCCCTTAGGTTTTTCGTAGCTGCGAGCACATTGCAGAGGATGGCGGACCGTGTACTCGATGACGCCATGTGACATCATGCTCTCGCCTGCCTGAACGATGTTATCGTCTAATCTCAAACTTTCGAGGACCGCCTTGACCACGCGAGAAATGTCCTTAGAAAGTCTGGGCAGCCGCATCACGCTCAATCCCGCAGGGGCACATATCTGCTAGACTTCGGCGAGCTTGCTTGGCTGTCGAGTAGAACGGGAACTTCGGGCTATCCTCGAGTTTTCTGGCTCTCAATTGTGAGTGATGTTCGCCGACCTGCATCCTGTGGTTGCAGAGAAATTTTTGAACGATGCGTTGAATGTGCCTTGTCACTTTCATGCGATGTAGCTGAGTGAGATTGGCTTCCAGCTGTACACAGTCATAAGCTTTCGACACGTCCAGGAATAAAGCAAGCATTCAGAGGCCGTTGTTCTTGTGCTCAATGTGGCTGACTAAATCCAAAATGCTGTCCCGCCAGCTGAGACAGGAACGTAACCCAGCCATACATGTTAGAAAGAAACGTCTGGTTTCAGCCCACCAGAACAGCCGGTTGTAAATAACTTTCTCCATTAACTTTGAGACGCAATAGGTGATAGACACCGGCCTGTACGAAGAGAGATCCGCTGTTTTTTTTTTTTTGTGTGCGTGTATGTGTTTCAAAACAGATACGAACCACTCTGTAAACCAGGCAAACGGAATGTCTGCTATTTCTCAAAATTCAATTAACAAAAATTAAAAGATCACGTAGTCTTTGATCCGGAAGATTTCCAAGCGTTTGGTTGGGCAGTCCATCCGGACTCAATCAGCATTGTCTCCGCATTCCACAAGAGCAGGCCGCAACTCTTTTTTTCTGAACAGTGTACACGGCAGTTGGTGTCAATCCACGCAGAGCGGCAGAGGAATGTGATCGCCCTTGAGTGCGAGCATCGGCAAATTCCTCGGCGCTACATACAAAACATCGGTTAAAACGTGACGCCAGGTTGTGATAAGCGTTAGCCTGTCCAGATTTTCTCAAGAAGCGGTTTACAGTTGACCAAATTGGTGAAATTGGTGAGAATGCACTTAGCTTAGCGCAAAAAGATACCCACTGCTCTCTTCTAAGCTTTTTCGTATAACGTCGAATAGCCGAATTTAGCACTTCGTGTACAAGCCGGATTACCATTGCTCCGCGTTAGTAACCGCTCTGCCCTCCGTTTCGAAGCGCAGTGGTTTTATAGCTTCAAGGCTAGCGCTGCGAACGATGCAGGTAACTTAAGCGATAGATTGGCAGCGTATAGTGACTCTTTTTCATGTCACTTAACATGTCATCAGAAAGTGACTCATGCTCCTCCCTGTATTTATCCCAGTTAGACGCTGGTCCTTATTTAATCCCTTAACTACTGACACTACACTAAATTGAATAAAAAGGAGAAAGGGATCACTGCCCATTCTATCAGGAAACGTCGACCACGATGGCAACAAATCTTTAGAACACGTAGTGATTTTTATGGTGCTGCACGAAGAAGGTAGACGGAAGAAAGTTGGCGTTCGATCACTGGCAACAGACAGCATAAAGGGTCCAGCAAATCCACAAGCTCTCTACCACGAACGCCAGTATCCTTACCTGCCCAAATGCGATAATGGCCGTCGAAATCTGAATGAGGCTCCAGGCAGCGACCACATAGGCTCTTTAAAAAAGTCTTCAGGTAAGCCTTGACTCGTGGGCGCACGCAGACTGATGCCACGGAGAGATCTGAGTTTTCGAAGCGATCCTGGTGTACTGAAACTTGAATGCATTCTGTGCAGAGGTTTTTTTTACACGAAGCGCAATGTATGACCGGGACATCTCGCCGGATATACACTGCAGCGCTTCCATTAGGAAACATGATTTATGCATGGTTCGTGTGGGTCACATATCCCTGTACAGGGCAAGACATGAGGAAGCCAGCTTGCGGCCTGTTTTTGCGGCGCAGAGGACGAGGCCGACTTGTCTTGAGGCTGTGTAGAAGTGTCTTTGGGCCCGTGAGCAAAAGTGAAGTCCGATTTACTACTATTGCACTACGTGATCGTTACGCAATAGAATAATGTCATCATGATTATTGGTTGCAGAATAGTTACAGTATCGGTCAGCTGGTACACGGTCGTGAATAAATATCCACTCAAACGACGAAGGACAGAATAGAGACGGGGCACACACTGCGACTAGAACGCAATCTCTGGCTCGTCTCTTCTATCTCGTCCATCGTGTAAGTGGTTTAATTATTAACGCTACTACACTCAGATGCTCATCAACACTCGTCCATGAATCCTGTCCACCGGTCTTACGGTCTTGAGCCGTTTCTAGCCGTCGCCTAGCAACAGTGGCGGCAAGCAAAGCTTCTTGTGTATAAAATAAATGAATAAATAAAATTAATATTGCCGCTGCTGGGATTCGAACCCGCGGTGGCGCGAACAGATCAGCTTCCCTGACCAGTGCACCACAATAAAGCGCTATCTACGCTTCTTTTTTAACATGATATATATTACAATGAAGCAGTGTCCTATGTTAATGTATGTAAAAACCATGAAGAAAAGAATTTTAGAACGTCACAATACGTATAATACGGCACACCCAAACAACCTAGCACGAGAAAAGACACAACACAGGGCACATCATTACTGCATCGTAATACGACACGCCTATGAAACGACGCACTAGAAACAAGGTAGTGAAGAACACAATACTAGGAGTGGTTGCCACCCTGATTCAAATTTAGTCTGGGCATACAGCTCCTGTATGTTAACAATGTTTCTGCTCAAGTGGTCTTTTATAGAAACAACAGATTCACAAGGTCAATCCTTCATGCACGCTTTCGAGGCTGTGTAGCCCAATCAGAAAAAGCTTGTCTAAAGGTTCACCAACCAATGGCAATGTAGTGAGATACCGCACAAGAATGCGGTCTCAAATTCTCTTTTTTTCAGTCTCAGTTGAAAGATATCTCAAAAGTGTATTGCATCCTTGCAATCGATGAAGGAATGCTCAGCTATTTCTGGAGCACCACAAAGGTTGCAATTTACCGTGGACACAAAAATGTCCTTTTTTATAACCATGTTTTAACGGGCAATGTCTCGCTATGTAGCTTATACAAAAATGTCTTGGTACAGGCCAAGAAGGGCAGTTTACGTACCCATTTCAGTACGTCATGTACTGGTAAACCGAACTACATAAAATGTTACATGGGCGGAGGGAACTACATACAAATTAATTCCTTGTGCAACCATTTCATCGACGCGGAAACGGGAACTCAAGGACGAAATCAACAAGTAGGAAACGACAAGCCAAATACACTTCATGAATATCGTTCACTTCATAATCCGTCACTTCATATCGTTATCTCGGAATCAAAATCTCTTCTGATCTTACTTGGTTCCTTCACATTAATACCATAATTAACAATCCTAATCGCATGCTTGGTTATCTTCACCGTAATTTCTCTTCTGCCCCCGCTCACTTAAAGTCCTCCTGTACAAGACGCTAATCCGTAGCAAACTAGAATACGTTGCATCCATTCGGGACCCTAGTTGTGCTAACCTAACCTAAGCCCTGGAGCTTATCCAGAATATCTCCGTTCGGTTCATTCTGCATAACTATCATCGTACTGCTAGCATATCATCAATGAAACGCACGTTAACTCTACCTTCATTAGCTTCTCGTTGGAAATTTTCTTGCATTTGCTTATTTCATAAAATTTTCCATATTAGTCTCAAGATTCGTAGTGCACTCATCCTTTCGTCTTCGTACATCTCATCTCGTCTGGACCTCGCACGCAAGGTTGTAATTGCACCATAAAGGAAGAAAACATGCAGCAACTCCTTCATTCCTCTAACATCCAAAGAATGAAGCCACCTATCCGGATCAATTGCCAGCATTGTCGACATTCCTCATTTTAGAACGGCATTAGCCAAGATTGTATAGGTCGATCATTAACTTGTCTGCTTCGCGCTACCTTTTCTGTATTGTACTTATTTTATTCATCCACTCCCCTCTGTAATGCCCCAGGCCTTGAGGGTAAAATAAATAAATAAATGAACCCCCCCAAATACGGGCGAAGAAATATTATAACTTCAATGTGTCTTCGAGTGTTTGTACGTTTTCGCCGCAGCAGATCACGCCTGGTGTTAAACACTTCTTTGTGGAGAATAAAACTTGTATGTATGTATGTATGTATGTATGTATGTATGTATGTATGTATGTATGTATGTATGTATGTATGTATGTATGTATGTATGTATATTGCCCTTTTCATCAACTTCTATCTGCGGCGCGAAAAGATGAGATCAGCTTAACATCGATCCGAGCTTAACCTTGGTCTAATATCGTCGGCAGACGCGCCACGACCCAGCAAAGCAAAACTATGAACTTATCAGGCTAAGCACAATCTATCGCCCGTCTCCTCGGATTAACTACTTCAAAACCCTGCCATTTTTTTCACTGGCTGCAAGTTGGTGCTGCCGCCTACGTGCTACAGCGAAGGCAAGACTTTTTCGAATCACCGGTCTTTAGACTAAGCGCTGCGGCGACTTCTCGACCCTGTAGCACAAGAAGAAAAGAGGAGGGCTAGCTTGCAAACATAGCTCCGCGAAATCTCAAAAACTCGAAGGGTACACAGAGAGTAGTTAAGAAAGCAATAGAACCTAACAAAGAACAGTGGAACGTGGTTCGAGGGAGTGTCACTCCATCAATAGGAGGAAAAAAAAATTAGATCTTTTTTTTTGTGAATAGATAAATAGAAACAGAAAGCAATCCTCTTGAAAGCAGGGGCGAACACTGGGCTATAAAGGTACCCCATGCTTTCAGCTACAATACGCCAGTGTGGCAGTGCGTGCTTGCACGCTGCTGTGAGACGTACTCTAATGCAGCTGGCTAACCTGAAATATGGCCTGTGTCGCTTTCTCGGCTGGTGCTCTGTCTTCCTTAAAAGCCGGAACTGGGGGCTTGATCTTGCTTTCTCGCTAAAAGCAGTGCTCTATGCAACAGCATTTTATTATAATATTTTTGCGGCCTAAATATGAACCTGCTTCGGGTGTGCTAAACAGGAAGGCCGTTGAATCTTATAAAAGCAGCACTTAGCAATATCTACCTATTCGGTTCCCTTGATTAAAATTTGTTGTCGCTAGCTATTCCACCAAACTACCGAAAGGGACAGAAAATTTTACTTTAGAGAGGTCGGGCTGAATACCATGCATTAGTGTGGCTTGTATTCCACTGGGCTCTTATCGTAAAGGAAGAGGGGGAACTTAACGTCGGCAGCGGCTGGCGAAAAGCAACATTGTTCGAAATGCGACTCTGACATTCTGCAAAGACTGGCTATGGACGCCGCAGACAAAACTGTTATAGGTATTGCGGGAAGCCCCGTCAGACTGTATAGTTACAGAAAGACAAAGGCAAACACAAAGGAACTGCAAAGAAACGACGTTCGTTCATTGCTCCGTGTTGTTTATTCATTCTTTAGTAACAGCTCTGGTGTAGCTGTCCGCACAGTAGACAGCCTAATAGCCCTCCCTATTTCCCTACTCTCTTTTGCAGTCGTCGGCAGAAAAATGTCAAAACATATGCGCGTCCCAGCAATGTCACTCAAGCAAGCGTTCCTTGTGACGCACATAGTTGTACTATTGCATTCTGAGCGCTGCTTACGACATTTCGGCTTTGCAAGATATTTTTCGTGGGCATTCAGAGCGCTCATCATGTGTTCCCAGAGCTGCGATTAGCGTTCGTACCTAACAGCACATGTAGACGCCTCAATAAAAATGTTTTAAAGCTAAGCGATTAGGTCATCTTTCTAGACATTTCGTTTGAGCGGTAATTTTTTTATAGTTTTCTTCAAGCTTAATTTAATCGGATTTGTAGTCTAATGACTAAGTTCTCTTATATTAGCACTCTCCAAGAGCTACTACGGCGAAACCTCTACCGCTCTTCTTGGAACCCTTTGCCTCTTTCAGCATAACTAATAATATTTCCGAACAGATCTGCAAGCCTTCATAACAGGGTGGTATTTGACGTTCAAAATAACATGCATCTGAAGCACCTCAAATTGATCTGAAGTTAAGCATCACAGCCCTCTTTGTTTAGCACGGACTGGCAGTACGAATAAGAGAACCCGAATATGTAACATTTGTTAAGATCCTCTCCACCTGCAGGTAAACGCGTTAAGCAGAATCCACTTCGTACTCCACGAACACCAAAATTAGCACCTGAGAATTACACACACTGCGTCGACTGTCAGTGTCAAAGTCAAGACTGGCTGCAGTGGGCCGCAAGAAATCCAAAGAGTACGACATCATTCAATACTCCTCGCGCAAAATGCCAGGTTACCTACAACATGGAAACAAAGAACAGAACGTAATGCAATGCTTCTTAAGTTGCCTTGTGTGCCGTCTTAGGAAAACTGTGCGCTCAAGTCTTCATTTTTGGTTTTCAGCCTGTTTACCCATGGGAACATCAGCGGCATAGCTATTCCGTGTAAAACTATTCGGCTACTAAAAATATTCTTTGGGCTATTAAATTCGCGAGCATACATTAACTCAGCCATCCTAACTTATTGATCTTTGCGTGCTTTTCGTGACGTGCAATTTCAAGGGAGCTCATTTTTCAAGGCGGCTCCCCACACCATGATAGTATGTTATAGTGCTTTTGTAAATTAATGTTCATGGAGTGATTAAAAAAAATTTTAAACGTTAATCAATAAATAAAACATTTTGGGCTCCTTATCAGCCATATAACTTCTCGATCTTGATGTAAGTGTACCGAATGCAACATCTTGCTAGCCATTTGAAAGCTTTCTGGGCGCATGCTTGCATCCATATAATTACTGTTCCGAGATTACTCATTCTTGTCGTACATCAACAAAGTGGAAGTATAGAAGGTTTAAAGCCGAAATAAAAAAAAAGCTATGCTGGCCCTTGCGCTCCAGATTTTGTCAGTATGCGAAAACTAATACGTTTTTATTATACTTCGGGATATTTACATGGTAATTTAAACTTATTATGTATTCATGAATGCACTAAAAATATGCCGGAAATGGGTTCCTGAATTTGTATGCTTGGTATTAGAAATATATTCTAAAAATTTTCCACAAAAATGTCACCTAAAGCACGCTTCGAGCACGTTTCAAATACGTGAAAAATGATGAATGCGGTTTTAGCATGTTGTCAGTATATTAAAAGTGTACTTTTGTAAATATGAAATTAATTCGTCTGAAATATACGTCACTTAAAGCATGTTTCGAGTTTTTTTCATAAGTATTTTTCATAAAATAATCCGCAGTCAGCATCCTAGTACTCTTCCCCTTGCCGAACTACATCGCACATCCTGTCGTCTTTATAATCATCAATTTTAGGCGCATATTCTGTCGAACCACGGCTTTTAATTGAACAGCGCTACCGCATGCCGTAAGCTACTGGAATGATCTTCCTGATCACAGTGCTACCATTTGTGACCCTGCCGCCTTCAAAGAGCAAGCACTGCTGTGGTTTCCTTAGTTGCTTCATACGCTGCCTTGTATTCTGTTGGTATACTTTTAGTTGCCTTTGTTAGTTGTCACCTGTTGTATAAATATGCATGATTTGCTTTTGTGTCCTTCGCTTCCGGTACATGCCCTCCAACCACAATGCTCTTTTATTTATTTTTTATTTATTTATTTTACCCTCAATGCCTGGAACATTACAGAGGGGAGTGGTTGAAGGAGATAAATACAATACAAGAAGATAACATGAAGCAGAAAAAGTAATGATCGACATATACAATGGTGGCTAATGCGGTTCTAAAATGAGTACTGTCTGCAATGCGGGCGATTGTTCCGGGAAGGTGGTTCCAGTCCTTGTATGTCCGAGGAATGAAGGAGTTGCTGCATGTTTTCGTCCTGAGGGGAGCAATTCCAACCTTGTGTGAGTGGTCCAGACGAAATGAGATGTACGAAGGCGAAGGGATGAGTGCGCTACGAATCTTGGAACAAATATGAAAAATTTTATGAAATAAGCAAATTCGAGAAAATTTCCGACGAGAAGCTAATGAAGGAAGGTTTAACATGCGTTTCATTGATGATATGATAGCAGTACGATGGTAGTTGTGCAGAATGAAACGAACGGAGTTATTCTGGACAAGCTCCAGGGCATAGGTTAGGTTAGCACAGCGAGGGTCCCAAATGGATGCCGCGTATTCTAGTTTGCTACGGATTAGTGTTTTGTGCAGGAAAACTTTAAGTGAGCTGGGGGCAGAAGAAAAATTACGGCGAAGATAAACAAGCATGCGATTAGCATTGTTAATTATGGTGTTAATGTGAAGGAACCAAGTAAGATCAGAAGAGGTTTCAATGGCGAGATAACGATAAGAAGTGACGGATTCGAGCGCACTGTTATTTAGGTAATTGACGCTAGGACTGCTAGGATCTCTTCTGATCTTATTTGGAGCCTGTAAGTATCTTGAATGTCTCAATAAATAAACCTCACTGCAGCTTGACAACAAAAGAAAAAACCAAGGCGGCATCATCCACGCCGCGTCACGCAACCGGGCTCTCTCCCTTATGGTGTGACAAAGCAATGCGCGGCAGCAGGACGTGCTGCTGCAGGTGTGTCCGGCACGCGAAGTTCAGGCCGCACGAGGAGGCGGATATTTATAAAACAATGTCTTCCTCGGCTTCTGCTTTGCGGACCGCCGGCTTCCACTTGATATGACACGGCTGCGCACGTAGCATCGGAATCCCTCCGGCGGAAACCTCAGATGCAAAGTTCCTCGTTCACGTAAGAAGCATACACTTGCATAAGTGCTGCTGCGTGATAATCTGTGCATGCTGTAACTGGATGCGTCCTAGAAAAGAGAAAAAAAATGTCTTTTTCCCTAGCACTCCGGCAAACTAGTGTACACACCGGATGTGTGTTCAGAGGTTTTCTAACTACTTCTAACAATCTGTGTCCATGAATACTCTAATTGTTTGAAGTGAAAATGTGTATATAAGAGTAAAAAATCCTTTACACTATCTCCATTATTAGTGTAGCACTGCAAGGATGCATTGCTTGATAAGGATCCCTAACATGGGCGCAGGGGACTGCACCGCCTCCTAATACGGGCTTGCGCCTTTAATAGCAAAACAGCCCTTATTTTGATTTCAATGCAGATGAATACTCGGGAGACCTGGAATAGAGCAATAAACATTTAGTATTATTAACACGAGACGTGAAGGACCATCAACTTACTAGCGAGCGCACATTTACAATGATAATGGGCAAAAAATATTTTAATGGGCTTGAGTGGATTGTATGAACTAAACCGACGTATACCCACAGTTTCCACGGTTGAAGGGACTATATGTCATTGTTATTTTACTGAGAGTTTGAAATTTTTACTCCTTTAATATACATAGCTGGCTCTCCTTGCAAAAGAAGTGAGAGCAAGTCAGTTTCACCAGCTCCGAATTAAAGAGTAGCGGTTTGTTTGAAAAGTATCTCAAGAGTGCATCTAGAGGAACGCAGAAAAAGTTGCAAAACTCTACGCCTCCGCGCGAAATGCATGACAGGGACATATGACTCAACACAAACGGACTCCACACACTAACGGGGGTGTGATGCTGGTCCGGGAGAATGTAGTGAGAAAGTAAGGGCAGGCCGGCATTGTATTTAAACTCTTAAACTCTTTGTTGGGGGAACTCATAGCAATAAGTATTGAACAACTCAGCGATCGCGATGACAGCAAGCGTACTCGACTTCGTTGAAGCCTTCTCTATCCTCTCAATTTATCTGTCTCGCTCGCTTTACTCTTCTCCCTCTCCTGCAACGAGTTCATTTGTGAATAAGACCGGCGTGCTCTGAACTTTTATTCTGCTAACAACGTGTATCGTTTCTCCTCTGTCAGCTGTATCAGTTCTCCTATTGCAGAAATGATACAGCTGACCCTTCAAATCAATGCGATAGGAAACAATGTAATACTAACAACCGCCACACGCAAATCTATAATATAAGCGCTATTTAATGTGCAAACTGTGCACTAAACAGGGCGTTGCGACAACCTATGGCGCGGACCACTCTTTGGAGAAAAGTGCGCTCAGTATCGCTCGCGATGCATGTGCTCATGAATAAGCTCAATAAATACAATGTAGCTGCAACAAACTACGGCACCAAATAGTTTAACGTGGAGCAGCCTCTAACGCCATGTTTATTTCGCCAAAAATAACATATTCGAACTCATAAGTTGCCTGCGGTGACGTCAGAGTTGGAGGCATCCTGAACCAGTCAGGAAGGCGAGCAGTTGTTGAAAGTTTTCTTGGCACCTCGTTGATCATTTGCTGTCTGCTCAAGTCGTCTGCAAATTCGTCACGAAACAGAGATAAAACGATCCTTTTTGAGTCATAAGTAAACCGCTGAACAACACCGGTGTGCGTCTGCCGCCAAAGTGAACATAACTGTAGATGTCATATGAGGGAACATCAGGTATGGGTCGGGCATCGGCACAAGACTAGATGCGTGATCTCCACGGCGGTAGAGATTTGGAGGAGTTTTTGTTTTATAAGGTCGGCGCCCAGCGCAGCACATGAACAAGGAGCAATGAACATTCCCATGAACAAGGGGTTGACAGGCAACTAAAAGTCGTCATTTACGAGCAATTTCATCGCGGACAAAGAAAAGGAACGGCAAGGAAGAGTGGCAGGTGAAGGAGAGAGTGAAACAATGTTGGCGACAATGCCAATAAAGGAAGAAAAGCCAGTGGAATGAAGATCATGTGCCGACGTTAACTACGACGAAGCTCTGGAGGATGCTGGCTTACGCTTGCGCTAAAGAACTTTTTATGGCTACAGTGTGCCTGCTGGCATAGGATATTTACAAATATGGGTACACAGTTGAATCTCGACGAAAGTTCAGTAACATCCAGTGGGGCGGCTCAAAAATCTATTCTTCAACATCTGGTGGACGACCTGGGGGTGGTCCGCACCGACCAGGCGTTACGGCCGGATACCGCGCAAAGAGGGGCAGGTTCAAAGCAAGTGCTTTGAGTCCGCCTAGCAGACAGGAGCGGGACGGAAGGGGCCGGCGTCACCGAAAGGGGCATGGCACTGTGTCCGCCACGACCAGGTTACCGCTGTGGTGAGGGTGAAACGGAGGCGTAAGCTTCGAATCAAAGCCTCTTCCCAGCATGCAAGGCCGCCAGGAGGGTCGGTGCCACACGGTGGGAGAAGTGCTCGCGGGGCGTGCCGGAGGTTTTCTTTTTCTTGAAGGAGTGTTGTCTCCGGAGGGGTTCGGGCCGCTTGAAGGGGACGTGTAGGAGCTGATTCGCGACTTGCTCTATCCACCAACGCTTGTGTGGGGTGGGCATCCCGACGAATTCATCGTACACATACCGTGCCGCTCTTTCTGAGTTGTGACCGTGCCTCTCGCTCCGCTGCTTCCCCGAATACGTGTGCCCTATTATTTGTTGTCGGCGCTGTTCACCTCCCCTTGAACCACCCTTTAAAAAATGCAGATGTAATAAAAAATGAACAACCACCCCTCATGTTAAGCCCTCTCCCAAGGGTCCTTGAGGTATCTGTGATAAAAAAGCTGGATGATAAGAGCCGCCGAGTGAGTGATGAAGGCGTTCCAGAAAAAGAATTGCTTTCGTTCGGAGCCAGCCAAATTGTGGGGTTGTGACGCTAGAAGCCTTGTGGTGTACTGCCTGATGAGCTTCGGTCGATTTTTTTGTGAGCTGGGTATTAGTTCATAGCAAGAGCCTGGCACACCTTATAAAGCGGCATGCATAGTATGGGACACGCGGTTCGAGCTCCCAAGGCAGCACGCGGGCTGTCATAGGCGCCACATTGAATGCATCTCGATTACTTCCACAACTTGAGATGCTGTTAACGCGCCCTGACATCGCACATCACACGGGCGTTTTTCCGTTTCGCCCCCATCGAGATGCGACCGCTGCAGCGGGGATTATACCCACATTTGATGAGTCAGCAGCCGAACTTCACAACCACTGAGCCACCGCGCGGGTAGGGATCATGCTATTCCTACTCGCTGTCCATTTGCACCCTCGTTACCTGCCCTTACAGCGTTCAGCGAAGGTTCTGTTGCCTCTTTAAAATATAACCAGTCCTTGTTTCAATGGTGATTCAACGGACTCCACATTAGCAAACGCGTGTGCACTACTAGCTCGACGGCCTTCGTTGTGGTCTCATTTAGTGCTAATTTTATTCAAAACCAGCGAAACTAGTGCTCCTGTAGTGCCTGGACATCCAGCCCTGCGCCTCAGGAGTGAGTCATTGCTTCTTGATGATGATGTCTTTAGGCTTAATGGCACATACCCACGGCGCGGTATTGGCCACAGTGCATTGCTGATACGAACGCACTCATGGGCAAGGAGTGGAGTAATTGCGACCAAGACTGAATTTGGATTAAAAATGGAGATATATAAAAAAGAAACGAAAAAGCAGTGAACTCACATTCTAGCAAAGGAATCTACCTGATGCAATGATATATTCGTAAATAAAATTCGCGAATGTGCCGTACGTCCCGTGCTTCCACTGAACGGATGATCAGGCGCGGCTCCTATCAGTGGTCTGTGCGCCTAGACCTCCCTTCTTTAGCACGCGGACTGGAATTGTTCTCCCTCGAGACTATTCACATCTCAAATAATGAAGTGATAGGCGGTTGGCGTAACTAAAAGAAGGTCGTCTGAACATTTCGGTGACATTTGGCATTTAGCCCTTATGTTAGTACACCTGAAGCCTTGTTAAGATCATAACGTGTACCGAGCAATACCACCTGAACCCTTGGAAATATCTACGATTGGGTGGTCTCAACAAAAGTGCGACACCGAGGTAGAAGAAGAAAGGAAATCTCGGGGAGAGCAGAGAAAGCTGCGCCAAATGATAGCCCGCTCTCGCTATCATTTGGCGTCACCACATTTGTGTTCAGCCACATATCTGTTTGTACCGCTGTTAAAAATTTCCTGATAGAATCTCACCGACTGCCTTGCTAAGTGTTCCAAAATTTTCTTTTCTATCAATTACTACATTTTGACTTAATCATTATTATTTTATTCCTCTCTTTATTATTATTCTTACAATTTTGAAATCAAAACTCTCATCCCTTTTCTGTTCATGAGGAAGAATTCACCCATGTTGCGCTCCCACGTGCTTTTCCTTTTTATTAACTGCGTTCAGGTGAATAGCCACCCGATTCTTGGCCGATCCCTCAGTGTGGGTATGTACCATCTTTTGATAGGCTAATAACAACAACAACAGCTGCTTATGGACAAGTGGAATGCGGCAGGCTAGAGGTTGACAGTAACATAATTCTGCTGCCTGGATCGTCAACGGTGTGTTATGTGACGGCTATGCTTGGGGGGATTCTGCAATCTAGAAATTGATGTTTTCCTAGATTTGTCGGTCGTCGTGAGAAATGAATGTGCCACGTCAGGAGAAGTGTACGTGATCGGCTGTGCTTATCGCCGTGGCTTGAAGCTCAGTGGAATGACATTATAAATGGTCTACTCTGATAGATAAGTTAAAATGGCTTTCTTCAAGCCGAAAAGCCTGTTTCTTATAAGGAGAACCAACAAGTGCAGCTAAGCGACATCAGAATACACTCTTTGGTCATTGTTCTTTCTGAGTGGTATTTATCGTCGTACGTGAGTTTAAAATGAAGCTAACAGGGGTTTTCATTTGCAGCTGTATTTTACCTCCTCCCTTCTATCTACTGAGTAGCTGTGTTAGCGTTCACATTAGGCAGCGTTGACCTGCAGCATCTGCACTCCGGACATTACGGTGCTCGAATCTTTGAAAGGGGTTATTTTTATCACACATATTACCCTATCTTAATTTCTTTTCAACTGCTACTTTACCATTACTGCCTCTAATTCGCTCTTTACTTTCAAATATCTCGATCCCCTACTATGATAATGAAGAATCGATCCATGTCCTTTCCCACTTGGTTCAATGTAGGACCACAGCCTTTTTCCCATGTCACAAACCGTTTTGATTCCCACCGCCATTCTGTACGCCTGCTCAGCGATCGTGCTGATTCACACTCGAGAGTGCGTACATCTACGTTCGCTTTCGATTGTACAACAGCGCCTGTCTAAGAATGCTTTCATTAAGTGCTTCTTAAAAACCTTGACGACCCATACGGAGATCATAACAAAGCCAGGAACTACGAGTGCGAACCATTTTCAGATAAATTGAGAACTATTTCCGGCGTTAAACGCGAAGCCTTTTCGAACTTCTTGAGAAGCGAATGGTGTAATTTAGCGGTGGCAGCGCCTTCTACTGACTCGTTTCTTTTTACATTTTTGATCCCCGCAAAGGAGTAAATGCCTTTTCCCATTTCGTTTTGGAAGATTCAGCATACATATCCTTGTGAATGAGATTAAAATGCGCGGCGATTAAATGTGCGCGCTTTTATTTTCAGGTTGGTTGTTCTTTCGAAAGCACGAAACTACAAATCCTCTAACTGACTTAGCGCTACAAGCTGCCAGCACCATCGCTATAGCCTAATCTCGACGAAGAGGAGGTAAAAAAATCTTCAATTGCTCTTGCTGTGAGATTGCTATGAACCCTATAAAACCCGAGTGCACAGAAATTATTCCGGTAACTTCCGGTACGCAGTGCATCACTGGCGCGGCCCTCCACTTGTCACATAAAAAAATGCACTGGATGCATTGCTTCATTATGCAAGGTAAGTTCTAGATATTGTTCTATAAATAGCACCACCCTGCTGACATGCACAAAAACTTTATTTTCAGTTCCTTCTCAAACCTAACTAGGGGGGGGGGGAGGGGGGTTAAATCTGAATGCTTTCTAAAATACGAAAGACACTGAACGGCAATCTAAAATAAAAGGACTGCAAGAACACTATCAGAAATGTTTGAAAATATCTGATTGACTTCGCGAAGCCATTCGTTGTAATTGAAAGCTGATAAATCCTGCATAGTAGTGCCACAGATACGGAAGCCCTGCCTGCAGTAACTAGGTCAGCTATCGAAACGATAGCCGCCGTAAGGATACTGGCGTCCTCATTCCGGTAGAGCACTTACTTAGTCCTCGTAAGAAGGATATTGATGTTGGGACAAGTGATGCTCTATGCGCCCAAGTTAAAGTTCAGTTCTGAATGGTAGTATGCTACCCTTTGGTTCGTTCTACAGACCACCTTGAAGTCGCCCTAATGTTCTGAGTGACCTAACAGACTTGATAGAAACTGTTAAAATTGAGTGTGTAGTTTTTTTCAAGCGAAATTTACTGCCGCAGGGCATCAATAATGGGTGAAGTTGTGATGAAATATGTATCAGTGATGAAATGAATGGAAAAAGGCTAGCTGATTTGATGAAGTCCAGTAGAGAACGATGGTACGGTCCCTGCGTCCAGGCAATATAAGAAGCAGGGTTGCTTGGTGAAAGACCCGCTACCTTCAGGTGCCGGATCCTTGTAGGCTTGAGAGATGGGCAGTCCCACAGTAAGTGATGAATGTCGGCTTCAATGTGCTTGCGTTTACATATCGGACGTCCAGGCCGAGGAAACAAATCTCGGTATTGAGGCCACTTGTGTGTAGTTACAGAACACAGTGATATTAAGCAGGTACATTAATACGGTAATGCGTGAAATTACTGAAACCGCTCACATCGCGTAGTGCAAGTACGCACTCGTTAACAGCACCTCCTTAGCGCTTTCAACAAAAGAATAAATGTTTCTTGCCGCAGGGAAGTCATGATAGTGTTATGTGCTTTTTTCGAATGTCAATATGTATGAACAGGTGTGAATCGTCGCTATGTTGTTTCTTGTTGTTTGATTGAAGGATTGTTTGTATTTCTTCGATCCAAGCAATAGAACTTTGTTGCTCGTCAGTGGCGGTCCTCGTGTATCTTTCCTCTCGTCTCAGTTAATAGTCGTACTGCTCCTTTTTTAAATGACATACCAACGCGCTCAAGCATTGGTTTTAACCTGTTGATGGATGTTTTAATATTCTGAAATAAACTGCCCATCACAAAGCGTTTCATCCGAAGCTATTACTGCAGCACGGCAAAATTGTTCTAGCTCTCTAAATCATTTGTTATATCCGAACTAGTGCTTCACCATACCAAGATTTAAAATATATTGGATTTATTATTGGACAAAGCAACCATCGGCACCTTAATGAACTCTGACAGTGCCTTATATAAGTGATCACATCTCTGCTGTCGATTCGAATCTGACATCGATATTTGAGAAACATTATCTGAATCTCGCAACGTACAGGCACTGTGGTGCACATTGAAAAACAGCCTTTGATAAGCGCGAATCAAATGTGCCACCATATCTAATGTTCAAATGAAGCAGTACAAGCAAATCGCGGTTTACAAAAAAAAAAGTTCTCAGAGCAATTGGAAAACGAAAACTGGTTTACGCATGTTTCATACGAAATCGATCGCAAAGAGCAAGGAGGTTTTCAAAACAGGTTGCAGAAGCTAAGACCGTTTCGGTAAAAGAATCCAAAATTTCCTGCCTTCAGTCCTCTGACTTGTGCATCCAAGGTGGCTCTATTGCAGCGCATAAAAGATATGCAAAGGATCAGTTTGGTTTCGCGACTCAGGCTATGAGAGACGCCGTAGTGGAGGGCTCCAGATAGTTTCTTCGCGCGTGGGGTTCTTTAGCGTGCACTGACACAGCACAGTAAACGAGAATCTAGCATTTCGTCTCGATTGAAATGAGACCTCCGCGGCCGGGATCGAACTCGCGTCCATGTGGTCACTTGACGAGCACAATAACCACTGAACCACTGCGTCCATCCTACCACTCGATCATGACAGAACCATCTTTCGTAGTCATCTGGAGGAGACAAAGTGCTATAACACGTTTTAACACTCGAGGTTTTCTGCTCAGTTATGAATATCATTGCCGATTTTCGCCTCTTCTATGCACGTGTCCAACCGATGACGGACATTGTGTTTCATCAGTGTGCAGTTGTGTTCCTCTTATCACACGGCGCTTGAAAGCAGCCGGTCTGGACGGTTAACCGACGGCCCCGCTACCGTCTTGTGCTTTTCCTTTGTCAAGAGAGCTGCAGACTTCACGAATTAATCGCAGGACATCCCTTCACCAGAAAACTCTGAACGGGTCAGCGTTGCGCCATTCCATAAACCGGGACCTGGATATAGTTATCAAAGTGTAGGCTATAGTGTCTTGCCCTAATGTTATATGCAAAGTTTTGAAGCATATGTGTTTCATACTGACATATTTTTAGTGATTTTGTTTCGTTCACACTCTTAACATTGTAATGAGAGTCGTTGAAGGAAGAAAACGCGCTCTTTTCAAAATATATTCAGAAATCTATTAATTACGAATAATTACTCCGCACACGCGTTATTCAGTATTCATCAGCATGGATTTCAGACCGGTTACCAGTCTGTCATCCAGCTCACCGAATCCATGCATGATTTAAGATATGCCTGGATAAGGAATGTTCTACTGATAGTATATTTATCTCTTCACGAAAACCCTTTGACGTTGAGCTTCATTCTTTACTACAAACCAGCGCAATGGTACAACAAAAATCAGCAAGTTAATTAGTTATTAAATAATATTTGTGCCTAAGCTGTCAGGGTGTATTTGTCAACGGCCAACGCTCGCATCAGGTTTATGTACCTCAGAGGGCACTCGGGGATCCGACCTAGGCGTTACCGTGCGATAACCAAGAGAAAAAAGATGTCTTTGCAAAAAAACAAATCCATGCAGTAACCAAGAGAAAAAAAGGATGTTTAATTGACCATCAGAAACGATTTGTCTCTTGTGAAGAGGGTGTTGTCTATCGTGCACCGTTGTCTTGTGGCCATGAGTATATTGGGCAAACAGGGAGATGTGTCAATGCCAGGTTAAAGGAACATGACTACAATGTTAATGAGAGCAAATCGGGCCACCTAAGCCAGCACTGTCACCACTGCAGGATCCAGTCTAAGAAATGGGGCCGTCCAAAGCCGTGCATGCCCCTTTTTAAAATTAGCCAAATTATCAACCGCCACAAGGATAAGCTTGTTAGAGAGATTATTGAGGCTCTTAATTTTTCACGTGCAGGCAACAAGTGCGTGAGCGTGGCATCAATGGCACTACCGGCAAAAGAGCTCACTTATCTAAATCGATGTCAACCAGTGAAAGGCTGAGTTGTATAGCTTGTATCAGCTGACCTGATCGCTCTTTCCCATTTCATGCTGTGGTTCATGTATTTATATGTATCAACGGCAAGAAATAAACAGTTGATAGCGCTCGTGTCGTTGTGTGTTCCTCCTTTTGTCCTGTTTTGTTACGCGCTTCTCTATTTTTATGGATCACAAACTTGCCCACCTAGAAATACTTATGTCACAACACATGCCTGTATGCAGAATGGGCTTTCATTTTGGCGTGGCGCGTGTGGTTGTTCGGGGGAACGGCCGGCGGGGGCATGTTGGTGTTCTGAGTGTCCTATAGAACTTGTACAGTCTGTATCATACAGTGCAAGAAGTCTGCTTTAGAGCCCTGCATCGCGGCTCCACTTGCATACTCACAGACCATAACCTCGCGAAGGCGGCAGCAACATAAGTCCTCAATCCTCTTAAGCTAAGGACGGTCAAATGTGCTTAAGAGCCCCGCAACACGACTTAGAAGAAAACTCCAAGGGAAGAAGAACTTCCACTTAGCTCACTTGAACTCTGGTTTTAGTCAAGCTGCGCAGCTCCTGCCCCTACCCGCTATTAAGCAAACACATGAACTACTACCTCTGTCCTTCCCCGTTTGGACACTCTCGCCTCTAGAGGTGAAGGAGTTTACTCCAGGCATGGATGCAAAGAGCCGCATGCCGCAGGCAGCGCTTCTGCAAGCTACTATTTCTTCACCGCGGAATATACGCAGCATACCCACAAATTCACCGACGGTTCAACCACTCAAGAAACCTCTTCCTGAGGCCGTTATTGACCTTCAACAAGTCGTGTACTTTCTTCGACTGCAGCGGTAGACACCCTCTACGACAACTGAGCTTCACTGCAATGAAGAAGCTGTTTTCTAAACCCTGCGCCGAACTCCCGCCCGATGGGGTACCTTTATAAACTCCAAAGCAATTCTCAGATCCTCTGTAACCTGCTTAAGAACCCCAATCATCACGCATTTATCTTGACATCGGGTATCTACATCATTTGGCTGTTGTCGCAGACCACTGCATAACATTTCAGTGGATACCGGCAAACTGTGGCATTCTGGCCAATGAAAAAAAAAAATTGGTGGTGGTTTAGCTTTGGTTAAACCCTGGAGTGACGCGATAGCTACAGCTGTCCGAGTGGAACTTGCTGAGTTGAATTGCAAAGTCAGTCTTTCGCATCTCCGTTTCGCTGTGCGTCCTTTCTTCATCTTCGTCCCACTTGACACGGCGCATGCGCACAGCTGTTGCAGCACGGCTACGCCGGCGCTTCGCGCCGCCGGCAGCACCTGCTCCGCGCCACGTGACCAACCACGTGACCACTGCACCGCCACCGTCACGTGCCGCCACCACGCCGAAGGCTCGAAATGCTACCGTAATGTATCGCTACAAAAGCAGAATGAAGCAGCCCCTAAAGGCTACTAACATCGGAGATACATTCGGACTTTCTTCACAAAACTTATGCGTCGCAAACGGCTAAAAGATTTGATGATGATCATGGTAAATTTTTATGCGCAAGGAAAGCTGTGGCCAAACAGCGCCATGGCACAAGGTAATTCATTTTACAAGGTGGGGTCAAACACCCATTTCCCAAGAATTTCGCCATAAAGAAACCGAGCACCAGGCAGGGGAAAGGTAGTACCCATTGTGTCACCAGCGGGTGCCCGGCGGCACCGCGGGATCGAACTCCGAACCTCTCACTTGCGGTGCGGATGCTCAAACAACTAGGCCACCCCTGTGGTTTGCTTCTGAAGAAGCGTATCGGCTCTGGAGCTTGCGGCACATCACTACCAATTTCTGCACTCAGTCGACCGACATCTCCGATCAAGACTTTCACCCAGAATTCCTCGCCATCTGAAAGCACTTTATTGCCGACTTCGCCTGAACGCTGCATTTACAGACTGATTGCGGTACCGTTTCGGTCCAATGAGCAGTCCTCTTTTTGACAACTGCGGCTCGATCAAAGCTGTGGAACATATCCTGCTTGTGTGCCCTGCGTATGCTGACGAACGTGCGTACTACGAACATTGCATGGAAAAGCTCTCGCCAGTGCCTCTAAGAAGGGATAGTGTTACAGGTCTCATAGCCTGCCCAGACAACACAGACGCGCAATGAACTTTTTGTTTCCATATTTACAGGACATTGTACATCTTGACAAGCTCTAATTTCAACATGCCTGCTATCCTGATACATTCTTCATGCAGTGAAATTTCTTAGCCCAATTGTCATACTATGCACTTCATAACTTCACATATAACCTCATTACTCGCCGATGCACCCCAGTACGCATTTCATGCCCACATTTAATCTTCTCATGTTTTTATTTATTTTATTTTAGCTTTTACGCGCCCCTTACCTTCAGCTTTTATCTCCCAAGTTTCCTTCCCCACGCAGAGTAGCATGCCAGCGATTGTTAAACGCCAGTTAAATTATCTGATTTTTCAATAAACGGCTTCTCTCTCTCCCACACACACACACATCTGATAGCGTGCGCGCACGTTCCATTCAGTGGAATTGTGAACTGCTTAAAACAGTAATTGTCACGCAAATTTTCCGCACGAAAAACTCAACTATCACAGACGTTTGTACGAAATATTTGTATAATGATGGGATATACACTTCCCTGTGATTTGTTTTTAGAAACCACGCTATTTCGGCAGTCGCATAATTCGGACATTTCTTCCGTTCCCGTGAAGTCCGAATCATAGGGGCTTTTGTGTAGTCCCGACTATTTTCGCTTGTGGCCACCGGCTGCCTGCACGGTCATTGATACAGCGATAAGAGTTGTTAGCGTTGCTGTTGCCTGCACTCACTGCGTCTGTTTTCTTTTTGTTTTTTCGCCATTTTACTAAGCTTCTTCAGGAAGAGGTTCGCCCAACGCTACTCTTTGAACACCTGTTGATGCGCACCTGCGGCTTCCGTCGTCGGCCCTGGACGAGCGGCGGCTGTGCGCGTACAAGCGTACAACGTACAAGCGAACAAGCGTACAACGACAGACAATGCGCATGCACCATATTGTGTCTAGTTTGACCTTGGTTTACCGTGAGAACCACAGAATCCCAAGAGATTGATTTTCGTAGATTAACTAATTAACCTTATCCGATTTGGACCAAAATCGATGTCCGACCATAACTGACCGTGGCCGACACGATGTCCATCTCCAAATTTGGCCCGGGTTATTTCCAAATATTTGGCCCGGTTTCACCTCCGGAATTGGCATATGATGACCTCTCAGGTCTCGAGTTGCTGGCATTGTTGTCGACACATTGCGACGGAAATGAAGAGTCGCTTTTCTCCTCACACCATGCAGTGCCCATTTCCCACGTGTAAATCTCGGCGAACAAGATAGTGGCTAGAATATTTATAATAGGCAAAGCAGTGCAACCCCTCGCTGTGCCGGGACGAGCTGGAGCTGGAGCGACGCGAAGACGACGGCGTCACACTGGCCGACTCTCCCGCAGCCGCCAGGTTGGACGGGTGCGAGTTATCTAGCGCGCTGCGGCTTCCGCGGCGACGCCGGTCAGCCGACGACCCACCTCGAACGTCCGGACACGAACGTTTGCGGTCTCTGTGCCGGCGATGGTAGCGGTGGTGGTGGCGATCGTGGCTGGAGCAGTCCTGCATCGAGTGTCGCCGTTGCTCGCCGGCGCCAGGGAGGCTCAGGAACTGGTTGGGAGGTGAAGTCAGCGACTCGGCTGATGTGGCTCCGCGAGAGAACGGCAGGTCTGGCACACGAAGCAGGAGACCCGACTGTATGCCGGGATCGACGCTGATCATCAGCGCGTGGTATTGGTTGTTGTCGCTGCTTTTGCGTCTTTGCGTGTCGCTGCCACATCCGCCGTCCCTATCGGCGCTTAGTACGCCTCTATTTGCCATGAGCGGAGTGTGTGGTTGCGGTTCCGATTCAATGTTCATTTTATGAGAACAAGGACCTGAGTCAGGTTTCTAAGAATCTCGAGCAATGTACTAGCCTCGTACGGTACTTTAGTCGCTAGCGAAAAGGCGCGATTGGTTTGAAGACCTTTGCTCAATGCTACCAGTAGGTTTTTCTTCTATTGAAGTGTCCCAGTGTACCGCATACTAGCTGAGACACGCACCCCTTAATCTTATGAACAGCATCGCACGCCGTCATGACATATTGTATCCATGCAGCGATTTTTTCGTAATCCTCGTCTTCTGGATGTGAAGCTCGAAGTAGTCGCGGTCAGACTTGATGCACTGCGTTAGTGTAGTCCATCGTACCAGAAAAAAAAACATGACAGTTCTTGGACTTTAGTGCCACCAGGTGTGACAATAAAGGTACTCCTGCGTACGAAGCAGCGTTATAGATTTAGAACGCGAGATATATTTCGATGAGCGGCCACAACTCTTTCTCCAAGGGAGGACAGTAACCACTTATTCTCGCCGTTTGTTCCTCATAGGCCAGCGACTCTGGCCAAGGAAAAAAATCGTAAAATAGAGAGATGAGTTTTCTATAATATCTTCATGCTCGCAGAGCATCTCATCGGTAAAAATGTTACGCTGATTTCTTTCTGCCGTAAAATATAGAGCTTATCCGCAGGTACAATGCATTGCAAAAGTGGATAATAAAAAAACACTTCAAAAAACTTTTCTTCACGTAGCGCTCTTGGAGTAGTAACGCTAGAGTCAGTTTCTTGCCCTTACAGAGTAAAAACAATGTTTTGAGACTAGCAGGAATTCAAAGCGCCAAATTATGAACTTTTCCACAGGTGAGGAAATTTTTAGTTATCGACAGGCAGTTCATTACGATCTAAAACTTCCACTTGGAAACATTAAACGCTGAATCCAAGAACTTTCAGATCCTGACATGAACATCACGGACACTGACAGCTCCACGCCTTCTCGAAAAAATAGACAAATGTAAAATTGCATTAGAATATTTCCTCCTCCGCCGTCATGAAATTTGAGCGCATTTTTCCAAAACTTCCAACATTTCTGGCTCCGTAACATAATCTGATTATTGTTTTATGCAAATACTGCAAGCTACCATATTCTTGGGAAGAAAAATACGAAGCTGAAAATGAATAGAAGAGGAAAGCGAAAACCAAGGAGTATTCGATATCCGGGTGACCAGACCTGTGCTTGACACCAGAACAGTGCCGACAAAAAGCAGCCGCAAAATAGGGAATGCATCTAAATGCAAAGGGGACTTAAGGTACCGATTGCACTGCACAGCTTACTGAATAGCGCACACAATCCATGCACATGACAGAAAACATCGCACACTGTTAGCCACACGTCGCCGCAGGGAATCGCCGCGACGAAGCACACACACACACACACACACAAAGAGGAGGACACCAACACGACACACACAAAACGAGGAAACCTCTCAGGCAGAGCCGTCGAATGCTTCTCGGCCGCAGCTCGTTATGGCGAGCCTCGCTGCGCCCCAGACCCGTCACGCAGGTCACATGCACTGTCAGCAGCAGCGGCTGTCGGCGGCTCCGAAGCCTGTGCGGCAGAACCCAGTGGAAAGTGCGTGGCTTTCGCACTGTGCCGCCGGCGAGAGCTAGGGTGCCTCAATGCCAGCGCCGCCGTTTAGGATGGAGACAACTTTCCTCTCTCATGTACCGCGAAATGCTCGACTGGTAGCCCAGTGTAGCTCTCGCTGCAAAAGGCCGTTCAAGTTAAAGCACTTTGAAGTGCGCCGAGAGCATGAACGGCGCCATTACAGACGCTAGCGCCGTTGATCCCATGTGATTCATTATGGCGGCGCCGCTGAAGTTGTCTCCACCCCTGTGCCGGCATTGAGGCACCCTAGAGAGAGCGAGGCACCAGCGGCGCCAAGCGGGAGCGGCCCCGACATCGAAGCGAGGAATTCTAGAGCGGGCGACCGCCACTCAACGGGCTGCTCTCCGCGATGGCCCTGAATCCCTCCAGTTGGAGCCCCCCGTGCGCAGTTTTTATTGCACGGTTAATTTACAACAAATTATTAGAATGCGTTTTTATGTGCTAGCTGCTGCCCCTCCGGCTCAGTGACTTTCGGCAGTTGATCTAAAGGTCACGGGATCGAATCCCGGGTGCTGCGGCCGCATTTTGACAGTGAAAAAATGCAACTCTCACGTGGGCTGCACGACGATAACCCCTGGCTACCTGAATGAAGATCATGCCCTCCACTGCGGCGTCCTCTAATAGCTCACATGTCGCTTCAGGATGGTGGAACCAAAAGAACAGTGTTTTTTCCCCTTCTACCGGCATATAGAAGCGAATGCAACTTTATCTATTTTTCCGCATCTAGCCCGGACAGTACTTTATTTAAGGTAACCTGGAAATTATAGGGCACAACACCGGACAAAAAAATGAGCGAAGCATATAGCAAAAGCAGAGAGCAACCAATGAAAGCACTACCGCGCCTTCGTTATTCGAATTTCATCACAACATGAATAAAGGGCACGATAAAATGAAAAAGGAAAAGAAACTCAAGCACAGAATTGAGAAAAACAGGCGCTCATTACAATTCGGGCCTCCAAACTAAATTTAGATGGATATTATTGAGGCAAACAAAAAATCCACCTTAATCAGCATGAGGCATTGGAAGCCCAAGTGGTCCAAGCTTATTGAAAGCTGCATTTTTGAGCCCTTGACTTGCGTTTTTTTTTAATTTTGCATTCATTACTATGTCTCTATAGCCGCCAAAGCTCTACTTTTGTAACCAGCCCGCCGTATCCTCGGCACTGTGGTTGCATCGACAGGAGAATTTTACGTACAGTCGTCAGCACGCTTAAAATGAATGACGGAAAGCGTGGTCGGGAGCGGCTTGGACTGACGCTAGCGCCCCGAAGTGTTGCGCTCTGTTGCCGAGATAATATCTCCGTATGCTTTGCAGTGGCTGACGATAGCTGGAGCGCAGCTCGATTTGACTGCTCATCTTGTTCTTTCGCTTGTATCTAGCCGGCGGGGTGAGTACGCTCACTTGACTGTTTCGCGACTTTTCTCTACTGGCCACGCCTCACGCGGGCGCAGGAAACACGTTGCGATATATATATATATATATATATATATATATATATATATATATATATATATATATATATATATATATATATATATATATATATATATATATATATATATATATATATATCAGACAAGGTAGAAACAACCATGCCGCCGGTGGAATCCGAGCCCACGACCTCAGAATATCGTGTCCGGTGCTCTACCAACGGAGCTACGGCGACGGCTGTCCAATCTGCTGCTTTGGTAGCTCAGTTGATAGAGCACCGAACGCTATATTTGGAGGTCGCCGGTTCGGATCCCACCAGCGGCATGGTTGTTTTTTCTGCTGGTTTATAAGTAATTTTGTTTAAACTAATTCATTGGCACTACACATTAAAAAATAGAAACATTCCTCTGTGCACCTTGGTTTCGTGACTGTTGGCTTCTTTCATATATATATATATATATATATATATATATATATATATATATATATATATATATATATATATATATATATATATATATATATATATATATATATATATATATTGCCGCTACTCGGCTTGGACTCCGCGGCGGCGCGCGAACAGATCAACTTTGCTGGCCACTGCATGAGAGCACCATGCTATCGCCGCTGCCCATCACGTTAACGTATTAGACTCCATCGCTCTCGCACTGTGAATTGCACATCGTTGTCTTCATCAAATTCCATCTGCGGCGCGAACATATGAGATAAGCTTAACATCTTTCAAAGCTTAAAGTGAGTAATATCGTCGACAGACGTGCCGACGACCCAGCAAAGCAAAAACCATGAGCCAATCAGGCTAAACACATGTTTTTGCACGTCAGTTCGGTTTAACTATCTTAGAAAATTACCATTTCCTTTCAAATCTCTGTGTTCACACCTAGATAAATTCTTTACCACACGTTAAAAATCAGTCAACTGGCCCGGGCAGTAATAATACCGCTGGAAAATACTCAAAGAAAACAACTGAATAAATTAGGTAAAATTACTCATCATTATTGCCAGAAGGAAACAGGCGGTCGGCAAGGTACAAAATGTTGTCTCAGGTTTGCAGTGAGAACTTACGCACTTTATTTTTATTCAATAATTTTTTTATTCAATAAATAAATTGATATTTTTTATTTCATTTTTTATTTGATACCTCAAAGGGCCCTGGTATGGGACATTAAATTAGGGATGGGCGTGGCATTAAACAACAATGGCCTTGATAGTGTTCTTAAAATGAATGCGGTCCCGTGGTGTCCTGGAGTCCTGTGGCAGATCATTCCAATCCCTGGATGACGGAACGAAAAAAGATCGAGAATGAACGGCAGTTCTTGCGGTTGGGGCGTAGACCACCTTATGGTGGCTAATACAGCAGGAGACGCGATAAGCAGGTGGTATGACTGATTGTCCTAGAGATGTTTGATGAAACATATGAAAGAGGCACAATGGAGATATTTTTCGTCCCGTTTCAAGGCATGGTAAGTTCACTCTAGATTTTAAAGTAGACACTCTAGTATAAGTAATAGGAATAAATAAAGCTAATAGCACTATTTTGTATATTTTCTAAGGGTAAAGAGAGGTTAGACAGGTGAGGATCCCGTATTCTGAAGCGTATTCTGGTTTAGGGCGGACAAAAGTTATTTATCAGAGGCGATTATCCTGCTCTTCATTGCAAAAAACTCGTTTCTTTACGAGAAAATTAAATTTAAATTTCCTTCCGTCACCCCAAAGCACTTCGCGATCACGGTTTGAAAATGAATAGCGAATTACGCTTCCCACAATCACCAGTGCGCAAAAACCTGGCCCCACGCCTCCGCGGTTTGCTCGTAAAAATAGTTTTTTTTTTATTTGTCTGTCCTCAAAAAGTGCCGTTTGCAGTGAAGATTGGCTCTAGGTGCATATAACAGTTGCTCTCGGTGCATATAAGGGATTCTGTATTCATCAAAAATGATTAGTGTGTACTTTTTGTAGCAAGATTTTCTGTGACCAAGTTGCTTCGCAACTACTACGGCGAAGTGGCTCCGAAGAACTAAAAGTACTTTGGGTGAGAAAGACGTGCTCTTGTGGGGAATCGACCCGCTGCACTTAGAGTCTTGAGGCAGGCGCGTTACCCCTACAACACTCAGGAGCTTTTGTTGAGGGCGATAGCAGGTGTGACCTGAGTGAAATTAAAGGCGCGCCTGGGCTGGAGGGGTCTTTAATGCTTTCGCATAGTGCTTTTAAGGCTGCTTAAGTGTCGTCCATGATTTTCTTAACACTGTCATTCTGCTATGCCACGTGAACTTTTTAAACTGGGAGATCATCGAAAGTTTTCATATCATTCGCCCTTATGACAAGTGTAAAAGCTGCGTCATACAGCCTTGCAATATTTACATATATTATGAGTTAAGGAATTGTAGGCTTAATACCTCAGGAGCGCAGGAACAAGACTGCTGCTGGGAACCGATACCAGAACAGAACTGCGAGCCGTGGCTGCACGAGCCACGGCCAGGTGCCGTCTTTATTTTCTTCGCCAGGTGGCGCGCGCAATACGAGTTCCCGGCGCAACCCAAGAGAGGGCGCTGCAGCATCTTTTCTTTTCCTTTCGTTCGTAGAAAAGAGAACGCGACAACTTTCACGTTTGTGCACTTAGCTTTACTAAGTATGGAGAGCTTTTGCAGGGGTTAGGGTTGACCAATGCACATGATTTGAATCAGTTCAACGAAAGCTCAAATCATAGTTTGCGCTTCTCCTCTAGTTTGCTAGCAAAGTCTTTGACTAGCACCCCGTGCACTCCTCAGGATGTCAGTAAAATGGTCTCTCCTTCATTTTCTCCCTCCTCTTCTTCCTAGCTTTTCCTCTATCTTCTTTTCCCTTTTGTTCCATCTTTATCCAATGTTTATTTTTCTTCTCTGTCTTCGCTGCTTTCCTCTCTGGTTAAAAGCAATTTATCCAAGGGGCAGACAGATACGACACAATACTCAGCTCTACGCGAAGAGAGCCTTGCTGTGATCCTCGTATAGGAGGCATTCTGGCTGACCTTTTCACTCGGCTTGCCTTCGCTTTAAATAACGCCGATCTCTCGGAAAGAAGCGCTTGATGTGCTGGTAACATTTTTCTCTTTCTTGCGCCATTTGTTCTACTGAAACGAACTTATGTGCCCTGTTGCATTGCTTTATTTTTTTAATTTTTGCTAAACCAATGAACTCGACATTATAGTCGTCGACAACACTGCGCACTGAGCAGTTTTGAAAGCAAAACTAAAAACAGCTAATCACAAATGGGAGCTTGAGGAGCACTTGCTGTGATAGCGAAAACCTTTTATGTCTGTGGTTAAAGCCCAACTGAACTCAATTCGCTTTTTTCAACGCTTTTTGTAAGCCGCGCATTAAGGAAATAAATGTTCTCTCGCCGAGCATTTCTTTTTTTTTCTCTCATTTACGGAGCGGGGCAAAGGAAATAGTCGAGTGACACGCGCGCACACATGCAAACGTTACTTTGACAAAGAGGAGATTTTCTTCTTTTCCTTCGAGATCATTTGCATCTAAATTATCCGAATTTCCAGAGGCGCACATGGTTGTTGTCCTCCTTAGTCTCTTTCACAAGCTTCACTTGCGGGCCTTCATTTGCATTCTCTGCTACTCTTTTCACCCACATACGTAACTACGCTGTGTCTACGAGAACACAAACCTCATTCCGAGGAGGCAGTGATAAACTCTAGGTAGTTTTTGCGTCTAGCAACTTGAAAATAAGTACAAGTAAAACGTCGAATTTCCGGTGCGCAGTGCACTTTAGGAACCCGGAAATTAAACAACCCTATTCGCTTTCGCCGATGTAGCTTAACCGGCTTGATTTTTTCCGTCAAGTTGGTCGACAGTGCTACCCCATTCTTGCGTGAATTTTGGTCAACTGTTGCGAAAATCACTTCCGTTTAAAAGTCCAGCTTCATGGAACAGGATGTTTGCGCATCCTTTCTTTCCAAGCATCCAGCAGGACAAAGTTGCGATGGGTAGTCTGACGTGAAAGGGAAACAAAGTTTTTACTAATTCCTGGCAGGAGAATGAGAAAGCAAAAGGAAAGAGTAGGGAACGCAATTACAAGGGTCTACAGTCTATTGAATTAGCGAAAGTTCATATTATTCCAAAAAAAAAGAAGCATGCTTGAAGCCAACCACGCTCTAAATTTAGATGCATTACAAGGCAGAACCCTCCCTGAGCAAATGTGCAATTTCATCGGCGCTTGTAAAACTGCGAACAGGAGGCGCAAATCGCCTTTATGGTTGTGGTTGTTGTTTGCCTCACAAGACGAAAAAATGTGTGCCAACTTCGTCCTCTTCTACTCCTCACAATGCGTATTTGGTGCTTGCGCTTCAGCTTGTACTTTCTTCTGGCCGCTGCGAAAAGGACAGTGTCCCTTCGACAGCAGCTGGAAAGAAGGACAGAGATCGGAATTTAAAGCATTGTAGACAAGAAATTTTGGTCTCGTGTATTCAGTATACATGTACGTGTATGAGCATGGTGCATTCGCCGAGGCCTGGTAATTAATATACTGCCGCGTATCTTTGTAGTGTTTGGTCATTCTTCAAAGCCGCTGGCACGCCGCTTTACAAGCTTTGTTTGCGATGCAAGGCGCGATCAGATTTATCTCGATTAATCGCATCCAGGAAGAGCTGATTCTACGTTGTTCCAGAATTTTCTAGTAACTTTGCACGCCGTACCTGGAAAGTACGCTATCAGCTTTAAATTGAGCACGGCTAAGAGCGGCGGGTATTCTGTTCGACGACCGCCGAGCACGCTTGTCACTACAATCGCGGTTAAACCCTGACTAACATTTATTTGTATTTCACCTACATCCAAATTTAGTCGCCGTGGCCGGAATCAAACCCACGACCTTGGGGTTCAGCAGCAGAACGGCAAAACCACTCAGCAACGGCTCGGGTTGCATATTACATTATAAGCTGCGAATATATACATGCAGTGTTGCCTGTTCATGGCTAGGCTGTGAACGTCCAAATTTTGCTTGAGTTTAGCATGAAATCCGTTACGTCCCTAAGCATGTGTTTATTTGACTTGCGACAGCATTCCATGAACAATTAGTTGGAATAAGGGGAGAAAGTTATTATCGCCATCCTTAAAACACCACGCTCACGAAACGGCATTCGTCACCGACGGCCTTCGTGCAGCACTCCGTTCCGCGGTCAATTTAAGAAAGAGTGGGGGAAAACGCGACAATATTTCTAATTCGTCGTTATTATCGCGTATTTAAGATATCAAAACACAAATATTGCCAGATTATGATTGGAGGCATGAACGAGCAGAGCTTGCTCAATAGTTAATATGTGTTGAACAAATAATCGTTCATAACCGCCGGACTGAGTGCGGCACTGAAGTTTGCAAGACATTCCAAATACTGTCTGCTTTTTACATTGTTTAATTTTTTTACTGCTGTGTGGTGGGCGCCTCTGGGAACATCAAAACGCTTTACAGCACCAGCGATCCTTGGGTATCTCAAGAGGAACAGAAAATTAATGAATGCCAACTACCGCGCACCGAGCAAAAAGCTGTGGAGAGAGATTGAATGTTTGTTTATACATTCATTCAATCACTCTAATATTAATTCATTCTCAAAAGCTTTCTTAAGTTTTCTGCGCGCTCCTTGGCATTCGTTATTTTGCTGTTACATATTCAGACTATAAGAAAGAGAGGTAAAAAATTGCCACAGTTTTAGAGCCATGAATAAAACCATTAAATTTACTGTAGTTACAGCAGAACATAAATATGTCGAACTTTGCTCCTATGTAGCTGCTAAAAAGAATTTGCGGTAATTATCCGATGTGCGAAAATCTTAAATTATGCATAACATAACACCATTAATAAAATATAGTAACCATGCACTTGCGTTAATCTAAGACTTGAGGCTGTTTGAGCTGCATAGTTTTGAGTAACATGGCATGCTGGATTTCACCCTTTTCGGCGACTTGCTCGTTCATCAAAGCTAACTTCGCATTTTTTTTCTGTGCTTAGAAAAGGCGAACCTGGTCAACCTTGATTTCAATTGCAGTAGTTATGTAGTGGGTCGTATCACATAACTATTAAGTAATATGTTAGCTCCCTAAGAGTTAGGGGGCGTTATGTTTCTACATTCAGCAAGGCGGAAATTTGGGCGAGTTGGTAAGTGTTCATTTTCACTCAGCGCAACACGAACGGGACACAAGACGAACGACTAGCACAAACAGGCGCTGACTATCAACTGGTTTTTTATTGAAGAACGAAAACCGTATAAATACAAACAGTGAGCTACTTATCAATCAACAAAAGTTATCAGGAAGGCACGTGGGAGGTCAGATAGCTCAATTCCCTCTCGGATAACGTTATGGAAGGGCTGTTGATACATTTTGCGCCGCTGTGGTGAATATAAAAAGCTTCCATCACCTCGCGTGTTAATTTATTGTTATGTCGGAACAGGATGCGCGTGTTCTTGTAATCGGGAACACATTGGCACTTTTTGCACTGGAAAGACGCCTGGGCAAGGGGGTCCCCTTTAGCTCTCCTTTCTGCATGATCCTTTTCATGCCTGCATTGGCATTGCCTGCTGTGGGAGCCTGTGTGAGACAGGGGGTCATTTTTCCTGGTGTTTTCATGCTCCATCAACCGTTTGTTAACGCACCTGCCAGTCTGCCCAATGTACATGGCACCGCAGGAGAAGGGGACCTGGTATACCACCCCTAATTCGCAAGGTATAGATGGCGACACATGACGCACCTGACAAGCATCCCTCTTGCTCTTGCCGTAGTGCCTCTGATTGACCTGTTTGCACATTGCGCTAAGTTTTCTAGGTGCAGAAAAGACGACATCAACGTCGTATCTGCCCGCAACTTTTTTCAGCCCATGTGACAAGCAGTGTGCATACGGGACCGCAGCCGGCTTTTTCTGTGAAAAACCAGTTGATAGTCAGCGCCTGTTTGTGCTAGTCCTTCGTCTTGTGTCCCGTTCGTGTTGCGCTGAGAGCGAAAATGTTTCTACATGTCGCGTCTTGCCCCACTCTTCCATATTTTTGAAAGTATTTGCCAGTATTCGTGAAACTATTGACTACTGCACTACCCTCTCGAATCTATCTCTTATTCAGCCGACGTTCCGATTCGCTCCTCCGCTGTTTCCTCAGTTATGGTAGGCATATTGCGTTGAGAGCGTAAATACTTGTGACTCTCGAGCAATCTCGTATCTCTTTTTTAGTTTTTTCCTAGTTCCGAACTTCGCCTCCTCTCCTCCCGCTTAAATACACCAATGCGCCACTTCTGATAAGTAATAATACACTTGGAAAAACCTCGCAATCTAAACTAAGGAACTGTATGCCAGGTGTTTTGCGAACACGTTTTAATCTCCAGGAGGTGGGTTTTCTTCAGAAAAGTGTATTCACCGGTGTCAGTCACCAATTAAACAAGTGGCATCATCACTGAGTGATCGAAACTAAAACCTACTAGCTAAATAACAGTTATATATCGTTTAATATTCACAACGTTTTGGCTCTCCATCAGAGTGTGTAAATAGGTTTCAAGATTTTTCAAACATTGTAGGAATCTTGCCCAACATTCTCGTGCAAAAATTTTTAATATTAGGAAATTGTAAAGAAGTGTTGTGAAAATATTTCAGGTTATGATCCGTGTCGCAGAATCTTTCTTATAAAGTTTTTCCAGCGCTTGCATCCAACAATTAAGACAGCCTTGAAAATCCAGTGGGGATCGCTTTTTACGAAAGCAAAAACGATAATAGCGAGAAAATCCAGGCCTGCCGACAAGAGATCTGCATATACTCTGTTGATTGTTATAGTGAAATCTTGCAGTGGACTAAAAAATGTGTTCATAAATTTTTTCTCGTCCAAAAAGGCTTTTTTTCATAATTGTTGGTCCCGCCGCGGTGGCTCAGTGGTTAGGGCGCTCGACTACTGATCCGGAGTTCCCGGGTTCGAACCCGACCGCGGCGGCTGCGTTTTTATGGAGGAAAAACGCTAAGGCGCCCGTGTGCTGTGCGATGTCAGTGCACGTTAAAGATCCCCAGGTGGTCGAAATTATTCCGGAGCCCTCCACTACGGCACCTATTCTTCCTTTCTTTCACTCCCTCCTTTATCCCTTCCCTTACGGCGCGGTTCAGGTGTCCAAAGATATATGAGACAGATACTGCGCCATTTCCTTTCCCCAAAAACCAATTATTATTATTATTTCATAATTGTTGGGTATGCCTAAATCAAGGAGCTGGGCAGCACCCGCAAGCACGCTGCTAATCATGCCTCAGACGACGGCTCCGTACGATACGCCTTTGATATATGTCAGCTGAGCAGCCAAAGCAAAGAGGCAACCTTCACGCTCTTTTATAGATGTGCATGCGGTTTGAAAAGGCTGATGTAGATAGGTTGAACACTCCAGCTCACTGAGTTAAGAATGAGCACGCAAACGGCTCTTTTTTCGCCACCGCTGGCATTTCTGAAGAAATAAACCCGCACTCAACGGCACAATGCAATAAAATTATCCTTGTTACGGTCTTCTTTTTCGTTTTGTCTTGCTCAGCCATGGCCAGAAGCAAACCTGCCAGCATGGTGCGCAAGCCCCTTTGTTGTAGCTGCTGCCAACTGCCGCTCTTTCATCGAGATGGCATTTGTCAATCGACTTCCTGGAAAGTTTTTTTTCTCCGCAATAAACGGCTGCCTGCATTCGGCCGCAAAATGTAGCCAGCGGACGATGTAGGGCGGTAGATGGTCTTGAGATGATTAAGCGGCGGTGTCACGTTTATATAGGATGCGCAGACCTACAGCGGTACCCCGGCTTCATCTTTAAAGGTTACACTGTCAGAAAAATACTAAACAAGGAAAGGCGCCGTTGATCGTAGGTCGAATTGGGACGCTATCTATGAGTCTCCGACGAGAGGTACGACCATGCTGCCCTATTTTACGGAATGAACCGGTCTTTATTTATTATAGCTTTAGTATGGCCATATAACCCTCAATTTTACCATGAATTGTACACAGTAAGCAAATAACATAACCGCAAGTGATTTTTTAATTCGCAATTTATTTCTGGAAATGAACAAAAGTGTGTTATAAATCAACTCAATTTATTTCAGCCGCAACCTCTCAACCGTGGTGAGCTGGTGTAAAAGCTGAGAGAGAGAGAGGAATTCTTTCTCTCAGTGTCCAACTAGTATATGCCTAAGCAAGTAATTGCTCATAAGTAATCATTTAATTGGAGTAGGGCTTTCTGAAGAGATGCACGAAGGCGATACCCTCCCTTCGCCTGACGCCTTCGGCCCCTTATGCCTGAACAACGCATTGTTTGCTTCCCAGGGCGCGTGGTTCTCCATGGCCGCGCAAAGCGGCGGCTACTTGTAAAACGGTGTCTGCCACGGCTTCCGCGAAGCGGACCACCGGCTTTCGTTTCATCTGCGCTGGTGGCACGCGTGGCGCCGGAGACCCTCCAGCGAAAACCTCGGGCGCGAAGTCCCTCGTTAGCGCAGGAAGTGGATGCCTGCAGTAGCGGTGCTACAAAGAACGTTGATGAGCGTGAGCAAGAGGGCGCATGCTCAAATTAGGCGCGCCTAGTGTGGGAAAAAAATAAGCGTCAGTTTTCAGGCGCCCTACGTTCAACTTCTTAACACACATCTGCGCGCTAGGTTCCCGAAACAAAAGGAAGAATGGAAAGGACGATTTTTCGAGAAGACACTTCATTAAGAGGAAATCCTGTGCACTTCCGTTCCACCGTCCTCCGTTGTGCCTCAGCTTTTCAGCGCCCTTTTTTAATATAACCAACGCGAAAATAAACTCCAATGCTGCTTTGGCAGCTTTCCTCGACACCTTGTATCCGTGCTTCTGTTTCTAGTTCCTCGGCGCTGTTCCCTTTTCCTTCCCCCTTTTTTTTTTAATTGGGTTCAATCTGACTTGCTTCGATGATACCGCTTCGTATTTTTTAATGTTTTTTTTATTAAACATTGTTCCTTACATTGGTACCAATGTTTAACATTGGTACTTATATCAACAGTATGTACGTCGTGTCTAAATGCTTCATACTATCACGCACTGCTTCTACAATGAATCCACGTAAGCACCAGGTAGAAATTTAGAGCAGCCGGTTTATACTGACTATTTCCATAATTACTATTTCCATAATTACACGCATAAAGGTGACCTCTATTCGTACTGCTTCTGCTCATCAACCGAAATTATGACAAGATATTAACGCCCACCCACGTAAAAACCCGTTATTTTTGTCACACCAAATACCACGAACCAGGCCTCGGAACTTGACCAAAGTAAACCGAGGAGCCTAGAGTATTGGCAGTTATATTAATAATTATATTATAAATATAACTGTAGCAACTTTAATTACAGCAGTTATTATAGAAAATTATCGCAGTTATATAACTGCTATAAATTCGGCTTGGGAGATCACAATTTTTAAAGAGAGGTTTACTCTCGTTACACATATTGGCAAACCTGCAGTTACCGAATTTACAAGATTTGTGCATGTTATATGCAGGACGTGCGCTGCTTAGACTGATGAGCACAGCATTAAATGTTACAACACGTATCCGCTTCAGTATCCTTAAATCTAAGCAACGCGCGTCTTGTATATGATCATGTTCCAACTAGCCTGATCTCGAAATCTCCTTAACTTTGTTCATGTTAGGTTTGTGCTCCACCTAGTCCATTAAAATGAATATATTCCAAGATGAGCCTCAAAGGATAATGTTTCTCCACGAGCAGGTCTTTTAGCCATCTTGCTTGAAATTACTGAGATGGCAGTCTACTCATGGTAAGGACAATGAGGTTAAGTGGAAAGAAAACGGGAAACAAGATTTTACTGGAAATAAATTTTTAAACTAGTGTTCAAAGTGTGGCCTTCATGTAATTTTAGACAGCCTCTCATGTTTTAATCAAAGGTTGCAGTTATTAAAGATCGCTAGTGGCGTAGACATTTGCGAAACAAACTTCAAATCTTGGCGCCCCTGCAAAGGGCAAAGGAACTTCTGAGTTGGCCCACAGTGACAAGTGCGACGGTGAAGTATTGAACATGGCTTAATGCCGTGCTTGTGCTATTCGTCCCGCTTCAATGCGCTGCCTTGTCGCACTCTGCAGAAGCTTCGAAAAGTTTCCTAATCATCGATAATGGAGGTGAGCCAGCCACGGGAGTCCTCGGGTCCTTGGATAAACGGCGAGAGTATATGGAGTGGAGGCGAGCCGCCGTGCGTTGAAATATCAAATGAACGCGTCTTTGCACAGTAGCCGGCAGGATAACATTACTACCAGATACATGGCAGGGTCATTGAATACTCGAATATGTAGATGGGAGGCGGCTGGTTCAATGTCCAAGCTGCCGGTGGCCAACGCTGCCCAGGTTGGCCTGCCCGATCAGGGGCAGTGGATACTCGGCGTGGTAGCGGCAGGTGATGACGTCTTCCTTCGCACGGAGGAGCGGAGTAGGTGCCGAAAAGGGTGCTGTGATAGAAAGTACATGGGTGCGCGTTAAGCGCAAATTTCAGAGGCACCTTAGACCTTTTCAGCTTTTTTCTCATGCCGAGTTGCGTCTGTAGGTTGTAGTGCACACATCCTGCAGGCCTGCTTTGCTGCGAGATAGCGCAGGTACCCCAATGTGTGAAACCTGGTCGGACGGTGCAGGTAACAAGAGTGGGCAGTTCCCCGAGGTACAGGAGAAGTTAACGTTACATAATAAACGACATTACTGGATTATACTTTAAAGCAACGCCATTATTCTTCCTCAGCCAACACCCACAACACTGGAAGACATCCACTTCCAAGCGTATGCCTGACACGCTGCTATGTTCTCCGCCAATTTTTTCTCCTGCATATGTTTTGGCTTGTTCCTTGGACGCCAAATTGTATTTTGTACCACGAAAAACAGCTTTCAGTATCCACAGACCTCCATAGATGTTCTGTTTTAAGCCGCATGCAAATTATCAAGCACTTATCTATTTTCAGACAACGACTACATAATTTCTTTATTCCGTGATTGTGCCTGAGTTCATTAAAGTTCTCCCGCCGCCGCCGGTGTCGTCTTTCCGCAGGGCACGGCGTCGTGTGCTGAATGCTGCGAAGACGACAGGCCGTTTGCCCCCTTACAAACTACATACTTACAAATAGTATATTTGAGGCTTTTAAATGAATTTTAAAAAAAACAATAATTCCGCGCCCGTGTCTATTACGTATGACAGGCTTTTTCCAACTTGTGATGACAAATATTTATGTCAAGATGAAAAAAAGGTTTTTGTTCCTTTAGTAGGAAATAAAAGGTGAAAAGTGAAGAGAGCTAGTCAAGCGACATCACAGCATGGGGGAGCAGGCCCGTAGAGAGTCACAATAACCTGCTTCTGCGAAGCAGCTGTACTGGATAGAAATTAGGAAATCGGTTTGTGGATGATGGGGAGAGGTTATGGGTAATAGGCGAGATAGGAGACAGCTTGAGCTTTTGGCAATGCTTCCGGTATGGTTGACCTCTTTTTCAGTCCTTCTTAGAAGGAACGCATTCACTTTTTTTCTAGCATGCGGCCCTCGGCTTCTACGCACTCCCCGAGTTTCTCGCATGCCGCATACCTCCTACAGTCATCGTGCAGGCTTGCGGGGACAACACCGTCGTACTTGTATCATCCTGTATGCGGCACCAGCTTGCCCTACTCAGTTCCGAGGTACTTTGCATGGGACTTATTCCATGTTGTTCTCTCATGGAGTATGCGGCATGAAGAAACATAACCGAACTGTCCACTTCTCTGGCCGCACCCGTATTTTAAAACAAGAATCGCGCATTTCGGGTGTTGTGTTCGTTCGTCATCAGCCCTGGCTTTCCTGGCTTCCCGTTAGAAGGCGGAACTCCTCACGACCCGCTTTGCCACGTTTCTCTCATCTGATCGCTCTCTCTCTCTCCTCCTACTATCCGCGTGTTACATTTTCACGTTCCTAAGTCCTCATTTACATTTCCAGAGCCTGTGTGGTGGCCTTCTCGCGCAGCCGCCCGTCTTCAAGTGGAACTCCTCTCGGCACAGCACATGCCCTTCATTGACGAAGTTACAAACACCAGAAATCCTGCCACGTTTCGAGATATGATAAGCACCATAATCGCCTAATATCTTGGTTTTATGTCGTTTTACCAGAAAAGAATTTCACTGCTGTATAATATGAATGAAAGTGTGCCCTTGCTAAGTTAAGTGTAAAATCATATTCCATTTCCATCTTGCCGCATTTTTGAAGCTTGTATAACGCCTTTTAAAATTTACTTGCATTCTGCTGAATCTCTCTTGCTAACTATTATATAAAGTTTCTCTTCAATCGTTGTTTTGCTCTAATGCTTTCTGAATTCCTGTGTATATTTCCCCACTCACATAATGCTTTTATGTAAAATGAGCCTGTAACTTGGATAAAAAAAATAAACAAATGATTTAAAGGGCGTCTACCGCACCACGCACGCGGCGGCTATCCAGGTGCTCCTCCAGGCTGCCCACGTCCTGTTTGAGTTGGACAGCTTTTGCGCTGGACAGCGGTTTTTCCCACGGCTTGTGCATCGTACACACTGCGGGCGCCGCTCATATGGCATTTTGTTGCACTGGCGCGCCCGATTCTGTCAGGGAGAAAAAGTGGGAAGTGGACGGCCAAGAAAAAATGGTTGAACCAGCCACTTTCGCAGATAACTTCAATTATCACCAAGAGCCCACCGCAAGTAAAATAAAGCCCATGTGTTAATGTACGGTGTTATCCATGACTATACTTACGGCAATGATGCCTAGACCATAGTATTTCAAATTTTCACACAAATGCTCTTATTAAGCCATTTATTTTTTCTTTCGAAGTAATCTGGACAATAGAGTAGCGCTGATCCTGCTTTATTCGATGTTATTATGGAATAATCAGTATAATATGACCCACATGCACTGTAGTGTTTTTACTTAAAGCCTGTTACAATTAAGATTTAAACCATAACAGTGGTTCATTCACCATTACCTGAATTTTTAATGTGAATTTTAAGCACGTGCGCAACGAAACGCAGAGAAAAGGTTCCAGAAAAATACATTATGGGTAATCACCGTATAAAATGCACAAGTGAGATTAGTGACACATTTGTTGAGTCCGTACATGGCCACAAACAAGATCGATACCAGCACGATATTACGAGATAGAGCCAGGGAATTGCCTGAAATCCTTCGGAGAGAAGCGCCGCGCGTTTTCGACGCATACAGTGATGGCAAGAGAGAGCAGTGCAGCTGCATAGACAAAACGCCATAAAACTTGAAAGCACATCTCTCCTTCTGCATCTAGTACTCAGTAACTACTTGTTTTTGTAAGATGTAAGAAGCAACACAAAGAGTAACAGCGTGCAGAGGAAAGGGCACTGGAAACGTCCGCGGCGAGCAGAGGCCTGAAGGGGAGGACCACCTCCAAAGAGGAGTCAGAAATGTAAGGAGCGAGGGTGACGCCCATGCAGTGCCCTCGGACCGAAGTGGCACACAATCATTCTTGCTAACAGCAACGAAGTGGGGTCGAGCGATTGTGTCGCGCGGCCAAAAGTGAAGATATGCAGTTGTCATGGCAACCACAGCTCTCGCGAAGCAAGACGTCCTCTGCGCGCAGAAAAGATTGGGACATCAGCTTCCTACGTATGCATTCCCAGCCGTGAAATGCGGTCTCAAGCGTTGTCCGAAGGAACCGCCCTGTGCGCATATCTAAGCGAAGGGCTTCTATTTCAGATTCACCCCGGCGCAAGGACGAAATCTCGTTACAACCCAGGATCGCCCCGACTCGACCCGGCGGAAGTGTCTGGTAGATCCGTCCATTCCTGCGGTTTCCTTTCCCCGCACGCTTCAGTGCCAACTTTCTTTTTGGTTCAGGTATGTTTGCGCTAGCTTGCTCACTATCTCTCCTCTTCTTTTATCATTCTTTCTCCATTGTTTTCTCTGTTCCGGTTAACCTTTCCTCTTTTCTTTTTCCACTTCTTCTGTATGGTTCTTGCATTCTATGGTTTTATCAGCTGTTCTACGGCCTCAGTTTCGTTCCTCCGCAGTCACTCTTTGTCCCAAAACCACACGGCACCGGCGCTGTCGGCCTCGCAGCTCTGTGTTTTACTTCTCTCTATAAGCGGAATTTCTTAACTTCTTTTAATACAAGGTCCGCAGAAGCCTCCGTAACCCCGTACTGAAGTCCACCCACGTGCACTCCAGCCACCATCCTCTTCAATAAACGTTTACTCTCACTCACTCACTCACCCATTCACTCACTCACTCAAACGCGAAGTACGGATGAGATGCTAGGCTGTAAAATCCAATAGCTTTAAACGCAGAGCATAATGTGAATTCGTCAAGAGCGTCGCAGAAGGCTCTCCAAGAAGTTTACTTTTTTCATGTTCATTAAGGCCGCAAACCTTCGTATTAATTTCACATTCGTATTCAGCTCCGCGGATGATCGCGACAACACGTGCGGCTCATTCCTAATCTTCATATTAGCTTCTGTTTCCAGGTGAGTTTCCGTGCGATAACACATTGCTAGCACGTTCCCACGGAGTATCACGAGTCGCATGTAGTCAGCTCCCAGCCTATGGGCTCTGTCAGGAGCAAGCAAGTAGAGTAGTCCAATATTTCAACATAGGATCCCCTCTGCCTGCAGAGCCAATCTTTTCCGCACAGTTTACTCGACCTCCTTTCCATTTTCTTTTCAGAATCGGTGCAGTCTACATGTCATGAACTTCATGAAGACATTTCAATTTTGGCGCCTCCACTTTTTTATGCCTGTTTGACAAATATCATTGAAGCGCGAGGACATTTTTCTTAACTATCGAAGCACATTGACAAATTTCACGCCAATCGCATAATCAATGCGGCATCGAACGTGTCCACGAAAGAGCACTGTCCTTATATTCTTAGGCTCTTCCACGAGCCATCCTACTTTGAAATTTACGTAACGAGCTTCGAAGTCAGAGGTGTGGTCAACAAGAGTTCTAATCTCCTCCTCTAAGCTATGGTGAAGGAAGGAATAGGGCTTACTTTCACTTCATAAAAACTTCGTAGTGACACTTTGCCGTTTCTTGAATTACACCATAAGCGAAGAGACTAAGCAGGGGGTGAGAAGGACAGAGAATAAATTGCGTCATTCGTCAGGTAGGTTTATTTTGTATATCTCAGAGTACTCTTCCCAATCCAGGCGTCTGCATACCTACTCTGAAAAGTCGGCAAGCAGCATTCGCGAGATTGTCTCCCTGCTTGACAGCCCTCCTAATGGAATTTTATTGCTGACTTTATGGAGGACTATGGTAGCTATGCAGTTGTTACAGATAGTTTTCAGGATTTTTACATACCCCCCCCCCCCTCCCCTCCTGCGCCCGGGTTCCACAACCCCTGCATGCCTGCTTAAGTTTTACCTAAATCAAATGCTTTCTCTTAATCAATGAAGGCTATATATGAGGTTTGGTTATATTCTGCGCATTGCTCTAGCACCTGATTGTTAGTGTGAATATGGTCTGCCATGGAGTACTCTATAAGAAAGGCTGTCTGGCACTTTGGCCGATGGAGATATAAGCTTGTCATGATTTTATTAGCGACTACCTTTGTATATTGTAGCATAGCCATGGCGTGCTCGCAGTAACGCCAGACAAGGGAAGCAGCAGCGTAGTCAGTAAAACCAAAAATGAACGTTTATTCATAGTTGTAGGACGTATTTGTAAGTAGCCTAGTGGCAGAATGATACGAAGGAGCACGTGTTAGTCGTGATAGTCCGAAGCTCTAAAGGATCGCCAGATAAGGCGATAAAAGGTTCGCGCACGTGCACTTCGAAAACACACATGAAGTTGCAACATATATCATAACCATCATCATCAACCTGATTAGGACGACTTCAGGGCAAAGGTTTCTCTTATATCTCTCCAATTAAGCTGTGCCAGCTGTGGCCATCATATCTCAGCAAACTTCTTAATCTCATCCGCCTAATTAACCTTCAGCCACTCTCTGTTACGTTTGCCTTCTCTTGGAATCCATTCTGTTACTGGAAAGACCATTGGTTATCTATATTTCGCATTACATGCCCTGCCCAAGCCCATTTCTTCCTCTTGATTTCGACTAGGATGTCATTGACACGCGTTGGTTCCGTCCTCCACTCTGCCCGCTCCCTGCCTCTCAACGTTACACCGGTAATTTTTCTTTCCATAGATCACTGTGCTGTCCATAACTTACGCTGAACACTTCGTTGCCCTCCAGGTTTCTGCTCCGTCATTTCTCTTGAGAGATACTGGTAAACTACCAGTCCTGATCTGTGAGAATCTGCCAAATGCCCTCAACCAAATTGTTATTCTTCTAGCCACTTCACTCTCGTGATCCGGATCCGCGGTCACTACCTGCCGTAAGGAGAGGCGTTCCCTTAGCGCTTCCCGCACCTCGATAGCATTTGTGAGCTGCTTTTCTCTTGCAAGACTGTTGAACATTACTTTGATCTTCTGAATGTTCATTTTTAGACCCACCGTTGCGCTGTCCCTTTTCAACTCATTGATCCTGCTTTGCAGTTCATCTCATGAGTGACTTAGCAAGGCATTGTCATCAGAGAATCGCAAAGTACTTTGGTATTCGCTATTAACTGTTATCCCCAGATGTTCCCAATCTATACCTCTGAATATCCTCTGTAAACGGGCGGTCAGTAGCACTGGCGATATCGTGCCTCTGGCTGACATACTTTCTGATCGGAATTTTTGTTGCTGACTTTATGCAGAACAATTGTAGCCGTTCACCCATTATATATATATATATATATATATATATATATATTCCAGTATTTTGCATACGGTTCTTCTACACCCTCATTCCGCAATGCCTGTGTGACTGTTTCAGCATTTATGCTAAAGATTTAAGGAAAAAATAAATATATTCATTTAGAACCTGAGATAATAAAAAAATTCACAGAATATCTCTTCACCGAGAACAAATATAAGAATGAAATGCACTGCAGGAAAAGCATAGCGTACTCTAGAACGGCTCATAGATACTGGTAAACACACTCGAGTTTTGGGGAGCGTCCCACGTCAGCCGCTTTTCATTCCCAAGCCTTCGTTCGCGAGAGACAGCGTGTTCGGCTTTTTTTATTCGCATTTTACGTATGGCGACACGCACAGTGAGAGCTAGTCACTGCTCGTGTTGATGGATTGCGCCACGGCACATGTGTCGCCACCGCGGTCATTACGTAATGGCGGCAATTCGCGCGGCTCTGTCGCCTCGTTCTTAAAAGGGCCACCTGGACGAGCGCGCGTCTCTAGGGCTGCAGGGGAGCACTTAGCCGCTTCACGCCACGCACTGGCCTTTACCAGGGACTATGGAGACGCTGTTGCTGACGCATGCGCTGCTACGGGAGCAGCCCAGCATCTAGGCACTAGGGGGCGGGTGAACTGAATGTTTCGCCAAGGTCGTTTAGATTTGGCTCCGGGTGCTCCTCCGTCCTGACGCCAAGGTAACCGCGGCGCGTCGACAACGGCAACTAAAAGCACTGCATGCTTAAAACTCTAGACTATACACTCTATTCGTTACAATGTCAGGAAGGAGTTTTAAAAGTTACAGGGCTCTCCACGCAACTATATCAGATCACCGAACACTCACTACTGGAGCGACGCGAGTGACGCTACATCGAACTGCTGGGCCAAGGTCGACCCTGGGCCGTCTTGCAGAAAACTCGATCCGCTACACTGCTGGTGGCACAGAATCATTCAGGACTTGTGCACTACTTTCAGGGAGGCTGGAAAGGCTGCAAATCTCTTCGGGAACGGACAAAACGATGGCCCAAGCTTGGCTGATTATTAATCCCTGTCCAAAATAAAATCACAGGGCGAGCCAGGTCGGTCGCGCTCCTGTGCCTACCCCAAGAAAGACCTTGCCTCTTAATAGAAATTGAGGATGCTTTTTTTTTTACCTTTCTGATTTTAAATTCCCTTGATGCTACAAGTGAAGTCAAGCGATTGGTTTCGAGATCGGCGCTGAAAATGACCACTTTTCGGCATGAAATTAGGTGGGCAACAGCTTCGCTTGCAGCAGTGTGCGCCACAGTGCTAATAAAGATGAGCGGGCTATGCACCGAAAACATCAAATAGAAAGAATGAAAGAACTACGACACACCTGGCCACCTCCTTCCTACCCCTTCACATTTTACGGGCTGCGGGTGTATTTTTAATATACAAGCATAAATATATCATCCACCATGAGACCTGCGCATTCCCGTAGTTAGCTGACCACCCCGCTGTCTGACATGTAGCACCTGTTCTCACTACACACACACATTTCGAACCTAGCCACGAGCCACGGGGTCACCACGTCACCTCCTTACTCACCGAGGTACCCTATTCTTGGGAGAGTTGAGCCGTTCCTCCTCCTGCTCCACTCCGCCCATTACTGTGGCCACTGCTCATTGCCCCTATCGCCCTCTGGTTGGGAGACTGGACACAGTGACCCGGACAAGGTTCTATAAATAATTACTTTTTTGCCCTCTCTCTTTCTCTCCCTGCACTGGGAAAATTTGCAGGAACAGAGAGAACATTTCAAGGACAGTCAGCTGCTGCGGGACGCTAAAACATGCCGAAAGAAAAGCGCCACGGGTGCCCTCTTTACTGCGTACGTAACGCAGTGGGTGCTCGTAGGCCCAATTAAATGCGTTGAACGGACCGCATTCGCGCTGGGTGTCGTGTCCTCACAACGTTCGGCAGAATGCATGTGCTCGACTAATCGCATGGGGGATTCACGCAATCACCATCCGCCACCTTTCTTTGTGATTACCTGTTTGTCTCTTACTAGCCCTAAAGATTTGTTTCGTCTATTCTTAAAATTGACCAGCGTAATGAAGCCCCGATTCCTTGTTGCAGGTCAAAGCAAACTTCACTGCAATGAATAATGACTTGAAAGCTTAAAACAGACTAGTCAGTGCAGTGTTTTAAGATAAAACGCAAAGTGTCTTCCACTAATGGTGTGTATGATACCGCTACCCGCTCTTAGTCATGGGACGGCCCGAAAATGCGGCGTTTTCTGTTCTTTTTCTCGAAGAATGGAAAAAGAGAAAAAAAACGGATATGGTCTAATGATTAGTCCAATGAACTTTGAAACCATTATAGAATGATGAGTCATAGAAATAAAACCCTTGGAAAAGATGCGATTTATTATGTATCAGCTGTGTTTCCTTCTGTATCAGCTCTTGGCTGCGACAAGAAAATTTGTTGGTTAATGATGTTTTCGAGAATAATCCTAGAGAAGCTTACCGAAAGAAACATGGTGCAATGAGTCCTCTATGTGATGGCGAATTACTTTGTGCAATTTATTTGAGGGAACAAATTGTTATTGAATTCTGGCGAGATAGCTGCCAAATCGAAGAGGCTGTAAATAGCTTCCATGCAACTTTTCGTCTATTCAACTTCAAATGTGAACTGTTTTTCAAAAATTGCCAGGGCAAAGCCCATTTTCTTCAAGTCAAAGTCGACGCAAAATCGATATGAGTATACTGAAACATGGTTCATAATTTACTTTCCTAGGTTTTTCACTACTAATCTTCTCTTTAGATACAAGTATGAGGACGCATATTTCACAATAGATGTGCAGTGGCACGTTTCTGTTTAATTCTCACTTTAAAGCCCACACACACACACACACACACACACACACACACACACACACACACACACACACACACACATATATATATATATATATATATATATATATATATATATATATATATATATATATATATATATATATATATATATATATATATATATATATATATATATATATATATATATATATATATATATATATATATATAAAATTGGTTTTTCGGGAAAGGAAATGGCGCAGTATCTGTCTCATATATCGTTGGACACCTGAACCGCGCCGTTAGGGAAGAGATAAAGGAGGGAGTGAAAGAAGAAAGGAAGGAGGTGCCGTAGTGGAGGGCTCCGGAATAATTTCGACCACCTGGGGATCTTTAACGTGCACTGACATCGCACAGCACACGGGCGCCTTATCGTTTTTCCTCCATAAAAACGCCGCCGCCGCGGTCGGGCTCGAACCCGGGAACTCCGGATCAGTAGTCGAGCGCCCTAACCACTGAGCCACCGCAAGCCCACATTCGATGCATTGAAATATTCTTTCCGCGGTTTCAATGTTTCCTTAATGCGGCTTGTTAGAGGCAAATAATGAGGTGAACTGAGCCGCTGTACCGCATGCATATCCGCTGTAAGTACATTTCGACTGTTGAAGCAGTCCTTTGAAGGTATGCTTCAAGCTGCTTTTCAACTTACAAGAGCATAAACTCTATGGCAGCTATTAGCCTATTTTGAGGCGTTCCAAACTAAACAATCTCTTTAAAAAAGTAAGAACGCTGGGAATGGCTAAAAAAAATCAAACCACGTCCCGCATTTCTTTTGTCACGCGTTCCTAATTAGGTGACGCCAGAAATAAAAAAAAACCTGCGTCTTCCAGACAGCCAGTCGCTAGTCGTAGCCCTGGCTCTCGTTTCTCGCATTCGATCATTAGGAGGAATGCAGGTGGCTTCCAATCAGAGCCGTGGTTCCAATGCGATGGATGCCCCAGTGGCTGCTTAGGAGGATGAAGTTTCTGTCATGTTCGACATCGCTTGCTTACGTACAGTATGTCGCAAGTGGCAATTAGGCTTAAAATATTATTTAAAAGGTCAGGAGTTCTATTCAGGACGTCCATAGTTTGTCGAAATCTTGATCTTCTCTAGCTCTTACGACGCCCTCAGATGAATGAACTAGTGGTATCAAGACATAAAATTCAGCCCTTGGCACTCCTCTAGTTCTTTTGGCTTATCAAGAATCAGCCTAGATTGATCACGCGTTCGGCGTCACATCATGTGTTTTATGGGTGGTCGACAAAGCAGGACTAACGAGACCACACTGTCGATGCCTTCAATCATTTCATCACTGCTCCGTATGCATTACATGTTGAAGGCAGTAATGAAAACTGTTTTAGTTCGTGTTACTTGCGTACTTCATTGTACTTCATATCCGTTATATACTGTGCAAGATGCGCATTGCATGCGCTGTACAAAACTTCAGGTGACGATTGCGATACCGCCTAATGCGAAATTTCAGAACAGCTGTGTAGATGTCTCCGGCTATGTGGGCTCAATTTTCTGCTTTTTCTGGTCGTCGGCACCTCTGGTGACAATATTAGTTCGATGGCAGTATTTGTTGATGAAAACGACGGTGTGCAGTGCACTGCGCAAGAGTTTGCTGCAATTTAACACGAGGCGTGATCGGCTGCGGCAATAGCCCAGTGATCTTAGTCTCTCTCGGCTCTTTGTTTTGCTTTGCTGACTAGTGGGCACGTCTGCTGACTGTTAGTTCGATAGTAGTATTAGCTAATGAAGACGAAGATCTGCACTCCATAGCGCGCGAAATTTCATATATTACAGTATTAGTTGAACAAGACGACAAAGTGCAATGCCCAGCGCGAGCTCGGTTACACAGATGGCGGCGACGGGGCTCAGCTCACGAACGTTCGCTTAATAGCTGCGCTCTACTAATTTCTAATTTATTCCATTTTCCCCTTTCACCTCGCGGGAACGCTACGGTCGCGCCATCTGTAGCGTCGCTGGATTTGTTCACGCATGACTGGCAAAAGAGACGGTTCATTGGAGAAACGTGGGAAAGGCCTTTGGCCTGCAGTGGGTGTAGTCAGGCTGATGATTATGATGATGTCTGCGCATATATGACCTCCAGAGCCACCGCCCTATCAAATCACGCACTCCGAAGTTATCCAGTCACTAGTCATCAACCGTAGGGGGCGCAGCTTCTTCTAGTCGCTTTACCTCGCAGACGGCGCGCGTGATTTGAATATAGCGGTGGTTTTGGAGGTCATATTTTCGCAGTCATGCATGAACAAAGGTGATACAGCGCCTCCGGCGGCGGAGAAGAGTTGACAAGTTTTCTGCTCCTGTCCACCCCGTTGCAGCTTTTATTCGCTTTGGGAATACCTAGAGAGTCAGCGTGCGGGGCTACTTCCCTTGTAGTTCTCCTGACTCATGTAAACCACGTCTTGGTTATAGACTATGAAGGGGCCTTTAGTCCAATATATGTGCCGTCTACACACCCCACAAGGTCCTCGATGCTTCCGTGAAGAAAGAAGCGTTCCTTAAGCGCTGTCCGCCACAGTCCTAGAAAAAAAAAAGCGACCACTTCTGCACAGCGGGTATAGAAGATATTCCTTATGCCGCGACTCACAGTGGTCTGGTCATGTCCAGTGCACCGGACTGTGCCGACGCTTCCCTTTAGGCTCAAGATCCTGTAGAATTGGAGGGCACAGACAACTTGCTCTTGGACTGTGACCGATTGAGACCCGCCACGCAGTCTCCACAGACGTATGCCGTCGCCTAGCTCGTCGTTAAGACAGCGTGCCGACGTTTTCGACCATCGAAAATGACACCGAAACTGTCCGTCGGTTTTTTCATTAAGCAGCTCCAGGCGGTCGTAAAGCGGATTCACACTGACGAGCCGCGGAGGACGTCCGACTGGCTTAAATCGATTTGCTGCGCTCCCTGCCTACTATCTTAGTCCTTCGGAAGCCGCAATTGCCCGAAATCGCTCACGCGACGGTTGACACTCGCCCGTGCGAATCCACCTGTACTGTGACTTGCCGCTGCTCGAAACGATGAGCGAAGCTGCAGCTGCTGTCGCTGCCGCCATGACAGTCCCAGTACAATTCGGGTGCTTCCGTCATGCGCTAGTTGGGCCCGAATTCGCCTATCGATCAAAACCATATTAATGCGAAAGCAATTCTTGTCTCATAAGTGTCGGCACAGCGCATCGGCAGGAGCGCGCCGGCAGAGTGACGAAAATTACCATTCGATACAAGAAAGTGGCCGGTATTGCGATTCGAAACCAGACTCTCTGTGCGCCAGGCGGGAACACGGCTCATACACCACGGAGGGTCATTTCTTTTTCTTTATTGCATGGAAGTACACCTACTCTGAGAGGCTTCAAGCCCGAATTAACTAGGCACACAACCACGCCAGCATGCTGCTCTCTCTTTGTCCGCGCATCAAAATTCCGGGAAGGGTCGCTAGTTCAAGCATATTTGAGGGGCACGAAGTGAACGCGTTGTTGTTCGTACGACCGTAAGGTGTGTTGGTATGCACACTGATGTCAAACAAATCTGACTTGAGCAAACAAAGTTGCCGTTATCCAATGGCCACCTGATAAGTGTCACATGACAAAAACTACTTGCAAAAATGAATGTTGCCGTCCTCGAAGGGTAACAAAAGATCCATCGCGCAACCAAGACGATCACAAGGAAGCGCCACAAAGGACTATAGCGCCAGCCCTGTGTGGTCATTTATTGTGTTCGTCTTGGTAGCGCTATAGTTCTTTTGTTACAACATGCACCATCTAACCCAACAAGAAGTTCTTCTAAACCGTCTTCCAAGGGTCAGGTGATAAGTGTGACGTGACAACGATGACTTGCAAAAGGTTGCTGACGTTGAAACGAAAATGATATCGCATTTCTCCAATGCAGCAGACTGCAGTTTTCCCCAATTTTTTACACCCCACGCGTGGCGCGTTATGTCTTATGCGCGTGCACGCTATGTTTAGGGCACGACCAGCGTGCTTACCAGCCTTACCAGCTATGGCATTGCTTTGCTTGCAGACACCAGCCATGTTGACCGCCTCAAATGTAAAAGACATGTACACAAATGGGCATTATCGCTGGTGAACCTGAGCATCCCTGTGGAAACACGTAACCTGTCAACTGCCCTCAAATTTCTTATCTAGGACTGCGACGGCAGAGCACTGTGACCTGCTTTGAACCATGACGAAGCAGTGCTATCTGAGCATGCGCCATTCTCGAACAGCATAGCATCACTGAGTTCTGTCAGCTGACATGGTCGTGCTGTCGAGGAAACAACGTGATACGGTTGGCGAGAATAGTGCACACGTGGTGCTCCATTCTCGATCGTTTGCGGACAGACAGACAATGCCCGGTACAGGAGACACGCCTTTGACGCGCCGAAAAAGGCGTGGAAAACGGCTTCTGGTGAGTGCAGATAGATAGCGGATAAGGCCCGATATTAGTATTTGCAGTATTGCGTTGCTGACATTAAGCGACGCTGGCGCCGTGCACTGCGTAGTCATGTTGTGTCTGGAACATGGACGCGGCACATGTAAGGTACAGTCGCGAGTAAGAAAGATTAGCACTAGTGGCGTGCCCCCGGAGCGACAGATAGCAACGCTCGGCGCTGCGGATACGAACACGCCGGTAACAAAAGCGCAAGCCGTGTTCGTAAAGCCCGGCACCGTGCCAGCCACACGATGTGATTTGCTGCCCTCCGGTGACGTCATTGCGCTAATCATACTTTTGCTCGCGACTGTGCGCTTCCGTTGATGCACTTGTCTTTATTTTAAACATATCATTCTATGCTGCTTTTGCGCGTTCCTTCCTGTTATCATACACTGACTGCGGTCGCCCAAACTTGGTGAAAACGCAGGAGAGCGCAGAACTCGTCGCATTCATCGTAGAAACCCAGCACACCTTAGAAAGGTTAGCAAAAAAAAAGGAAACGAACAGCACTTGTCTTTCAAGCTGTCTCAAAACATAGCCAGATATAAAATACATTCAATAATAGAAATAAAAGAACTGCTGCCAAATTAGGTAGCTGAGCTGAATACCTTGCTTAAAAACAAGCTATACATTTCCCCCTTTATGTAAGGAAAGTAATTCGGTCATTTTGTAGTAGCATATGCGTTTACAGAAATGCCTTAATGACAGCTCATTGTCCCGTGTAAGGGACACACTCCAAGTCATACTAAGATATTTCCTCTGTCAGGCTTTGTTCTTTTCAGTGGAGCGGCCATCCGGTGCGAGCTTTGGTTCCCATGGCTCACCGAGCCAGTGCACATGTGTCCCACCAAGATACGCTTTTATACTTTGATGCTGTTGAGAATAAAGGCAGTTCTATTAGCTGCTCAGAGCCCTGCCGATACTCATATTTTAATAAGCTGTGTCGTCTTCCCGCTTTCCATTTTTTCTGCTCTCTGCGTGCGCTCTTTATCAGCTAGAATGTAGAAAAGTCTGCAAACCCGTGTACGTTGCGCCTAATGATCTCGAGTGTACCGGAATCTTGGAACAACGCAAGAGTCCTATTAATCTATGAGAAGGCGGACATCAGGGACTTCAAATAGTACACACCGACCAGCTTGCTAGCTTACTGTCCGTTGTTTGCAAGGTAGTTACTCAGCTAATAGCTCATCTAATTAGATAATGCCTAGACTTCAGTCCAACGTAGAACAAGGTTGGCTTTCGAAAAGGCTACTCGACAGCAGGCTTTCATGACACTGTAAATGTGGTGATAGAAAACTGATCAATACACAAGCAATCCCTTCATATAGCCTTAATATATAACAGGATATCATTTAACTGAGTGCAATTCTCAAGGGTCGCCAGCTAAGTGAGCGCCACCAGCTAAGCAAGTGCAATTGGCGGCGGAAGCCCGTGTGCTGCGCGATGTCAGTGCACGTTAAAGAACGCCAGGTGGTTGAAATTTCGAGAGCCCGACACTACGGCGTCCATCATAGCCTGAGTCTCTTTTGGACGTTAAACCCTCATAGTCTATTAACCACTGAGCACACTCTGCCTGCCTATCACCAGGTCTTAGTCAGCCCCCGAGGATCGCCAGCTAATCGAATGCAATTGACGGCTTCTCGAGTGCAAGCTTTCGAGGCTTGAAAGCTTCAAGCCAGTATTGCTTCTTGGCAACAAAGCTGTACGTCCCACAGAAGTATACATTTGTTCCAGCGCCTCATCCAGCATATTCTGCCACTCAGGTAAAATTTTCTCATCATACGCGTCTGAAAGGTACACTACTGGGCTTTTTATGTGAGCTTGCTTTTTTTCTTTGTGTAGTAAGCTTTCAGTAGGAAACGCCCGGATATTGTTAATCTCACAACTTCATTAGATTACTTCTGGAGGGACTGTAATAAAACGGAATCCTTGAAAACCCGTCGAGGTGGCATTACAGTGGCTACTTTCTCTAACTTTCAGTGTTTTTTCCACATGCGCATTCTTTGTCTCGCAATGAATGCGGGCGCAGACAAGTTTATCCACAATCCATACCACGCGCCGCCAATTGGCAGTCTTTTGGAAAGCGAGGCACCAAGCAATAGGTCATTTATGTGAAGAAGAATCCATAAAAACTCTTCGGTGTCAAATTGTACGTATATCTTTATACAATGTGACCATTCTCGTTTTGAGTGTTTTCCCGATTTTTCCAGTTCTATGGAAAAAACTTTTTTTAGCTTTACCTTAGCGTTAAAAATTTCAGCAAATTTTCATCTCTGTCTAGAAACAACGGGGCCAGCTGACTGGACTTCACTCACTGAACCTGGTTCACCCTTTATGACTCTACGGAGGTATTACTTGGTAAAAACAGATGCACAGCTCGTGTTAATGTCATTTTGTCCTGTACTGTAAATATGGAAAATAATACAGTCAATGCATTACCGTGCAAATATGGTTTGTTCCTTGGAGCTAAATATTTGGCCAGAGATGTATGTATATAGAGCCTGTGTCATTCTTCTTTCGCTGATGATAATGACAGATTTTTATGGCGTAAAGGCACCTGTGGCCAAAGAGCGCTATGGCAGAAGTTTTTCACTTATACTCAAGGTAAGATCAAAGACCCATTTCTCATGCATTTCACCCTAAATAAGCCGAACACCAGACCAGGGGAAAGCTTGCACCCATTGTATCACCGGTGGGTACCCGGCGACACTGGGAATCATTCTTCCTTCTCTGGCGCACTGTTGTTATACTAGAGACGTTTCAATGGTACCACTCTACTAACCCCCTTGGTAAGCGATGTGATTTGAACGGGTTCCGCTCAAGCCCCTAGCTAACTAAGTATTTCATCTAGCAGTCTTGTGCAATACCACAAGATTCATGGCCTCGCATGTCCTGTGTATCACGCAGCGACCGTCATGGCGGGCTTCGCACCGTCCCCCGCATTCATTCTTTAGCCTGCATCTGCGACCCACGAGTCGCAGGTACAGGCTCTTAGTAGTAAGCCTGTACCTGCGACTCGTGGGGTCTCCCTTTTTCATACTATTAAGGCGAAAGCCTTATATAGACCATTACCGACCAAATCCGGCGCCGTAGTCGGAGTCAAGAAAAGTGGTCCAGAAAAAAAAATAGTAAGGTTTCAACGTAGTTAGTCCGATTTTATGTGCGAAAGCATGTTTCTAGCCTGATTGGTTCATGGTTTTGCTTTGCTGGGTTGTCGGCATATAGGGTGACGCTATTAGACTCCGTTTAAGCTCTGATCGAGGTTAAGCTGATCTCATCTGTCCGCGCCGCCGATCGAAGTTGACGAAGGCGACGATGTGCAATGCACAGCGCAATAGTGCGTTGCAGTTCAACACGAGGCGTGATCGGCTGTGGTGATAGCATAGTGCTCTCGTGCAGTGGCCAGCGAAGCTTATGTGTTCGCGCCGCAGCGAGTTCGAATCCCAGTCTCTGTAATATTCACGTTGTCTATTTATTAAAGGTGAAGACCAACGCTTCAGCTATCGTCCGGCTTTTGCAGCTTAAGTCTTAAAGAAGACCTTACGTTCTGAAATATTTCATGCGAGGGTACGGGGCATTGAATCAAGGACCTCCACATTCTGGGGCGAACACGCAACCCATAGGCAACAAAACCACGCTGTTTCTTGGCGAGTAAAGTTGTACCCAGTTCATGCGTTACATTACGCAAGTATGCTAATGGATAGGAGTGTCATTACAAAGGAAGGAAAAATATAAATAGAAAAACAATGCTTTCGCCTTCACAGCATGCAAGTAGTATTAAATGCCCTCCACAATGTTTTTTTTTTCTCTCCTGTGAATGTTGTGTTTCAGAACATCCCACTTCGACGTGCCCTGATGTTCTGCCGTTATTTCAGATTATCATGATATGAAAAGGAGTTGTCCTTATAGTGCGTCGCCAGAGGTTGAGGTGTTAAATGCTACAGGTGGAGTTAGCCTTGCTCTATCTTCCGGCAATTGCTCCACCGCAGCGTCCCTTCGATATTAACAATGCCGCATCTACCCCGCTAAGCGCACAGTCTCTTATAATAGCACACATTCTCTCCCGCAGTCACCATCTATGCACACAATCAATCTATACAGTTCACATCCCAGTCCACTCCAGAAGTCACCATCTATGCACATATTCAGCCACAGTAGAACATAAGCCATTGTAGTGCCACACTCCATGCACACATTCACTCACAGTATAAAGTAGTCCACTCCGGAAGACATCTACGCACACATTCAATCACAGTAGGCCATAGTCCGTTCCTGCTGTCACCATTTAAAAACAAGAAATGTTAAAAAAAAGCGTGCAGCCTCCCTTCTGCATGTCTAGTTTCCACTCGGGTAGACAATGTCCTGCACTGTGCTGTGACGGGTTCCTGTCTTCTTGAATGAAGCGAACATCACATGCCTTTCCGCGTTGTACTCTGGGCAATACATAATATAATGTTCGATATCCCCGCACACACCACATAAAGAGCAGAGCGGAGACGATGCTATGCCGGTCTTATGCATCCATGCAGGAGTGCGAGCAGAGGCCGTGCGAATTCGATGTAGAAGGCTCGCCTGAGATGTTCTCAGTCCCTTGGTCACACATGGCTTGTGGGACGCACTCCACAGGGTACTGAAGTGATCGAGCACCGTTTTCCTGCAGAGACTTTTCTCATCTTAAGGTACTTTTTTTCATGGAATCCTTGAGAGAGCTTTATGGGCGAGACTGTCTGCCACCTCATTACCGTTGACTCCTATGTGAGTGGGCACCCAATGGAAATGTAGAGTAAAGTCTCTGCTGTGCAGATTCTGCACCAAGCGCAGAGAGCTTAGAGACAAGGCGTCAGTAGGAAATCCGCACTCTAACCTCTGAAGGGCAGATTTTGAATCAGTTAGGATGACAACAGGTTGAGCCGGACAAGACCCTAACTTCCGTAAAGCCGCCTCAATAGCAACACTTTCAGCCGTTGTGGAGGATACGACAGCAGTACAGCGTACGGACCACTTACAGTCCAAAGAAGGAATGTAAAAAGCCGCTGCGCTAGCTTGTTTGACCTTGTCCACAGAACCATCCGTGAAAATTTGAAGATGGCAGGCATACTCTGTTTCCAAGTATTCCAGTACAGCCGAACGCGTTGCTGCCAAAGGAGAGCTGCGCTTTGCGCTCACATGGGGAATTGTGACCTTACAGTCGAGGGTCGGAAAAGACCAGGGGTGTTACAACCATTTCCTTTGCCTTCGGACATTAATGCCTAAAGAACTAAGAGTATTGAGTGCCAAGTAAGCCTTCGACTCATATCTCTTGCAGCGCCGCTGGAGAAGGGATCGCCCAGCTACCGTCTCTCCTAATCGGTCAAGATGCAATAATAGTCTCTCAGAAGCGATAAGGCTAAGAGGTTTCGATAGGGACTCATGAAGTACTGCCTTATTCGCAGCCGCCTGGGGAACTCCAATGGCTCTTAGGCCCTTTCTGTGGACAACTTCGAGACGCTCAAGTTGTGATGGCGAGGGGGAAATTAAAGGTAATTGATACATTATCCGGCTGACCACCAGCGCTTCATGAAGTTTGACCATTGAAGAAGGATGGTTTCCCCATTGCTCACGTGCAATTCTACGGATCACATTTAGACGCGAAGATACAGATGAAACAATCGCGTCTACAGCTTCTCGCCACTGTAGACGGGAGTCAATAATGACGCCCAGGAAACGCGCATGGGTGAATTGACGGATGCAAGAGTGACCAGATATTAATTAATTTTGCATGTAAGACAAGAAAAGAGCAGCGCGAAGTTCTTGTTACGTTTATCACTTCTATTTTTCTAGCCGAAAATGGAAAGGGGAAGTTAAGTTTCACGTGTTCCTCTGCGCAGCCGGAAGAGTAAAGGCCACACGCAGCAGCTGTGTTACGCATTCTGTAATTTTGCTTTAGCCGTCCGTCCGTAGCACACGTAATTATGCTAAATGAATCTGAAATTTGAGGACCAATACCTTCGACAGGTCGGTATATTAAAACGATTATTTGCAAACCTTTCAAATTATTCTATTTCCCGCCTTTGTCGTCGGGCAAATCTACGCAACGCCTTAGGTTTCAGCCAGTATCGAACAACGAACGCGGGGCGTGACATCGTCTCAGCTAATAACTAACGGTAGGAAATTCAAAAATAAAGTACCGCTGGTTGGGGAATCGCTATACTATACCGACCCAGAATTCGAGAAAATGGCAATTTCAAAGAGTACGCCTGCCTCATTGTTCTGAAACTGAGCATCCACTCAGAAAGCAGTAATTAAAAGATGAGTTATTTATTTCTTTAGAAAGCGTTTGACGCCGACAGCTGATGTCTCGTCGTCTCATCATGTTCAACTTACGAAAACTGTCTTTCTGATCTGTTTTTAAACAATACTGAACGTCTAACTCCTAAGCGCTTTGCAGGTCATGTAGAGCTTTCAGCGCCATCCTCACGAAATAAACTTTGACGACTTCTCCCTACTTTCTATAGCGCATTCGTCCCACTGGTCAACTGCGGCCAAGTAATGTCTCAGTCTTCTACTGAGGCACACCACGCTCGAAGTTTAGTCAAAGTCCTGGATGACAAGCTTGGACAGCTACCAAAAATTAGCGCCTGTGTGCAGTAGCAGCAAAATGCTCCTAATTCCCCTAACAAATTCAAGAAGGCAGCACGCTTTCTCGCACCCATATTCTAAGCCCTTAATATACAACTCACTAGAAAACTTTAACAATTGACATTCCGCTACAATGTAAGGAGAGCAGGCTCATCTTATCCATAAGAATTCGGAACGAAATTGACGCGTTGTTCAGCACACATTGTGCCAGCATATTTAAACAAACATATAAAAATCACAGTGCCATGAGATATACTCAGCTGACCTCTTCGGCACCTTGGCGACTTCATTCACTGGCGACAAAAAAAAAACAGAGTGACATCGTTTCATTATGTAGTCCTAATTTAAAGTGAAATGTCGTTCCTGGCGAGACACTACTAATTAAAATGCATCTGCTGTAGGAAGCTCGTAGACAGCTTGAGTGGCAATTAATTTCAGTAAGCGCCTTTAAATGCTAAAAGATTTAAGAGGCATGGAAAAGGAGATGCGTACTCGCGGAGGTGTCAGCGGGGGCGTATCTCATTAGCATTTGGGTGCGACAGCGTGCAACTGCGAAAGGGCTCCCAGGTACCGCGCCGCTTCCTTGCCGCCATCTCGTTAGCGCAGCCAGCTTGCGATGCATCGTAATTTGTTGCGACTGTGACAAAGGAGGAGACAGCGAACTTTTCAGAACGCATTTCGGAAAAGCTGTCTTGAGTTCAGCAGGCATTTCGCGACAGTCAGAGAGGTAATATTTTCATTAAGGAAATGGAACGATGCTTTGCAACATTTTAAATGACTATAGTTCACGGCGTCGGGAGAGCAGTGAGAAACAGCACAGCATATTGTTTTGCGAAAAATCTTGATCTCCACCAGGGTACTTGGCGCCACTACGCCGCATTTCAGCATGCCTCGAGATGGTTATACTGATAGTAATATTTGAAACATGTGACAGCTGAAATGTGTTCTCAATATTTTTAAAATGTGGTAAAATACCCTCTTTTGTTCGCCTTTACCTGGTTTGGAGTCTGTTTATTGAAACTATCACGAAGAAATCTTAGCAGATCTCAGCATTCTAATTCTTGAATAAAAGGGCCCGAGTACCATGCTTTCTACAAAACCTATGTGAAAGGTGCGTTTAGAAACATGGTAATAATATTAATATTTTATTGGAAGAAAATATTGCAATACATACAATCACGGGCCTGTCGAAGCGAAGAGGAGGCCAGCATGACTGAAAACTTCAGATTATGTACACAGACTGAAATAAAAATTCTAAAGAAAATACGCTGTACAAATTACATGTGTCTTGCAACATTAGGCATTAAAACTTCTCGCAGAGATTTCAACTTTCGTTTTATTGTCTGTGTTGAATATTGAGTATTGTCTTGCTCGTCTTGCTTTGCTTAATCTGGATGACGATCTGTGAACCGTGTAAAGTTGACCTTTACGGTGAGGTCTAACAGCAACGTTGATTCTATTTTCAAGGCAGAATTTCAGAAGTGCCGAAGAGCAATTGTTTGTTAATACAAACACTCAATGAACGATAGACCAAGGAAATTTTTTTAAAAAATGTTTATTTGAGAAAGCAATATTCATAGGCGATACTTTTAAACATAGTCTTAAAATATGAACCTACACGATCATGCCACATTTTAGAACAGCGGCCGAACAATGTGATGCTACACGTTAGAAAAGACTATAAAAATTCATGCGTGATTTTCTTTTTTTCTGAAAAAGAAAGATTTAACTGTAAAGGCAAACTACGCAATGATACGCACTTTGGTACAAATGTATGCCATGCGAGTGTGCCACGAGAAAGACTATAAAATTAACACGCAGAAAATACAATGGAGACTTTCAGCTGGCATACAATAGCAATCATTGCCATTGTTACACTTTAAAAGGAAACAGATTCACTCAATACAGCTGTCTTCAAAAAGATTATAATGCAGAATAATTTAGTTTTTTGTTAGTTACCAAGTTACCATTAAAAATCAGTACATATTTGTTTATTCACAGTGCCTTACAGGCCTCAGTACACAGAAATTAGCAATGGCGCGGTGAGGGCATACGTGTGCAAACTAGAATTAAACATAAAAATGAGACAACCAGGCATATACAGAGACAAAAACACTATTAACAAAGAACGGCAAATTACAATTCATGACAGCAAAATGCAACGAGATTTACATAAGAAAACGCAGCCCACAAACCATAAAGTTAATCATCAAACATAACTCAAGAAATATGTGTGAAAATACAGCGCATAAATATGACCGACACGGGCAACTAGTTCGAACAAAGAAGTCAGTGTGACAACTAAACAGAATGAGCCATAAACAGGTAGACTTTAGATTAATGTCAGCATGGGTAATGACCAAACAACTTGTCGATAAATATATCCGTGTTAGTTATAGAACTGACATAGGCGGGAAGATCTTCCAATGTGATACGGAGAGAGAAAGCGCAGATAAATTGAAGGCCCCAATAGTGCCACAGATGCGCGAAAACTTATTTGATGAAGTAACCACTGAGGTGTGTGGGAATAAAGAGTGAGTGGAAGGGGACAAAGGGGGCGGGGGGGGGGTGTTGTATAAGGAGTGAGTGGAAGGGGACAAAGGGGGTGGGGGGGGGGGGGGGGCTTGTACACGTATCTATGAAGCAGGCAAATAAGAGAAACTGAACGTCGATGATCTAGTGATTGAAGGGGAACGTCACTTTTCATTTCTGGTATGCCTATGTTACGATCGCAGGTACTGGGTATGAACCTTGCGGCACGATTCTAAACGGTTTCAATCAAGTTAAATAAACAGCGTTGATGAGGGCTCTAGACGGACGCCGCAAGCTCGGGTTGGGGACGGGCAAAACATAAGTACGCTCATTTGCTCGCGTTAGAGGGTGATCTTCGTAGATTTCGGCGCAAACATCCTAATATTTTAGAAGACTTGACGCAGGTGGCTGTAGTGTGAGAAGAGCAGTTGAGGTTTGCTGCGAGGGGAACACCTAGATAGTTGTAGGTTACCGCCCGGGTAACCCTGGTGTTGTTTAGGAAGTAATGGAAGGAAGTATTACCCGCTTACGGCTGAATCAAATTACTTTGATACTTTTAAAACCATCCGCAACTTGTTACGCTATTTATTAATATTCTCAAGGTCCCTTTGAAGATTGTGGTCGTCATCTGGAGTGCCGATAGAACGGTACAAAATGCAGAGAGAGAGAGAGAGAAAGACGAACGGAAAGGCACAAAATTTATTCATCTGCAAAAATTCCGATGCTCGACACTATATTGCTATGCCAATCGTTGATGTAGGAAAAGTATGGGCCAAGAACAGTGCCCCGAGGTACGCCTGACGTAGCAAATGTAAGCGATGATGAAGCGTTGTTGACGACTGTAAATTGTTGGCGAAAGCACAAGAAGTTGCGGAGGCATGACAACGTGAGTAGAACAAAGTTAGACCCTAAAGTTTAGATATTAGACGACAATGAGCTCCACGATGAAATGCTTTTGACAATTTAAAAAAATGTACACTCAGTTTTAGTGTTCAAGTTATTAATGTGAGGATCGGTAGTAAGTTCGAGTAATTGCGTTTCGCATGACATTCCTTTTCTACAATCGGGCTCATTAACAAAGAAAGTGTAATTAGACTCCAAATGGCAGTGAACATTACAGGCAATTATGTGTTCTAGTAGGTTACAATATATACGAGTTAAGATAATTATAGGCGAGTGCCAGAACCCAGCTTTATGTATTGGAATCACCTTGGCAATCTTCCAGTAAACTGGTAGTCGCCCGGCTGATAATGATTGCTGAAATATTAAACATAGAATCCGACTAAAGTTGGAAAGGGTATTTTTCAAGATTTTAAATTAGTAATAACATGACCATTGCCTTCGATAGTGACACTTATGTGCTCCATATTTGTGCAGTCTATTTAGTTCACAAAAGAGATGCTTGAATGATCGCTGGTGAATATGGGTATGAAGAATGCGTTAAATGGAGATGAGCAATCCGTGTTAGTAAAAATGTTGTTATCACCGCCATGCAACGATGCACGATCATTGTCATCATCGGGAGATAATGCTTTCCAGCACATTTAGGGTTTGACTTAATAGAGAAGAGAAATCGTTGGAGTAATATATTCTTGTAACGGTAGATATTGGAGAGCAATACTGTTCGAGCACATACTGTATTTTTGCCTAGATTTTCGCCTACATGGGACACTATTTTTGCCTAGACGTACGCATTGCATTTTGGTACAAGGGCTTTTTATATTCCGTGATTTTCGGAGAGATTCATTCACCCACATATTTTATCATACAAAATGGGGATAGTGGAACGTACTGGTTAATTAATTCGAAAATGTTATTCGTTAAAAGCACTCCGCTGCTGTCAACAGCCTAGCGTAAAACGACGCAAAAACGGAAGTTAGAAAAAAAAACCCTAGTTCCTTATTGGTGTTTTCATATTTATCTTTACTGGGATCTCTTATTTCTTTAATTTTTGCCGACTTGAAATGATAAAGGATATTGTTTTTATATAGCTGCATCAGTTTATGGTCGCTAAAGCCATAAAATTATGGAATAATTGAGCTTGAAGCATCGCTAAGAACCAAGTTCAAAACATTAGAACCACAGGTAGGCTGGTTTATTACATGAGATAGATTAAAATCTAGAGTAAGGTTAACATATTTAGCAGTAGCACTACAGGATGATAGCAAATCGACCCAGTTTACCTGAGGGTAGTTTAAATTACCGAAGAGGTACATATTATTAGCATTTCATTATATTACGGATACTTTCAGAATGCAACCACATTTTTGCAAGGTATAAGCGGCGTAATTACAAGTGTACCGTAGGTGTAATGAAAGACAAAAAAAAATTGTTATTACTAATGCGAAGTGATTTAAAAATAGATTGAAAGGTAACGGGTATAAAACAGACCCTTGAGGAACACCCGCTTTCAGACTCTGACTTCTGCTATACTCGTATGAAACTTAAGTCGGCAGCTAAGCTCTGCCCACATTTAGGGCCGTCGCACAGAATTCCTCCACAAGAAAAAAGCAGTCTGCTGTGAAAATTTTTCTTAAAACCTAAACAAGCAGCCAGTCACCAGAAAAAAATTAAAAGATCGAGAATTTTGATAAAAGGCTCGTTTAATAATGTCACATTAAAAATCTGAATTCGTTTACTGTTGAGATTGGCTAGTGGCCTAATACAAGACTCTGCGGATCGTGGCCCAGTATTAACAACTTCTGTTTTTTTTTATTTGTGTCCTACTATAACAGCTGTGCTATTGTTGGCAGCTACGACTTGTGAGTGATCTTGCAAGTAATTTTTCAAAACATCCTGAAGATGTTTGCTGGTTTGCTGGATTATGGGGATTTAACGTCCCAAAGCGACTCAGGCTATGAGAGACGCCGTAGTGAAGGGCTCCGGAGATTTCGACCACCTGGGGTTCTCTCACGTGCACTGACATCGCACAGTACACGGGCCTCTATAATTTCGCCTCCTTCGAAATTCGACCGCCGCTGCCGGAATCGAACCCGTGTCTATCGGGCCAGCAGCCGAGCGCCATAACCACTGGACCACCGCGGTGGCGGTCCTGAAGATGTTTTCTAAATCTGAGTACGTACAATTTTTGCAAAGTATTTCATCGTTTTACTGTGTCCAAAGCCTTAGCGATATCTAGAAACCGGGAGTAGGTAAATGGGCAGTGATCAAAACTCGCATACAATACATCAGAGAATCCTTCGAATATTGAAAGCGTTCAACGGCATGCATGAAACCGAACTGTCGGTCAGGCAGAACGTAATAATTTTTTCAAAATTAACGTTATGCACTCCAGCACAATTTTTTCTAAAACTTTGGAAGCTATTCTTAAAACAATTGTGGGTCTATATTTATCAATGATATCCCACTCGGCACCTTTCTGTGTAGGTACCACAATCACCGCTTTTAACAAACTCTTCATTGCAGCAGTGCATGAGAGTCTGCTACAGTTAAAAAAGGATATTCTCAGGAACTTTTTAATTTCTCTGAAGCAGCGACACTGCAATACAATCAAGATCAGGAGATTTATTATTACACTTGCAGCTGAAGGTAATGCGTGCCAAGTCTACTGCCGAGTTTTAGTAAAAAGGCGGACGCAGATATTGTACGTGTCGAGGATATCTGCCACGTGGCAGAGGTGAAATATACGCGCGCGAACTGTTTGTGGAACAATCCAGCTGTTTACTGAGAATTACATGAAAAAAAAGTTCACGAAAATATTAGGCATTCTTGTTAACGCCTTTTATGCGATTAATCAGAGACCAGGTATTGCCGGGGTTTATGGCATCTAGTTCAAACTGCTCACGGTAGAACTGCCCTTTAACGGAAGGAGTAAGCCCAACAACTTTATTTATACTTGACAGCGCAAAAAAACGAGGACAAAAGCGAACGAGGAGACACAACACAAGCGCAGACTGCGCTTGATAGTCTGCGCTTGTGTTGTGTCTCCTCGTTCGCTTTTGTCCTCGTTTTTTTGCGCTGTCAAGTATGAATCCACACCAACTAGCCCAACTTTCTGTTCTTATTAACTCTATTTCTTGCGGTTCTGTAGTCGATGCGCAGTTGAAAATTTGTAGCGCACCATTTACAACGCTTCCATGGGCAATCCCAGTGCGAAATTGCATGCATAATAGCTGAATTAAACCATATATCCTTACTTCGTTTTTCTCTGATGACATGCTTCGAGGCTTGTTCAAACTTCTTTAATTGTTGCCATAACAAAGAATAAACTAAATCAGCGGAGTTAGACATAAATAACGTCGGCTACTCAAAGTTACTGTTAGGTTGTTATTTTTGGTTTTCCACTTAGTAATGTGCGAGTTATTTTGTTCGCCGTCACAAGTTGACTGCTCTTGATACTTGAAAGTAGGATGGTCAAAAAAAGGCAAACAGTAAAGTATTGATCGTCCAAACGTATAGTACAGAAAGCTGAGGAAAGATTGCAGCTAGGAGCACGTATGTCTCTGCTGTCTAGACAAGCTTGAAGTAAACTACTGCTCAGCGCTCCCACGCGAGACGGTGCATTGAAAACATTTTCTACGCCAAAAGCTAAAAAAAAGCTAGGTAATCTGCCACAATCGCCTCTGAGGCACACAATGTATCGATGTTGAAGATGTCTACTATGCAAAATTGGTCTATCCTAATATTCGCCTGTAATATTATTTCCAGCTGCGGTAGGAAATGTCTGATTCTTTCTGATGGTGGCCGGCAAATTGCCAGACCAGCAGCTTTTATCGTCTTATTTGAGAGCATATTTCCAAAGCTAGGCATTCTGTACGTGGAAATGGAATACCAATTCAAGATATATCAAACGTGTTGCGGTCAGAAACAGATATTCCACTCGTTCTGCTTTAAGAACGAGTCGCAAACGTTGGCTGATAACCATTCAGCATAAAGAAATTTAGGCATGGATTTGGAACACAAATATATCTACTTCATAAATAGCACCCTCTGCGATAGTTCTAATTTCTTCTCATTATTTGTAGCTACGGATATTAAGAACAATCAGAGTAAATTATGTCACCAAGTTTGGGCCTAAGCCCTGCTTTTTAAAGAGATTCATAATCCGGAAAATTTAGAGTAGCCGACAAAGTGCTCTTCATTTTACTTGGACCATGTCTGATTCACAAAACACTCAGGCTGGGGAGGTAAAAAGTTTACGTCCCCTTACCCAAACGTATTTAAACTCCTAGTTTCCTGCCTTCCAGGCCTTCCACGACAGTTCACAGTATATTGTTTTTAGGTTCTCATAGAAAATATATTTAGCAGCCACTTTGATTCATGAAGTTCTCTGACTTACTTCGAGCGGTAAAACATCTTTCGTTGGTTGCTACGCTAGAGAAGCGTGCCAGGATGACAGGAATGCTGTCTTTCTTGGCAGGAAGGCGACATACAGCGCCAATGTCGTTACCTGAGAAGTTTCCCAGCTCTAGTTTATCCGCCACGTTTTAAGGCGAAAGCCTTTAATGGCTCATACTCCCGGTCGAGATCTTGTTCGTCCTTTACATCACAAAACGGGGGTCACAACAATGGAAGTGACGTCATAACGTCTGCCCGCCCGTTACGCTCTTCAAGTCGGTAAGAAAAAAATCTTTGTGCACGATTGGATTCGAACCACCAACCTTCAGATCCGCAGCCGAGCGTGCTAATGACTACGCTACTTCCTGCCAAGGCATATGTAGTTCTCCTCGTCTAGGACGCTGGAGAGTGTTTGCGAAAAGGCGTCGAATCATATGGATGCCTCCCAAACGCCCTCCAGTGTCTCCAGCATTAAAGATTCCCAAACAATTGTGCACTTAACATCTTAACAACACACCATTGACACAAGCAGCAACACCGCGCTAAAGGCTTTCGCCTCACAGCACCTCAGGTCAACAAAGTGCCCCCCTGAATTTTTGTTGCTTGTCAAGCAAGCTTTAATTCGGAGTAACTGGCATATATGGCTCAAGGTTAGCTTTTCCGCTGTATTGCATGTAGTCCGTCTAGATTTAAAAGAACGCCAGCGGCTCTAAGCCCAGCTATTCATTAGGAGTTGTGGCACTCAATTTACTCCAGCTCACAGGTGATGAATCGAGATGGATGCCGTAAGGGGAGATGGGCATTCAAGGTAAGCTCCGCTTTGATGCTGTTTAGCATCGAGTGTTATAGTTTAATATTAGGCTCTATAGTGAATTTTTAACTGTTCTGCTAATTTTGATAAAAAATATCAGGAATGGTTCAGCCTCTTGGCATCGCAGTATATTCTAAATGAAACGGGCTTTATTCTTAGGTGAATATTTTGTTCGAAGGCCGGGTAGAGCAAATAAGGACAGTCCCGAGCCCAAAAGAGCTGGCGCTCTAGTCTCGAGGCACGGGTCAGCTCCACTCCCGCAGCTGCCAATCGGCTTTTCCTTTACAATTGGCCCCGGGGGAAAATAGCCACCCTGGCGATTTAGGGGGACCATAGGAAATCGGGGGTTGTAGTACGGTTTCAAACGAGACACGCAGACCGTCTCGCGCCCACGTCGCCGGAGATCGGATGAGGGCGTAACAGGCTCTACGGTGTAATTTACGGGAGAAGTGCGCTCAAGGATGCGGTATGTTCGGTAGTACATGGGAAGCAACTTGGTAGAGAGACCGGCATAGGCAGAAGGTAGACGGAGCCAAACAAGATATTACGGAAGAAAACTGTGCCACGCGAGTTGTCGAAGCGGTATTTCTCGCACCGCTGGTCGTCGGACGTGAGGGACCGGGTGAGCTGTCGGCACTCTTCAGCGTATTTGAAGGCTTCAGAGGCGGTTGTGGACTCTGACAAATCAGGATGTAAGGAAGAATGATGTCAAGTGGGGAAGGTGGCCGGCGGCCCTACAGAAGGAAAACTGGCGAGAAACCAGTAGTCCTCTGCGAAGCGGTATTGTAGGCGAAGATGACGAATGGTAGCATTATATATACGTCCCAGTTGGAATGATCCGCAGCCACGTACGTAGACAACATGTCACCAAATGTCCGATTAAAACGTTCATTCAGGACGTTTCTCTGCAGGGTAGGCCATAGTGATGCGGTGATTGACGTTGCACTGCTGCTGAAGGATCGAAACGACATCAGATAGAAATACTCGCCCACGGTCGCTCAGCAGTTCGCGCGGAGCGCCTTGACGAAGTATGAAGTGGTGAAAGAGGAAGGCTGCAAACCCTGGCCAATTACCCACCGTGGGTATGTGTCATCGTATTTGAGGCAACAACAACAACTTCCTGCGCCGCAGCAGCAGGGAAGGTGGCAGTTTTGGCGTACCGGGTCAAGTGGTCTACAGCGACGACGACCGAGCAGCTTCCGGCAGCAGTGTAGGGAAGCGGTCTGTACAGGTGAATTCCAACTCCGTCGAAAGGCCTGGATGGGCAACGCAAAAGCTGCATCGGGTCGGTCGAATGGTGGTGACCGGGCCAGCGGCGTTGACAATCGGGTGCACATACCACGCGCAACGCAGGTGCACATACCATGCCAGTAATATCAGAGGCGAAGCCGGGTGTGGGTCTGGAAGGCATCGGCATGACCGGCTTGGAGGTCACTGTGAAATGCAGTGCATATTCTGAGCGTAGATGTTCGGAGATGACAAGGAGCCATTTGCCACCGTCAGGGAGGTAATTTCGGCGGTACAATAATTAATCATAAATTGTAATGAGGGCATCCTGACGGTGGACTGCGGGCATGACCGAAACGAACGAAGGGTTCGAAAAATAACTGACAACAAAAACGATCCAGGGATCTTTGCAGTGCTCAGTGGCCATATATCGTGCACTGACAAGGCAGCGCAGTAGAGGGGGGAATTGGAAGCACATTCAGTGGCCAGAGAAGAGTGAGATAATGTGTCGGCGTCATGATGTTTCGTGCCAGAGGAATACCCGACCCGAATATCGTACTCTTGAAGGCGTAAGACACAACAGACGAGGCGGCCATTTGGGTCCTTGAGGGAGGATAACCATCAGAGGGAATGGTGGTGCGTAATGACGGCGAAAGGTCGGCCGTAGACGGAAGGCTGAAACTTCCCGATGGCCCAAACGATGGCGGAGCTCTCGTTTTCAGTAACTGAGTAGTTAAATTCGTGTTTCGTCAGGGCGCGGATTGCGTATGCAACAACCTACTCGACAAACCCGGGTTTGCGTTGCGTGAGAACAGCACCGAAACCAGCGCCACTGGAATCTGTGTGGATTTCAGTTGGAGCATCGGAGTCAAAGTGGCGTAATATGGGCGGGGAAGTCCGCAGATGGCCCAACGTGCTGAACGCATCGTCACGGGCAGTATTCAAGCTTGAAAAGTCGCTGCTGTCGCGAATAAGGGTAGTCAGAGGTGGGATAATAGAAGCGAAATTGTGGATAAAGCCTCAGAAGTAGGAGCAGAGGTCGATGAAGCTGCGAAGTTTTTCATCGTGCAGGGCTTGGGGAACTCAGCGACAGCACGAAGCTTGGCTGGGTCGGGAAGCACACCGTTCTTAAATATGACGCGGCCAAAAATTGTCAACCGGCGGGCGGCGAAGCGACATTTCTTCAAATTGATTTGAACTCTGCTGCGGTGAGACAGCTCAATACATTCCGCAAGCGAACAAGTGGCACGGCGAAGTGGCCAGGCGACGATCGCTAACTATGCGGCTTGTTTTCATCGTACAGGCGCTGTTCCTGTCCGTGTGCGGAGCGCTATCACCGCCCCAGGCTTCTTCGTCGGCAGCAACTGACTTTATCGACAAGCATGCTGGGAATCTTATCATCACCACGAGCGCTACCATTCGTGCGACCAATCAAGGCTTCTTCACGTCATCGGGTACAAGCTGTATAAAAGAAGCACCACACCCGACTTCAGTCAGTGGGCACGGCGAAGTGGCCAGGCGACGATCGCTAACTATGCGGCTTGTTTTCATCGTACAGGTCAGTTATAGCTTCTCAATCCGTAGTGATGATAGATTTTTGATTATTCTGCCGTGCCCTCACACCTGTTTAGAAATTGCATATGAGTGTTTTTGTTCTTGTAGACTTGTTCTGTGTGGGGATGTTGAGGAAAACCCGGGACCATCTGTCGAGGAAATGCTTCAGACGCTAGTGAATGGCCAACAGGCCATCAGAACTGATATTGCTGACTTGATAACTCGCCTTGAAACCACAGAAAAGAGGGTTACGAGCATTGAGGTTAGGCTGGCTAGTCTGGAACAGAAATCCGAAATTATTCCTAACACGACCAGCACCACTTCTGATGTCCAAATTATTATTGATAAAATGAAAGAAGCTCAACAGATAGAACACAAAAAGCTGGTCGACTTGGAAAATCGTAGCCGGAAGCCTAACCTTATTGTTTTTGGCGTTGAAGGCAGTTCGGATGAATCAGAATCGTCCTAGCGCAGTAAGGTTATGGAATAAATATTCGAAGATAAGCTCAATGTAAAGTGCATGTCCATTAGCCGCATTTACAGATTTGGGAAACCTTCACCTAAAAGACCGGTTAGTGTGCGCTTTGAAGATTACAGAGAAAAAGAGGCTGTTCAACGTAATGCTCGAAAGCTAAAGGGATCAGGCATGTCGGTCCAAAATGACTACTGCACAGAGACGCTCCGAAAGCGGAAGCTTCTCTGGGAAAGCGCCAAGAGCGAAAAAGATGAAGGGAAGAAAGTGAACCTATTTTATGATAAACTTCGCGTTGACGACGTCTTCTATGTATGGGATGACAACACGATGTCCCGCCTGGCACTACCGAAGAAAGCAGTTGCCTTGCCTGATAGCTAGCAAACAAAGTTGAGTGAGTTACGCATGGTTTCTTTGAACGCTAGAAGCATAGCAAATAAAACAGACGCTTTGGAGACACTTCTGATTTCGTACGATCCCCATATTTGCGTGATCACTGAGACTTGGCTGCACGACGATATAAATGATGATGAAATCGTACCACCGGGGTATCACCTGTATCGGCGTGATAGAGGCGCACGTGGTGGCGGTGTAGCAGTTGTTACGAAGGAATATGTTGATGTTACTGTCTGTGAACAAATTGCTGCGCACGAAAGTCTCTTGTTGAAACTTTGCCTTTTCGGAGTGAATTTTTTTCTGTGTGCGGTATATCGTGCTCCGGACGCTGATGACTTTTTCTTGGACCGTTTATACGACCACCTCCAAGGGTTTGGCGGAAGGAATGTTGTCATCACCGGGGATTTTAACCTACCATCGATTCACTGGAGCTCCTTGAATTATGGAATTTCTAGATCAGCAGATGCAGTGCTAGATATGATGATTTATTTGAACTTAGAACAGCGTGTTCGTGAATTCACTCGTGGCACTGCGATTCTCGATCTTTTATTCACCACTGAGTTCTTTCATAGTTCTGAGGTTTCAGTAGAAGAAGGAATTTCTGACCACAAGTTGGTATTTTTAAGGTGGCTATCGCAAAACCACACTAGGCAGAAAAAAATACAAAGAGTAGTAAAAGATTTTTCCAGGGCTGATGATGTTACAATCATTGACTACTTGGATATCCAGTTTGACAACGTGGTCAATAATGTTGAAATTTCCTAGAAAAAGTTTTGCGGCGCCATCAAATTTTGTGTTAATAACTATGTACCCTCAAGGAATCTTCGTAGCCGACGCTTCACTCCCTGGATTGCCCGTGACATTATCCATACCAAACGTAAGATGAAGCGACTAAGGAGGCACCAAAACACGACAACTACACGCTTCCATGAACTAAGGCAAGAGGTATTGGCAAAGGTTAGGGAATCTAGAAGTAATTACTTTGGTCATCGTCTTACTGCCTTCATAAAGAGCGATGCCAGAAAATTCTGGCGTCACCTAAATGGAAGCAAAAAGGAAATTAAGAAAATTAAAATCGGAGATGCAACAATATCTGATCCCCCTGAAATCGCCGAACATTTCAACGGTTACTTCCAGAGTGTATTCACTGCCGCAGAAGAATTCAGGGTTCACAGTACACACTCAGCAGGCGCGGATGATCTCGTGGTTTCTAGGGAAGGGGTCACAGCTATGCTTTTAAAACTTGATGCTAAAAAACCTTCTGGTCCTGACGATATACCGAATTCTTTTCTGCGACGGTACGCGGAACAACTATCTCCATTCTTAACAGATATCTTCAACTTATCACTTGCCACAGGGGAAATACCACATGACTGGAGGAAAGCACGTGTGGTTCCCATTTACAAAAATGGTGATCGTTTATCTGTGTCACATTACCGCCCCATTTCAATCACGAGTACGTGCTGTAAGCTCTTTGAACACGTCATTGCCGCCTACATCAGAGATTTCCTAGAAAGCCGCAACTTTCTATCACAGTATCAGCACGGTTTTAGGAAGCACATGTCAACTGTTACCCAACTTGTTTGTACTGTTCATGATTTCGCACAAGCTCTTGACATGAATGGCCAGCTGGATGCGCTGTTTTTAGACTTTTCGAAGGCCTTCGATAAAGTGCCGCATGGAAAGTTGCTGTACAAATTGGAATGCATTGGTCTTCCTTCCTGCGTTTTGCAGTGGATAAGGGCGTATCTTAGAGATAGGCAGCAGTTCGTTGAAATTATGAATTTCTCGTCAAAAACGCTTTCTGTGACTTCTGGTGTCCCCCAAGGCAGCGTCTTGGGGCCGCTATTGTTTTTGATATACATCAATGATTTGTCTGATGTCGTTCATGGTGGCGTTGCTATCCGATTGTTCGCGGATGATTGTGTGCTTTTTAAGAACATCACAGCACCAAATGACCATACAATATTACAAGCAAACCTAGAGGCTATTCATGAGTGGTGCATTCGATGGGGAATGCAACTAAATACACAAAAAACAGTTCTGTTGCGAGTTACAAGGAAGAAAAATATCAGCACCTATTCTTACTTGCTTAACAACAATATTATAACAGAAGTAGACACGCATAAATATCTTGGTGTGACGCTAACAAATAAACTAACTTGGTCTCCGCACATATCCGCCATTTGTTCTTCCGCTATTAGTAAGCTGTGGTCCCTAAAGAGGAAACTTAAAGGTGCACCTGTCGAAGTTAAGCTATTAGCTTATAATGCCTGCATTAGAGCCAAGCTCGAATATGCCTCCATTGTATGGGATCCGCACAATAAGAAGGACATATTGCAGCTCGAGCGAGTCCAAAGAAAGGCTGTCCGGTTTATTTTTAGCAAATATAAAAGGCACGATTCTCCTTCCTTATTGATGTGGCAACATAGTATAGGAACATTGGAATCCCGTCGAAAAATTAGTCGGCTCGCTTTTTTGCATAACTGCGTCTCAGGTACGCTGAGGTTAAACATGCCAGACTGTGTTAAGCCACATTGCACCAGGAAAACTCGACACACACACCCTCACTCCTTGGCCCCAATTTTTGCACGAACCAATACCTATAAGCATAGTTTTTTTCCCAGGACTACCAGTGAATGGAATTCCCTGCCTTCGCACACTTTCGCAGCCTGTGACTTTGTTAAAGAACTGGAGCGTCAATTTTTGCGCTGTTAATTGTAGTTCGCTCGTTATGAATTTTTTGTGTGAAATTTGTTTCTGAACAGCTGTATGCTTGTTATATGTGTACTCATGTTTTTGCCGCGGATGCCCCTCCTGCCTGGGCCATGTATATGTATGGTCTGCAGTATCTGAAATAAAAAAAAAATAAAGATGCGCCTGGAAATCCGGGGAGAAAACAACGATATCATCCAAGTAACAAAGGCATGTTTTTCATTTGAGGCCGCACAATATGGTGTCGTCCATCATGCGCTAAAAAGTGGCAGGGGCATTGCGTAGTCCGGAGGGCATGACGTTGAATCCGTAGAGCCGTTCGGCGTCACAAAAGCTGTCTTGGCGTGGTAAGCGTCGGTCATCGGGACTTGCCAATACCAACAGAGTAGGTCTAAAGATGAGAATTCAGCTCCCTACAAACAGTAAAAGGGCGTCATCAATGCGGCGCAAGGCATAGACGTCTTTGCGGGTGATTTTGCTTAGGCGTCGTATTTAACGCAAATGCGGATAGAACAGTCTCTCTTCGTGACGAGGGCGACTGAGGAGGCCCAAGGACTGTACGATGGTTGTATGACGCCACGCTGCAGCATGTCGTTCAGCTGCCCGTCGATGTGATGACGTTCAGTTGCCGAGACACGAAAGGGACGTTGGTTCAACGGCGAATGGGTGTGTCGATCCGATAGGTGACAGCCGATGTGCGTCCAAAACATTGGTGGGAAACGTCAAATGAGGAGTGGAACAAAGCAGAACAAAAAGCTTGGTCATTTCCGGGTGAGCAAGACTGGCGTCGATTGAGCGGGCGAGGACGTCCGCGGGAGCAGGATCAGTAGGAGGGCAAGGAGTAAGCGATGCCATCAGAAGAGGGCAGGAGTCATCTTCGTAAGTGTTGCAGATGACAGCGGAGGTGAAAGGCCGGATGCACCATAGGCATTCGCCGCGAAGAAGAGAAAAGGGGCACAAGAATGGATTCGGGACGAACAAGGCGCTACAGACAGCTGCGACAGTAAGCACAGCGAACGGCAGAGGTATTCGGTGGCGAGAAGCGAAGGCGTTGGACGGGGTGAAGATGACAGAGCCCTCGGAAGCAGAGGTGCAGTTAACAGGGAGAAGCGCAGCAGGGCACGCCGGGATCGTGACTTCGTCAGCGGCGGTCGGTTTGTCGCACGTTGTCGTGGTAGCACCCACAGGTTCGTCACCGAAGAGAAGTTCGACTTCGACACGACTGCAGTCGATGACTGCCTGATGTTGGGAGAGGAAGTCCCAGCCTAAGATGATGTCGTCAGAGGGCGATGAAAAGACGCTAAATTCAATGATGTACAAAACGTCCTGAATAGTAACCCGGGTCGCACATTTGCCCAAAGCCGTGGTAAGTTCCGAATTAGCGGCTCTAAGCGAAATAACAGAAAGCGGCGTCGTCACTTTGCGCAGTTGGCGGCGCAGTTTCTCGCTCAACACAGATAGAGCAGCGCAGCTGTCAACAAGGGCGAAAGCATCGGAGTCCTCGACAAAAACCTTGATCATACTGGACGGAGAAAGTTGAGGCCTTGAACTTGTCGATGAACACGCAGTCTTGCCTCCGGAACTGCGGTCACTTTCCGGAAACATCTCTTCTAAGTAGGGCGCCTTGATGCGCGTACTCCCATCCGCCGCTCTACTTCTAATACACAAGCAGGGTCATCTGCCTCATTGGTTTTGCATTACTAAGGCAATTTACAGCCACCTTCGCTATTTCAGGTATATATCCTTGTGATATCAGTTCGTAAATATTATAAACGTGTGCATCACAACACGACGAATCCTTTGATACCATCCGAAACCCCCTGCAAGAAACTGTTCGGCTGTACTGGTTGTCTGAAGATCCTCGGAATGCACAGTTTGGGGGTGGAAAGGTCGTCGGCGTAAATCCCAGACATACTTTTGGCTTCATGTAAATCAGTATTTAATCCTCAAGAACATGCCATGTAATTCGACACAACTTCAAACAGTATGAGTCAAACGAGTGGCCCCAAAATTTTACAACAATGGTGGTCCCAGGGAGGTCCCACTTCGATGGCCGGTTTACTGGAACCAGCTGTTACCAGCTGGTGAATGCAAAATTTTAAGTAATTTTCACAAAAAGGCCTTTTGAAGTAAAAATTTGCCTTTTGCGGCATAGTATCACCAGTGTTGGCGGACACCGTGAAGCTAGTGAATGGTCTTGAGTAAGTAAGCTGGTTAACTAATTTCTGTTAATTAACTTTTCAACTATTACTGTTAGGTGCATAGCAGCAAGTAAAGATTTGTAGCCGGTCGTTAGTAATAGCCTTATCAGTTTTTAGGATTTCGAAAACGCTATTATCCTCGGTGCTGTGGATCAACAAAATATGGCTGCATCGTGCCAAAATGCATGCACTTTCGAAAGCGTGCAGGCAAAGCAACCCCTTCAGTGCGCGTAACTAGTAAAAAAAGCCAAATTTTGTCGAGCCACAACGCCAAGGATAATAGCGTTTTCTAAATTATTAAAGTGAAATGGCTGTTACTAACGACCGGCTACTAATCTCTAATCGCAACTAGGCGCTTAACTTGAATAGCGAAAAATCTCATTATTAAAAAAATAGTTAACCAGCTTAATACATAAAACGATTCACCGGTTTTCTGGTATCCGACAACAATGGTAATACTAGCCTCAAAAAGCCATATTTTTTACTTCAAAAAACATTTTTGAAAATACTCAGTCTTCCGTGCAACACCTTGTATAACGAATCGAGATCATGGGTATAAATTGAGGCGCTACGTGCCCACTGCCGCTATGTGATATAGTGTGGTCACATGGTAACTATCTTGCTCAATTTGACGTTCAATCCAGACAGATGCGTCCTTGACAAACGTTAGTAAGAGCTGACGCTTTTTGCGTGCAGTGAAATGAGCAATTCGATTAAGGCTTCAAGCGAACGCTATAGTGATTATTATATCACAAAGAACAACGGTTCTTTAAGCTACTCTTCCAGCTCATGCCTGGTGAACTGAAATCCTCCGTAACATTCACAACGTTTTAAAGAGTTGGAGACACAAATTCTTTGAAAGCTCGCTTTTTCTCTTGTAAGAGTGCTAGGAGCTCAGCGATCATGAAAATTAACTCAAAACACAGTGCGCTGCGTTAGTAATTAGTACAAGCGATTTAGCGCAGCCAGTTTCGCTATCGGTAGGCGCCGGTACGCCTAAAATTACGGGGCTTAAAGGCGTCATCTCAGTGGTATCCTGCACTGCGGTGTTGTACGCGAAGACAATGTAAAGCAGGATGGTGTCCCAAGTCTTGTGTTCGGCACAGATATATCCGTACATTACGATCATGTCAGCGATGATTTTGTTCAGGTGCTCCGTAAGTCCGTTGGCCTGCGTATGGTGCCCATGTTGTCCTCCGGTGGCTTGTTTGACCATAGTGCAGGATGGCTTGCGAACGCTGTTCCGCTGGCCATGATGAGCACATCGGGGGCGCCGTGTCGCAGAAGAATGCACTCCAAGAAAAATTTGGCGACTTCTGCTGCTGTTCCGTTCTGTATGGCCTTTGCCTCGCCGTAACGCGTGAAGTAGTCGGCCTCTATGATGATCCACTTATTCCTAGGCGTTGGCTTCGGGAAAGGGCCAGGCAGGTCCACGCCGATCAGCTGGAAGGGCCCTCACGATGGTTCAAAAGGGTCCACAAATCATGCTGGTCGGGTGGGAGGTGTCTTTCGTCGCTGCCAATATCAGCAGGTTTTAATATAATGTGCGACATCGGCATAAAGTCTGGGCCAGTAATACTTGTCTTCAATGCGCCAAAGCATGCGAGAAAACCTAATCTCCAGCTCTTGGCTCGTCGTGTGAAGCCTGTAGAAATTTTCTTGTAGTCTTGCAGGTGCAACAAGAAGGTGCGCTGTTTTGTTCGGTGCGAAGTTCTTCACGAGAACATGATTCTGTACACAGAACAAAGAGAATCGTCGCTTGAAAGAGACTGGGGGTGAAGAAACCTTTCCTTCCAAGTAATCGATCAAGGGTTGGTGGTCTGGGTCCGAGCGTTGCTGTTGTGCAAAAGAGCTGGAGCTGATGGGCACCATGTTGGTGTCGCCATCGTTGTCCACCGTCGGTGCATCTACAGAGGCTCAGACAGTCAGCGTCAGATGGCTTGCTTCGTCAAGACTGCAAATGATGGTGACCTCAAACTACTGGAGGCACAGGTTCCATCCAGCGAGGCGGTCGGAGGGGTCCTTCAAACTGGCAAGCCAGCACAGTGCGTAGTTATCGCCGTCCGCTCTGAACGGTCGCCCGTACAGGTAGGGGTGGAATTCAGATGTAGCCAAGATGATGGCAAGGCACTCCTTCGTAGTCTTCGAGTAGTTAGCCTCGGCGTTGGACAAAGTACGGTTAGCGCATGCGATCACTTTGTCGTGTCCGGCGCTTTTCGTAACAAGGACAGCGCCTAGGCTAACGCTACTTGTGTCGATATGAATTTTAGTGTCCGCGTTTCCATCAAAGTGCGCGAGGGCCAGGGAGGTGTTATAAACGGCGTTGAAATTCCTTGAAGGCTTTCGCTTGCAGCACTTCCCCTTAAATGGCACGTCTGTCTTGATCAGTTCGCTCAGAGGCTCGGCGATGCGCGAAAAGTTCTTGACAAATCATCGGTAATACGCGCACAATCCTATCCATCTTTCCACAGCTTCCTTGTCAGTCGGTGGTGGAAAATGTGCAACAGCAGCTGTTTTCTGTGGTGCAGACCACATGCGAGCGCGCACACACAAAAACAAGTCAGTTGTCCTGGCTCTTGCGTTCTATGTCGTCCTCGACGTCTGGTCATGGCTTCGTTGTGCATGGGAATCGTCGATAGGACGTGTCTTCGGGGCTATTAGACATGACGGCGTCATTCCGAACTAAGATCGTGTCATGATCGAGCTCCTTTTTATGGGGTGTTGGCGTAGTGGGTGCGGCATCCTCATGAGGCGTGGTCGCTGAAGGATATTCTTCGATTATTCAGCAAGCAACCTGGCCTCCATTGGTTGCTGTGTTTAGTTTACCCTACATGGGCTAGGAGACCTTCCTCGCACAGCCGCTGCGTCGCTGCGGCCTGGTGAAGCAGAGTGCGGTGGACAGCGATGGGGAGCGGGACAGGTTGCTTGACGACGCGCACTCCCCACTTCACACGTGGTCGTCGATTTGCCGTAGTCGCTGGCCGGGGCGAGGTCTTGGGCGTCCCTGGAGAAACCGCGCAGGCCGATGCGACTGTACGGGCAGTGACGTAGGATGTGGCCGGCATATACCCACAATGGAAGCACAATGGTCGGCCGTCGGGAGCCCTTCGCTCGTCGCATTTCCTAAAGCCGGTACATCGCTCGTAAGGTGGGCATGCGGTAGCAAAGGTGCATCGTTCTGGGAGAGCTGGTTCCCGTCAAATAGGGCTTTCGTATTCTTGTCAGGGCGCAGAAGTGCGTAGAGCGGCGGCGTAGGTTATGGTCTTAGGGACTTCGTTGGGACTCATCGCTTGTGGGACGTGTAAGGCCTGGCGAACTACCTCACGCACTGCATCCATAAGCGACACAACCTGAGGCGGCGAAGATGGCAAGAGTTGGCGACGCTACTCACGGACGATTTCGGGGATGATGTTCCGCAGGCAGTCATTGCTTGTCGATGAGGTAGGCTGGTGCCGTCCGGTCGTATTGCCAAGCCCGGATGTCGAGGGTCTGCTCGATTGTAGATGCTTCGGTCGTGAACTCCGCAACGGTTTCAGGTTGGTTTCTTAAAAAGCGGCAACAAATTTTGCTTCTGATACCTCTCATCAAGAACCGCACCTCCTTTTCCTCGGTCATATTAAGGTCTGCGCGTCGGAATAGACGGCACACTTTTTTGGACGCACACAAGGGCGGTCTGATTTTGCAGTTCAATGCGCGTCTCGAGCGGTAATTCGGCTCGTACAAAATCCTCCTTCTAATCAATCCTCAATAATATGCTCCGTCATGCCCTACCGACCCTACTAAACCACCTTCATTGTCAAGGAATTAACATAAGCACCATTACCAACAATATGCTTAAGTCATTTGTAACGCGACAGTGAGCGTGTATGAAATTGTTTTATGTATTTTAGAAATTCTCTTGTAGAATTGGTGTGCTACCGTGGCTGCCTTCCTTGTACATACTGACCTTTATTTGTGGCTCAAAAATGAGTATATTATTTTTGTATTGCATATTATACGTACTGACTTTTAAACTTTCTAATGTATAAAGATGTATGTTTCTTAATCTTCCACTGTATATGGCTTGTAAATAGGGGGCTCGAAGCTCGTCAAGTGGAAACTTCCACTTTTTCTTCGAGCCCTCCTCGTCCTCCGCAAATCTTTTTGTGAGGAAGAAATAAAAATTATTGATTGATTGATATTGTTTCCGCAACCCACATAATACATGGGAGGAAATGGTGCCACCCACCGGCGCTCCCAAGCTGTCTTACAAAGTGATTCCCCCCTTGTCGACGAGGCAGAGGAACACGTAGCGCAGCCCATAATCAGGTTTTCCGGACACCTACAGGCCTACAGAGATGTCATGCAGACATACCTCACTGTCACATATAATAGGGAGTCTGAAATGAACGAAAGAAGTTTCAAGAAGTCGCGGAAGATGGCGATAGGGATGACGTGGATTAACCGAAGACTAAAGAAGATGAAGAAGGAAAATTCAGTGACGTAGGAAGAGATGATTAGTGGAGACCAGAAGAAGAAGAGGACGACGACAAGGATTACGTGGACTAAAGCCGATGCTATAAAAGCGCGAGGGAGAGCGAGGCACGGGGGAGAAGAACAGATAAGCGGAGGCTCCGGCGCGTCAGGGACGCTTTGGCTGGAAAACAGCGACGCCTGCTACTGCTCCAGTGAGCTCGCGTTCTACGGCTTCGCATCATGGACTTCCCATGCCTGAGCCCGTTCCGGGGAGTCAACGGAGGACGCTACCACCTGCTACTCCCAGGGGTGTCTCCAGCGCTGTTTCCAACCATCCAGGCGGTGCCCCCAACGCCAACATCACCGGCATCACCTCCACGGGCGCTTGGACCGGGAGCTTGTGCGATGCAACCAACGACGCCGCCAGCGACGCCAGCCTAAGCCCGTCAAGCGCCACCTCGACGCCGGCTACTGGACCCATGCAACGCCGCATCCGCACCAAACTAACAGTGAGCACGAACGCCGACAGCTAACAGTAGCACGCTAATAGTAGACGCTAATAGCAGTGTTCCCGGGTCGTGTATATTGATAGTCTGTGTTTTGTGGAAGTTTTGTTAGTTTTGTTTGCTTGTGTTTGTGTCACGTAGGGTGTAGTAAATGTGCGTTTGTGTGCGTTTACCTGTCCCCTAGTCCATTCTTTCGGTCCGAGTGTTCTACGGGGAGATCCGTGACAAAGATAAGTGGCCAGCCTGTGCCAGGATTCAATTCCTTTTTCTTTTTGCTTTGTCTCTGGATCTGTCCGGTCTCTCGACGGCAGAAAGTATGGATTTGGGAAAAACGTTAGAACTGGCGCTCAAGATAGGGTTGAGGAAGGAAGAGGCGATGCATCTCCCTGACGAGGAGGGAAAGAGGCAGAAAGAGGAGGCAGGTAGACAGAGAGGGGAAAGGGCGCACGCGCAGACGCTCGCGAAGCAGAAGAGCAGGAGGATAAAAGAGCTCGCGAGGCAGAACAGGAGAAAAGAAGGATAGAATGGGAGAAGGAGTTTATTGGAAACAGGCGCATGTCTCGGGAGGATATGAGGAGATCACGGGCAATGATAAGCGTTCTTTAGCGGGTACAGAATCTCCTAGACCGGCTAGAGTTTGTACAAGAAAGCTGATGGCTTCTTTTTATGACAAAAGAGGTTATTTGGACGCATATCTGCAACGATTCGAGCGGATAGCTTTGGGGAAGGCTGGGAGCGTAGGGAATGGGCCACGGCACTGAAAATGTGTTTAGTCGGGGAGGCACTGAATGTTTTTGGAAGGATGCCTGCTGCTGATTCCATGCACTACGCGAAAGTCAGGAAGGCACTCTGCCAAAGATTAAGGCTTACGGCAGAGGGTTTTCGTGGGAGATTTCGCACCGCGAAACCTGAGGATTCTTAAACCGCTAAGCAGTTTTCCTGCAGGCGCTGAACAACTATTTCGATAGGTGGCTTGACATATGTCAAACACAGAAAAGAGTCTTATGGGGTGCGTGACAAGCTGCTGACAGAGCAATTTTTAGCGCGTAGAAGCCCAAAGCTAGCACTATTCCGGAAAGAAAGTTGTGTTCACTGAAATAGTTTGCCGACACTGCAGACCATTTCCTCGAGGCTCAAGGGCTGAGAAATATGAGTAAGGCAAAGGAGAAAATCCAAAAGGTCCTAGAGACAGATGCGACAAAATCAAGTTCCTATGGCGGTGCATCTAAGGCACCAACCAGTAAGGTGTTTCCCCTGTGGCAAGGTGGGACAATACAGAACACGCCCTCCGGCGGCTGCAAAACAAACACTCTCTTAACAGTACTTACACTCCATCGATGGTAGCCAGCGCTCTACGAACCAGAGTGCCCACATTTGAGAAATAGGTATGGCTTTTCACAAGGTTTGGGCATGCGAAATCAACCCCGCTATTGAGATACTTCCCAGTCCTAATTGGGTGCAGTGAGAGGCCATTCTGCATGGCGAGGACTGCGGCCAGCAGCAAGGATTGGTTGGCAGGGCACACCCTGCGGTGCGGGCCAATGAGCAGCCAGAATGCGCGGGCCAATGAACAGCCAGAATGGGCGGACCACTCCAAGAATTGTCATGAATTCAATAAGCTTTATACCAGTCAATTGGCCTTTCTCTTTGAGACGAAACTTGTGAATGTTTTCACGACTTTCTTAAATTCTTTAAAAGGCCCGTGATTCTCGTACCAGGTTTTTCGTTGGGACAGGACGAAAACGACGTACCGGAGTTTTGCTTGGTCGTCCCATCGGTTGAATGTCGCAACACGCTAAAACTAGTGTAACCATTCCTCGGCATTTTCCCGGGGTATACGACTGAATACAAAAGGATAAAGTCGCTGTGTAAAGAACCATGATCGCGCAGCGTCATCCTCCATCATTGGGAGCATTGCAGGTCCACGGTGCAGCACCTCCACCAAATGTCTCATAGTGTTTACGGCACTCAGAAAGACAGCGAAGAAGGCTTGTTTTTATTAGTGGTTATTTAATAATAAAATAACAATAAAAGGAAAAAAATGTTCCTAGCCGCGACATCTGCCATTGAAACCTGAAGCACCTGAGCTGCAGCTAGCGGGAATAAAAGGATAGAAATAGGAAAAGAATGGGGGGAGCGATAGTTAGAAAAGATAGGGGTAGACTGTAACATAGACTATTCAAGACAAAAGGAAACAGTTCACTGGGATTTCCTTCTACCCACCAAAAACTAATGACTCGGTGGTGGCGTAGCAACCAGCGTGCTCGGCGGTCGTCTAACAGAATGCCCGCAGCTCTGCGCAGTGTTCAATTGAAAGCTGACAACGAGATGTCGAGATTGTCACCACTCCGCGCACTTTTGCGTGCGCTCCCAGACACGCTTATAGCGTGTGGGGGTAGCGGTCTTGGTCAGAAAGGAGATGCCCTCGACTCAGCGTGGCAAGCTCAGCGAGAGACCAGCAACCAAGGGACAAGGGGGTTGGTCGTTTGGTGCCCAGCTTTCGCCGGTCGCAAGCCAGAGATTGGGTTAGAGCCAAAGGTTCACAAAACAAAACAAAGTTTATGCAGCGAAGAGACTATACAGAGGATTTCGTAATCGCTCGTACGAGCGCATAAAAAGTGATTTACAAATACTATGCAACTCGTGGAAAGTAACACTTGAGAGGGATAACAATTCAACAGAATCTTTGCACCTAAAGTGCACTAACACAGAGAGAGACAATCAAACAAAACACAATTTGTTCACCGGGCACTGCGACAGTCCGACGACCTGAGGAGCACGACGGGGTCGATCCGCAGACTGGCGCACTTTGCCTCGCTGGTCCGTAGCTGGGCGAGTGGTGTTCTCCCGGGAGTCGAGCGGGCGCGCTTCTCGGAAGCTTAAACGGCGGCTCGGGCTAACCGACAGCGGTTGAAGCCCCTCATTTATAGGCGCAGACCACGTCTGTTTGTTCTTTGCGCCAAGGAAGGCGCGCACATACACGCAGCTTCAACTGCACAAACTCTTTCTCCTCGCGCCGGGCGCGCGACCGCATTGGTCGAGCGCAGAAACCGCCTTCCAGAAAATTCTAGGTCATTCTCGCCACGCGGAGTCATCGGCGCAAGAGCGAAGGGGAGAGGGTGTCTCTTTAGCGCGATCAAGGTCATGACCTCTCCGTCGACGAGGAGTAGAAACTTCTCAGACATTCTAGAAAAATCGACGCTCTGCGTTGCTATGTTTACTTTGGCGCCGCGGCGGCGAGCTGAGTGGAGAGGGCAGCAGCACATGCAAGTTACGCGCTCTCCGGCGATCCTTCCCCGCTGTTTTTTTATTTTATATTTACAGCGCGCGGGCGCGATTGTTTACGCGCTGCGCCCTTTCTTTCTAAAATGCGCCGAATTTTGTGACAAGAGATACAACGAGCAAAGTAATCACAACAGTCTCGAACAGAGTAGAAGCCGCGGCGGTGGCTCAGTGGTTGTTACTCGGCTGTTTACCCGAAAGACGCGGGTTGGATCACGGCCGTGGCGGTCGGATTTCGATGTAGGTGAAATGCTAGAGGCCTGCGTGCTGTGCGAATTCAGCTCACGTTAAAGAGCCCCACACGGCCGAAACTATCCGGAGCCCTCCACTACGGCGTCACATATGGCTTTATTTGCATGGCACGGGTGCAATCGGCCGCGATAAATCTGGTCACGTCTTGCATCACGAACCGAGCGATAAAGCCACCTACCGGCAGCTTTTCAGAATGAAAAAAAAAACAAAGAATGTAAAGTTTTGCGACCACATAAATTGTTGTTGTTGCGACGTGCGTACTTTCAATCTTTCTTCTCATATCTCAACTCTCCTACTATGGGCATGTGGCAGCGATTGTAGCTCAGTTTGAGCCAGTGAGCAGGGCCGTGCCGTTTCTTTCCCAATCTTCCTGCATTTTCAACAACAACATAAAGAAAAATGAAAAGGAATGTGCATGGGCCTGTGCACTGGCTCACGCTGAGCCACAATCGCTGCCACGTGCAGACAGTAGGAGAGTTGATAGAGATATGAGAGGAAAGAATGAAAGAAAGGACGGCGGTTTAGCAACAGATACCCCCGGTGACAAGGAGCCCTTACCACTACCACCAACGCTTGTGGCGCCACCTCTACCAGCTACCTCATGGCACTCGGGATGGTGAACCATTTCAGGGAGCTTCAAGAGGCCCACCCCAATAACATACACACTCGTCGCCCAAAAACAGGGTCGGGTCGCCGCTTTCTATCCCGACTTCACATCCAGCACAGCCTATTCACAGACGAGAGATGCCGCCTTCCCGTACACTGGAGACGCGCCCTCCACGTGCGGCCTCTCCCCGCCAACATGTCCGAAAACGACCATAATGGCAGGTGCCTGGCGTGGGCGGAAACGTTGGACCGCCATTTTGGGATCAAACGAGGCGTCTTCTACGGACGCTTCGAGCCCGGATCCCCGGGAACGGTACACGGCTGCGGCCGTCCACGAGGACAAAACAGTAGACCCCCTTACTATCAAGGCCGTCAGCAGTTCACGCAGAAGAGTTTGCCATGTCCTGGCAGCCTCCTTCTCCTCCAAAAACATAATCGCAGACTCGCGAGGGGCTTGTCGAGACGCCGAGCAAGGTTGGGCTCCTCCGCTGGCTTATCGCATCTACCAAAACTGTAGCCGAGAGTCGGATCGGACACACCGATCTCTCGTTTGGGCCCCAAGTCACCAAGGACTCCACGGAAACGAGGCAGCTGACGCCGCCACCCGCGCTCTCTCTCTCCGGGCATTTCCCACGAGATGCGACACTGACCAGGTCTCTGATTTCAATCCGGTTTACACTTTTAAGGAAATATGCGATTATTACAAATCCAGCACCAAACTCCTCCCACCCCGTTGCAAAGGAGCGCTGGGGAAGGCCAAGGAGCGTGTACACACTCCTGCGCCCGCTCACTAACACGATGCTGTGCTCGGCAACTATAAAGCGTTTCGATCCTCAATTCGACGGGCGGTGCTTACATTTTAGGGACGCCTCCCACATGATGTGGGCCTGCCAGCAGGTTCTATCCCTACCGCCCATCCCAAACCCCATCCGAGAGGACAGGAAGGCGACCCTGTCCGGCTGCTGCACCCTCGATGCCCAAAGGGCGTTAACCAAGCGCGCCCGGGCTGCGGCAACCCCCAATGGGGTGCCTGACTGGGCATCCCACCTAGTGGTTGTAAGGGCGTGACCTTTCAGGTCACGACCCCCAACTCTCTCTATATGACCAAATAAATGTTTTCACCACCTTCAAGCCCTCACCTTTCTTATTCCGGCACGTCTTGCCCTCCTCCACACAGGAACGTACTCGCCGGCCTGCCGCTTATCTGACAGCCAAAGAGCCGACCACGCTCATACCCTATACTCCTGCCCAGCACACTTGCCCCCTGCCTCTTGGCACCAAACTAGTCCGCAGCAGTGGCAGGCAAGTTTGTCCAGCATCGAGCCGGATCTCCAACCTCAGCTGGTGACCTGGGCAGAGGACGTAACGACTAGCCACCGCCTGGACACCACAACCGGCAGCCTGAATGCCGCCCGCACTGCTGCCGCGTTATTTTTTTATTTTAGGCCTTCACTTTAATTATAGTTTTTCACCACCACCACACTCACCGCATGAATGAGAGCCCCAAGATCACAGCCCCGTAAGGCCAGGAAGCTACCCCATCGCCGCAACATTTATTGCGTTCGTCTTATACTATACCAACCCACCGCGGTGGCTCAGTGGTAAGGGCGCTCGGCTACTGATCCGGAGTTCCCGGGTTCAAACCCGGCCGCGGCGGCTGCGTTTTTATGGAGGCAAAACGCTAAGGCGTCCATGTGCTGTCCGATCTCAGTGCACGTTAAAGATCCATAGGTGGTCGAAATTTTTTCGGAGCCCTCCACTACGGCACCTCTATCTTCCTTGCTTCTCTCACTCCCTCCTTTATTCATTCCCTTACGGCGCGGTTCAGGTGTCCAAGAATATGCCAGACAGATACAGCGCCATTTCCTTCCCCCCCCCCCAAAAAAAAAGCAATTATCTTATACTATACCACCTACTGCCTTACCTCAATGGTTAGGGCACTTGACTACTAATCCGGAGTTCCCGGTTTCGAACCCGACCGCGGCGGCTGCGTTTTTATGGAGGCAAAACGCTAAGGCGCCCATGTGCTGTGCGATGTCAGTGCACATTAAAGATCCCCAGGTGGTCGAAATTATTCCGGAGACTTCCACTACGGCACCTCTTTCTTCCTGCCTTCTTTCACTGCCTCCTTTATCTCCTCCCTTAGAGTGCGGTTCAGGTGTCCGCCGATATATGAGTCAGATACCGCGCCATTTCCTTTTGCTTAAAACCAATTTTCAGTTTCAGAGCTAAAAAAGTTCACAGAAAAAATAAATGTCATATGCAGAATGTACCCCTCTATTATGCATTCAACGAGCCCTCACGAACAGTACTCCTATACGATTCTACAACACGCATGAACTATATAAGAGTATCTTCTATCATCAGATGAAGGTATCTGGAGCCCCCTGTTGTTTCCTATGAGAAGTTGTGTCTTGGGGATTGCTGAAACTCCCACAGCGTGGCTGCAGAAGGATGGAAGCAGTGGGAGCAGTAACAGAGCAGTAAGTGAACGTTGACGCAGGATTTGAGCAACAACAATCGTAATAGCTTATCCTTCGCCCCACCACAGTATCTCATTTCCGAACAAAGAAAGGGGGAACTGCGCAGTGTGATAAAAAAAAATTTCTGAGAGGAATATTGTCGCCGCCAGTGATGTGTTGCAACTTAGCGTATTCTAAAGAATTACAGGGACACGGGAATGCTTAAAATTTCGCTAACGTAGCCATTGACCTGCTTTTACCTCCACTGAAATAAAAGGAAAAAGGAGATATATATTACGTGGTCATGTTTTTCAAGAGGCCCTTTATTGCCTCGAGCACTATAGGTAAACTTTCCCAGTGTCCTTTTAATACAATGCAATACAGTTTATTCCGCGAGAGTTACAGGTATTTCGAGCCCATGGATGCGTAGGGGCTTATATTTTTTCTTACCATGTTCTTTTATTTTTATTAATTAATTCAGTGCGTTCCAGCTTCAAATGAAGCGAGGTAAGAAAATAAACAGAAACGTATAAACCACAATCAGCACGCTCTCAAAATTTTTTCATGCGAAGCACTATACGCCAGCGGGAACGTTGGAAAGTCAGCGGGAAAGAAATCTAGTTAGGAGTCTGAATTTGAGCTTAAAAGGTTGAAAACTTTAGCTCATAACTTGTTGGCAGTAGCTTAAAAAATGTTTGGCTTCCTAAATAACTCCGACCAGAATTGCTAATTAGGACGGGACAGGAACTTTAACATTCAAATCAGTGACATGAGCAAACGGTTTTAGAACTTTAAGCTTGTCTCACTAATATTCAAACAGCCGACAGCACAGCTCTTTGTAGTATTGATCTATTTCTTAATGTCTTTTAGTTTTAGAAGATTCTAAATCGTATAGCCGTGTTTTATATTCGAGGCTAACGCAAAGATTCCAACTGAGATTCAGAACAGTGCATTGGGCAGTGTAATAGAAAGCTATGCTCCCACCTTCAAGAGAAGGGAAGCCAAAACAGTGGGTCATGGAACACAATCGTGTTAATAATATCTCCGTTTAAATCAGGAAGTAACGGAAATTGGAGACCATGTAGCGTGAAAGGTTTATAACCGACGGTCCCCAAGGTAAACGCCGCGGATTTCAGAAGGGGACAAAGTTAGCAGAGGAGCCATACAGTCGGGTGGGCGAATGATATGTGTGAGTTTGCGGGCACAAGATGGCCAGCTGCTCTTGACGCAAAACAGTGGTGATTGGACGTCCCTAGGAAAGGCCTTTCTCGGGCTTTGTCGACGACGATGGCATCAATTAAAGACATCTAAGAGCATGGGGCAAAGAGCCAGCACACAAGGGTAAATAATTACTGCATTTATGATGGCATGCACTAGTGATCACTTGGACGCTCTCTGATGTATCAATCAGATTACCTCGCACACTAAAAACTGCGTAATCGCCGCATAGGAAATCATAATTACGTCGTCTTATGCCGTTCTTTGTGGCGTGTCTTGCACGATAACCTCAAAATCAGAGCGAACGAACATCCCGAGGTGAAGTTTCTTCCAAAGAAAAACACCTTTGCGTCGTTTCTGAGGGTCTACGAGCCGAATAAAAACAACATAAGGCGCACGAAAGCCTAAACAAACTCCTCTCTCAAATATTTCAGTGGACACCCGAACCGCGGCTGAAGGAAAGGGATGGAGGGAGTGAAGAAAGATACGAAGAAAGAGGTGCCGTAGTGGAGGTCTCCGGATTCATTTCTACCACCTGTGGATCTTTAACGTACGCTGAAATCGCACAGCACACGGGTGCCAGCGCAGAAGCGCAGGTAAGCTGGTGGAGCTTGCGTACGCGTTGAGCTTCACCCTCCACGCGGACCCTGTCCACCCAACCCGTCTAGGAAACTCTGTAACACTGGATACGCAGATTGATACGTGTAGCGATCACTGCAACCTTAACACTATGCTACGCTCACGTCCCCTTATGCGTCCCACAACACAAGCCCTTATCCAAGATTTGACTATATTCAGGCAAAAATTTGACAGTAAATAACACACTCATTTGCGAGCAAGGCTACTCAGAATAGTTCCAACAGGTGCTGACAACTTCGCTCGCATTAAACTCAGATCCAGCTCTTAGAGGCGGTCATGGACGTTAATAATCAACTGCTACCCCTCTGCGAAGCCCATCGCAGCCTCGCCCGCCATTGTCGACGCCAAAAACACAATAGAAAGCTTAAAGCTCGAATTGACGAGCTCACCCAGACAGTGGCTCAGTACACGGCCTAGCTCGCCGACTCCAATTGAGTAGACAGGCGCAACACGGCCACCCGACAAATGTCTAGCTGCAACACATGGCTCCACTTTCGAGCCCTAATCGACCGAACCCAAACACGAACCGAAACACAGAAACATTTGCAGCGAGCCATCCACGCTTTCCCTGACAAGACGACTCAACTGGCACGAAAACTTCGGAACCAGTACCTGTGTACAGCCCAAGAACCCCGTGGATCTGCATACTCTACCCGCCGCGGTGGCTCAGTAGTTTGGGCGTTCGGCTACTGATCAGCAGTTTCCGGCTTCGAACCCGACCGCGGCGGCCGCGTTTCGAAGGAAGCGAAACGCTAAGGTGCCCATGCGCTGTGCGATGTCAGTGCACGTTAAAGATCCCCAGGTGGTCGAAATTATTCCGGAGCCGTCTACTACAGCATCTCCTTTTCTTAGTCCCTACTTTATCCCCTCCCTTACGGCGCAGTTCGGGTCTTCGCCGAGATGTAAGATAGATACTGCGCCATTTCCTTCCCTTTCCCCCACCCCCCACAAAAAAAAAAAAACAATCTGCATACTCTATGCGGGCAGAGAGAACACGAAGCTGGATCAACCTTTCCAGCTCCATGATATGAGGGCGGCTCTCTCCAAAATGAAACGAGGCACTCCGTCAGAAAGGCATAAGGACACTGTCAAGCTTTTGACGAACCTGCCCGACTCGGCACAGTGGTCCCTCCTCGACTACATTAATGCAATTTGGGGCGGGGGCATCCCCCTAGAAATCAAACGGAAAACGGCTCTGGTAAACTTTATTCCTAAAGCAGGCAAACCATTTGACATAGATAACATTCGTCCCATACCTCACCTCCTGTGTGAGCAAACTAATGGAGACGATTGTGTGGGACCAGTTATCTTTATATCTTGAACACAAACATGTCTTTGCGAGCACCATGTTCGCATTCTGCCCACACAGATCCGCGCACGATGTCCTCCTGCAACTCACTCTGGCAGTCGTTGACCCCCTCGAATGCCTCCATAATGACCGGGTAGTACTCCCATATCTACAGCACTACAGACGGGACAGAAGGAATACACATGTCACACAACACAGCGGTGTAACAGAGTACTCACCTTGGATCTCAAAGGGACATTAGACAATGTAACACAAGAGATCATACTTATTAACCTGAGCCAGACCCTCATCATTCCGTTACGTATGCCAATTTCTATGACACACCTTCCGGCCCAGCTGGGGGGTGTCGCCGGCCTCAGAACGCCCTGTACGCCAATGACACCGCCCTGCGGCCCACGCAAGGCAGCATAAGGGACATTAAAATCAGCCTGCAAACAGCGGCAACTATAATAGACCGATACGCCCGCCGCTGCGTACCATTGCGACCTGTACAGCCTGTTCGTGTGCCGTCTAATAGCAGAATTCAGCCTATTGAAGGTCGTCTTCAGTTGCCTGTCGTCCTTCTTCCGCACGAGTTGGCGCTCCGCCCTTCTCGCTGCGCAAAGGTTCGTGAGTTTTAAATCCGGGGCCGGAAAATGATCAGGTAACTTGACCGCCGTAGTAGCTGCTACCTTACTAGAAATCATTTTGTCAACAACATCACCAGAAACACGTTCTAGGTGCTCTCTGTACTTGTCCCAGTTGACCACATTGCTAATTTAAGGACCACGCATAAGAAAGTCGGCAGCAAACACAAAGATCGGATAGTGATCACTTCCCGTGCGGTCAGGCGCTGTTGACCACCTGACGCGGACGTCAGGTGAATACAGTGTCAGGTCTATTGCTTGCGCTGAGGCTGGAGGCCGGAAGTGCGGCTCCCGTCATTGGAAATACACAAGTCCAAACTGTCAATAACGTCTACGAGTTTGCGTCCACGGGAATCCGTGTTCCTGTCACCCCATACGGCATGATGGGCGTTTAAATCACCGCAGATGATTCGAGGAGCTGGACAGCGGTCTCAGAGCTGCTGTAGAAACAAATCCAATACTACCTTCTTACCCGCCGCGGTGGCTCAGTGGTTAGGGCGCTCGACTACTGATCCGGAGTTCCCGGGTTCGAACCCGACCGCGGCGGCTGCGTTTTTATGGAGGAAAAACGCTAAGGCGCCCGTGTGCTGTGCGATGTCAGTGCACGTTAAAGATCACCAGGTGGTCGAAATTATTCCGGAGCCCTCCACTACGGTACCTAATTCTTCCTTTCTTCTTTCACTCCCTCTCTTATCCCTTCCCTTACGGCGCGGTTCAGGTGTCCAACGATATATGAGACAGATACTGCGCCATTTCCTTTCCCCAAAAAACCAATTATTATTATGCTACCTTCTTCCGCGAGGACACGTACACGGATGCAATAGAAAGGGTTCGAGAGCCTAGCTGTAATCTCACAGCCGCTACCTCAATGTCATCCGTGCAAAGATCGGCAACGCTTAGAGAAAGATGTGGAATTTTCCTTTTTATGTAAAGCGCGGCACGTCTTTCAGGAAATGTCTTTATGCTGCAGTTGTTATGGGCGACATATCCAGTCAAACATCTCCCGCTTGGCGGGCCAGCTTCTGACAGGGCCAATACTGGAACACAGGTCTCTTTCAAGAATAGTTTTAGTTCAGCTAACCGACTTAAAATCCCAGCGCAGTTCCACTGCAATATAAACGGCACTTTTTGGTGCATATGATATCCACGAGGTTTAACCCCATTCATATTAGATCGCAAGGAAGTTCGCTGCGAAGGTGGTAATTAGGGACTCAAAAGAAAGCACCAGCAGTAGGAAGTTCTTCAGGTTACCAGGTGCCATCGCTGGAACATGTCAACGCAGGGCCCCAACCAAACATGAAGAAGGTCCGACATACCTTGATTTTTGAGCTCCTTATTTTGCGTAACGCACTCACTTACAACATCGACAAAAGATGCCGACGGGGACATTCTTCGTCGCAGTAGCTGGTTTTCTGTCACTTGTGCATATGAAAGTCCCCCCCCCCCCCCGGCCTTGTCGTCGAGTCTCGCTGTGATCCAGCCGCTCAGGAACATGGGCACGTCGAACAATCGACTCGCGCGCACTGGACCTTGGCGTCTTGCTGGACTCAGGTCTCTTATGGACATCGTTGGGTAACGCAACAGCATCAGGCTCCAACACTGGGAACTCGTCTAATCCTTGGGACAGGCGTCTCAGTCGGTTGGGTTTTGGGACCAGCAATAAAGGATATTCGACGATACAGAGCGCTCACACGGAAGAGGCAGCCTCCGAAACTCGCTGGGGGACCACCACCGCAATTGGCGCAAGCCAAATCGGCCTTGCAGGTTTTGAAGTCGTGGTCGCCTCCGCACCGCTTACAGCGCCGATCCTTTGTGCAAACTTTGTTTGGCCACGCGCCCAAACCGTTGGCATCTAAAACACCGTGGAGGAGCTTCAGTGAAATCTGCATCTGCGTGTTTTCTGAATCCCAGATCAATTTTTTCGGGACGCTCTGAGTTGGGGCGAATGTCAACACTATAGAGTTGGTAGGTTTCGCAGCCCATTGTTTCCCTGGAGACTCCACACGACGCACAAGTCTTTTCACGTGCAGTGCACTTTGTGGTTCCAGATAATCAAGTAGGTCGCGTTCTGAATACCACTTTGGTACACGCCTAATAGCACATGTGTTCTTCATGTAGGAATGGGGCAACCGCACGTTCACTTTGATACCAAAAATCTGAGAGCTCTGCAGGAGCTTGTATACCTGCTCTTCCGTCGAGATATCTAGCTGAAGAGCCCCATGCATGCTGACCCGACTACGAATCGGGGCTGATCCCAGAAGTGATTGAATGGCCGCGAAAGGTAGGATGGGATTCCTCTGTCTTAAATCCACCCCTTTATATGTGGGCTCAACCACTACCGGGATCCCGACAGTTCGTTGCTTGCGATGACTCACCAACTTGAAACCCTCGTTGTCCACGTCAGCCATATCGGCCACTGACTCGTCACCGTCCCCGATCGTTGACTCATGCCCACTAAGCGATGATGTCTCGCTGGATGAGTGGTCGTCTCCATGTTTTGGTCGCTCCACAGCCTGGGAAGCCATTCAATTTCAATTTATTTCCCAGAAGGTTCTGGTCGGCTGACTGGGCTAAAAGCTGTGCGTAAACAGCTTGACCAGGCCCCAGCCAGCCGTTACAAGGCATAACAGCACACATTAAAAGAATATTCATATACATCGAGAAGAAAATAGTTGATACAACAATGAAACAAAAGGGTATCATGGATTCAAGTAAATGCAGTGAACATACAGTTATATTAAGAGGACACCAAAAATATCAGTTCGGCAAGTAACACTAACTGCAAGGAAATATGCATACAATCAGCTCAATAAATGACAGCAAATCTTACACACTTTATTAACACTTTAAACGAGAAGTTTGTTAAAAAAAAAACTAAGGAAAACTGGAGAGAAATTTTCAGCTAAGAGAAAGAACATCAGGTTACATCATTACAAAATAATGACGTAGTGTAGCTTTGGTAGATTTATTCGTGTCTTTGTATTTGTTGAGAACTGTGGGAAGATTGTATTCTAGTGTCTGCAGCCTGTAGTCTGTTCGAAAAAACGGTACTAGCCATTTGTCTGTGTTGCGTGTGTTTACTGGATGGCTATTTTCTTTTAGCAGTGTGTTACCTTCTACCATTGATCTGAAGCTGGAAGGGAAATAGTATGACAACAGAATTCGCAATTCGTACATATTTTGAATCCTTACAACATTGTGCGCCTGGAGAGCTTGTCGAGTATGACCTAAGTAATAAGATTCGCAATATGACGAATGGCTTTCTTTTGGAGCAGTGAAATTTTCTCTATGTTTGTTTTAGTAGTTGTGAGCCAAACTAAGGAACAGTAATTAATGCGTGAGGCAAATAGCGCATTATATATGTGAAGTTTTATTTTACAAGGAAGAAAAGTGCGGCAGCGACAGATTGCGCCTGTCACTGACGAGAGACTATTAGTCAACTTTTGAACGTGTGAATCCCAAGTAAGGTTAGAAGAAAATGTTACCCCAAGTATGGTGTGTTCATGAACGATTTCAATTTTCTCACCAGCACAGGTAATAACACCTTCAAACCTGATAGCCTTATTTTTTGGTCGAAATACTATCACTTTTGATTTTGTAGGATTGATTTTGAGTATATTAGCACCACACCACTTCTGAAGGGTATCAAGCAATTGGTTACGTTTGATCATTAGTTTAGTTACATCTACACCAGAGAATAGTACTGTGCAATCATCAGCATATATAATGAATTTTAAGGTCTTATCAATGTTTACAATACTGTTGATATACACATTGAATAATAAAGGGCCCAGCACGCTACCCTGCGGTACACCTCTGATGACTGGCAAAAAGGACGATTGATGGTTGGCAAGATATACGCATTGCTGCCTGTTTGCTAAGTAGGACTGTAATAAGGATAGAGGCTTACCCCTGATGCCGTAAACTGAAAGCTTATGGGTTAGAATATCATGGTCCAGAGAATCGAAAGCTTTACTGAAATCGATGAAAAGGCTGACAGTTATTAGTTTCTTTTCAAAATTTTTCACTATGTATTCCTTAAGTTCTAATAATGCTAATTCAGTAGAGCGTCCTTTCCTGAAGCCAAACTGTGCATTAGAAATTAGGTGGAAGTTTTCAGAGAATTTGTTAAAGCGGTCATATAATATCTTTTCAAATCCTTTTCCAAATGTAGGTATTATAGATATTGGGCGGTAATTTTTTGGCACGTTTTTATCCCCTCCTTTGTATATAACAGACACCCGGGACTTTTTCATCGCATTTGGAAATTCCCCGGATTCAAGAGAAAGGTTGAATATATACGTGAGTACCGGTGTTAGGTATTCCATAACATACTTGATAGGCTTAATTTGGAGGTTATCAATATCAAGGGCTTTGCTGTTTTTTAGTGACATAAATGTTCTATAAACTTCTGCTTCATCTGTTGGTGAAAGAAATATACTTTCGGCGCATGAACAACTTAAATCTTCGTTTACTTGGGAAGTTTTGTGTTGTAGTGCAGTTCCAATGAAGTACTTATTGAAGAAGTCTGCAAGACCTCGACCGGTAATTATCTGGTCTTCGTGAGTTATTTGATCAGGTAATAAATCCTTCCTGTCCCTACCCAGAGCATTATTGATTACTTTCCAGGCTGCGGCCGGCTGTTGTTTACCAATACTTGCAAAGAGATTTTCAAAGTAAGCAACCTTTGCCCGCCGAAGCTCAGAATTCAGCTTGTTTCTGACCACTTTGAAATTTTTCAAATCATCAGGATTTCGCGTTGTTAGAAAAGTGTGAAAAAGTGTATTTTTTCTCTTTATAGTCTTTAAGTGGTCGGTTGTTACCCACGGCTTTCTTATCTTTTTTGATGGAGTAAACGTCTTGATAGGAAAGTGTTTGGAATAGATTGTGGAAAATATCTCGAGAAATTGTACATATGCATCATTTACATTTAACTTGTCATACACAGAAGACCAGTCTTGGAAGCTAATGTCTATTTCGAAAGCCTCTAAAGCACACTGAGGCATATATTGGACGGTTATTTGTTCAGAACGTTTTTTAGGTTTTGGTAATGAGTCATAGAACATAAATATGGGACAGTGATCACTAACATCTGATGCTATAGTGCCAGCACTAAAAACAGAAGTCTCTGAGTTTGTTATAAACAAATCTAAAGCAGACGAAGTAGACACAGTAACACGAGTCGGTGTATTGATGACACTTATGAATCCCAAAGACTGAAGTTGAATAGTGAAATCAATGACAGTTGAAGTATTATCGAGGGTATTTATATTGAAGTCACCTCCGCATGTTAGCTGAAAATTATTGCTTCGAACATATTCTAGGAGGAGGTCAAAATATTTCATAAAGGATTTCATGATTCCCTTCGGTGGACGATACATGACCGTGATAACCTCTAGCCCAGCCTTCCGAGCCAGCCTCATTTGAATGGCGTGGTCCCTTTAGGTTTGCAGGCGCCGGAGCAGCCGCACTCTTCCCATAGGGACAGTACCGCCTTGAAGATGCTGCCGTCCTCGAATATGCAAATAAAACCAGAAAAAGTAGGCAAAATTAGGTACAGAAACAGAGCGGAGGCGACAGTAGATAGAACAACGTCTTCGTCTTCCTCTTCCCACAATACGGTGTACATAGGTATTAGTCGAGTTGAAGCTCGGTATGTGTAAGGGATTCCTACTTACGACCTTTGGGGGCGTAAAGGGGGTCGACTTTCGGGGGACCATGACGGGCGAACTAGTGGTTGCAGAGGGATGCGGCTTGTATCAAGCGAATCCTCGTTTCGTGGTGTACATGTTGAAATCAAAATTTGGTACCTGGGAGTGAAATTCGGATAAAGCAAATTAGAGCCTCTCATATAACGAAGGCTGTTGCCGAAATGAGTTTTGTGAATGGGTGTTGTGTCAGTTAGCTTACGCTTTTCATTCCATTTCGCATTCGCGATTCATTCTTTGACTCTTTTTTTAAGCTTCCACCCGCTAGCGTAGGTTCAAGAGGGTCTGAACTTTCGTGTGCAAGGGTTGTGTTGTGTGCGTTCACTTTTGTGCATCGTGTGCATTAGAAAGATTTGCTAGCTTTCTCTAGACACCATTTTTGAAGTTCGACCCTTTTGACCACACTGTACTTCTGCAAGAAAAACGAATAATTTTGCGCGGTCATAAGGAAACTATCGCACGCGATGAGAAAGGCGATTTTAATGTTTATGTTCAATATTTGAAGCTATCCCACACGTAGCATGAACCGAGTCTGCCTAGTGTCCTACATTGTAGGATCATTCCAAATTCGGTGTTGAGAAAAATATTTCGACCAACGAAAGAATGATTCTATATTGTGAAGTGCAATACATATCGAAGAATATTTAAATTTTTCAAATTTCAATGTTTCGGCGTATATGCGCTTATATAGTTTTGGGCCGCGGTTGAGCCCAATAAATTTCAGAATCTTCAGCCGACACAGGTGACAGAAAAAACCGCTAGATTGGAGACACACCGTAATGAACTGTATGAACGCGACGCGAAACGTGGCTTCAGTCTTTATGTTTAGGTCTGTTCAGACAGAAAATGTGAACTAGGTCCGTTGGCTGCAAACTCGCACGTGTCCATCTGTGACCGAAGTAAACCAGAGCGGAGGCCACATCGTCGTTCTCCCCAATACGCCTACGCCTGCTGCAGCTAGTAACCTACTACCACCCGACATTGTTCGCTGCGTATCGCACGTAGCAGCTGCGACGTGCCTGTTTCCTAGTACCTATAGAGCGCAAATGTATATATACATATAAAGCCCAGTTGCGCCGCTTCGCTGCATGCTCGTCGCCTGTCATCGCGCAGAAGTCACGCCAGGGGCCGCAGGCATCGATTCCGTTGTTCATACTTTGGATGGCTGTCGTGCAGCATTGTGCTGGAGTGAAGCCAACCTACCTTGAGCACAAGTTGTAGTCATGTCCTATCTTGTCTGCGCCCTGGCCATTGTGGCTCTTGTGTCCTGGTCCATGGCCAAGCTGCCGTCCTGTCCTGGCGAACTTTGCGAGGTCGGCACAGAAGAGAGCCACTGCTCAGACAAAGGGTCACCCAGACGTGTCTGCTGGCAGCTTATGAACGAAGCGACAGAGAGCTGCATCTGCTGCAAGTCCTGCTGAGAGTCAGCTTCGGAACGGTGGGCATTGTCACTCAGAGCGCTTTATTGAAACTTAATATATACTCCTACAGCGCGAAACGGCAGGGAGGTCCCAAAGCTGTCGGAGCACAAACATGGTCGACGCGCGTCAGACCTCTGACTGCTCCGCAGAAAAATAGCTTCAGGTTATTCATCTCAAATATCTACTTTCCTGTTGTCCCTTTTAAGCTTGCATTGTTCCGCGAAACAAATTTGCTCCGCATTCTTAAGAACCTATACTGCGTCGCGCTTTCGTAAACGGGCTTGACCTCAACGTTGTACAGCCGAGAAAAATGAAGAGAGAGTTTTTCTCATCAGGACTGTCCTGCAGCAGATATTGGCACTGAATTGTAAGCTCTCAGTGAGTGCTTTGAACAGCGAGAGAATATTTTAATCTGATTACATGACAGCACTTCAATAGGTTGTTTCCGAAGCAGATGCGAGATAATTATGATTCTGCGCACTGAGCTCCACCGGTGGAAAGATCCACTATCTACTTTAAAGAGGCCGGTCAAATCAAAACACATAATTTTTATTACCGATAAAGAATTTCGCATTTTTTTCCTTTAGCCTTTTTTGCCTTTGAGGAAGGAGAGTGAAAAGTTATTGGAATCAGATGAAAAGGAAGCCAAGCTCGCATTGGTAGAAAACTAAATGCTCTCATTAAAAATACACCGGCTGCTGTAAATGATGCATTACAACAGAATAAGCGGCCGATTTTTGGTCTCAGTTTCATATCCATGCGCTGTTGTTCCTTGTGCTGTCTGCCCTAGTGGCACAATCTGAAGTCCCACGCTAGCACCCTCTGCCGGAGGGAGGGGGGGGGGGGGGGGGGAATGGCCTTGTGTAGGGGCCGCAACCATCGACCGTTGTGCATCTTCGCACGAGAATAGTACACGTGCATTATACATAAATTACAACTGCTTGATAGCATTGGGAAGGGGTGAGTGAAATGGCGGCATTTAATATTATACTTTTCAGTTACCCATCCTATCCATTAATGGCGCCTGTCTGCAGGAAACATGCCCGCCTACGCCTCAGTGAATCTACGGACTTATCTGTGCCCTGCGTTCGCAAGACTGTAAACTAATTCAGCAGGCTCCACGCTCATTTCAATTTCCTTATCATGCAGAGCATCAACGATAACATGGGTGGGGTGTTCATACTGCATATACATAAATAGCAAGGTCTTTTGAAAACTCGCAGTGTATTTGATACGGAAATGCGATGGGTAGTTTGGTGTTTTATGACCAGCTGTGTCGACTGAAGTAAGTCGTCAGTAGCATTTTCGTCTGCAGTAAATTGCTTAAAGCTACAACATAGGTTCTTAATTGGTGACATATAATAACGTCTCATCGACCATGGCCCTCGCAGCACGGACAGTCGTTTAAACGCGTGCAGCTCCTAATGCCGCAAAGGTTTCAAATCTGGAACCGCGAAAATAGGACTTTCCCGTTGCCAGCACCTATTATACACATAGCAACAGGCCGCTTGCATTCTTAATTTATTGCACACTCTTGTGCAATCGTCCTTTGTATTAGCTGATCCATCCGCTATGTGCCGAGCCGTCTTCCCCGCGACTGATGCCGATATGTTACAGGTAATTCGTGAGCCGGCCCACTCATATGACGATATTTGGCAAGTAGAATACGGCACGGGCGTAAGATCACTTCCGGATACCAGGAACTTTCAGTCTCCTGTTTCTTTGGCATTACACCGGAAGAATACGTTGTTTCCTCGCAGGGTTCAGCTTGAGGACTGCTATTTCTTGCCGCATGTCCAGCAATTTCGAGCAAGAATTTTAAAAATTGATGAACTGTAAGATACTTTTATGGTAATATCGAAGGTAATGGTCGATTTTTCAGATATGTAGCAAAACCTTCTATAACGTTTCCATCGGTCGCATCAAACAGTTAAGACTCCCTTAGCAAACCAATGGGGAACGCTTTTGACCATTGCAAAAACGTTCATAGAAAAAAATTTAAGACTGCCGTCGGGTGACCTGCAGATATGTTGATTTTTATAGTGAAATCCTACATTGTATGAAAAACTTGCGTTCATATATGGTTTCCCGCTATAAAATCCTTTTGTCCGGAATTGCTGGGTATGAGCGCATACCCTGAATCTGCGCTATTAAAGACGGGTTGTCCCAATTAAAATTCGCCACGCATAAGGTAAAACGAGACGCGGTATCAAATTGAAAAAAAAAAATGACAGGCGTAATATGTGATAGCCGCCGCTATTTGTCCCTGCACCCATAAACTGAATTAGGGGACATAATGACTAGAATTGTGGATTGCCTTTATTACGCACGAGAGAATTCCCGTCTCTAAGAGGGTGATGTGCACCGCCTGACAGAAGTAGTTTTAGTCGCGCAGCTCTAACGTTACTGCTTTTAGGCTAAATGATGAAGGCCGGATATAAAGGAAGTATTACTGTAAAGCGCACAGAACGACTGATTACAGTTTCATCTTGACCGTCAGCGACCCAGCGAAAACGTTCTCATTTCATTTATTTAACCGGTGTCTTCTATCTCTATATTCATTTCCATAGATACTGGCTGCGAGCTCGTCCTCTGTCCCAACTGCCCACTGGGAACCACTCTTGGGGCATCTGCTGGAGACTGGTGTCGATGTGTGTTTTGATCTACACCGAATGAGGCCTCCTTAAAGTGACAATGCGCTTTAAGATTTTCTGAACAGCAGTGAATAAAATTCCAAGCTCTACATTTCTAAGAAAATATCCTTTTTCAATGTATGTGTTGGTTGTTTCTTTTTTTTTCACCTATTTCATAAAACTGGTGAAAGCGTCTAATAGAGAAAGTGCGAAAAGAGCGAGGAAAAAAGTAAGGATGTGGTGAACCGACCACATCCTTCCTCGACCTGAACAAGGCCACTGTTCCTAAAGGCGTTGCAGGAGCTTTGATCTCTCTTTTAGACAGAATGATGGACAGCGTGGTGACGCATTAGCGTTTATATATCCGCATGTGGAATGCGTCAGATGTGTGCAGATCTCAAATAATGTCTGTGACTTCTTTAACATCGGTGAAACGAAAGCGAAACCAGAAAGGTTTTTTAGCGGAGGGCCAGTTTTCCCCGTGCAGTTGGTTTTCCCCATAACTTGCCCTGCTCCTGTCGCAATGGTCTTGCCGTGAAAGCAACATTGGTTCGGTAGTCATACAATGTAGTCTATTTTTCAAACTACCACACTTAAGGGCTCTTTTTCATGCGAAGAATGAGGCAGACAATTATTTTTTCAGGTCAGAAACAACGCAAAAACTAATGCACAATCTCCCGTTATTATGCATATGTAAGTAATGTATCTACTTATTTTTATTTACTACGTATATATACTACCTTTATATTATTCAAGAGGCCTTTAAAACTTTGTCACCGACCAAAAAGGCGTTCTATGCTCTAAAATTGGGTTTAACACTGGGCTGGTTAATTTACACCTGAACTGTGATTTTTGATACACCGAGATATTTTTTAGCCATGTTGTCGGATATTTATCAAGCAGTATCAAAGAGGGTGATGAGCTCCAAGTTTTAAATAAAACACAACTTTCTTCGGCAGCATTGCTGGAGATATCAGCTATGAGAGTATCGACAGACCTGCTCAGCTCTTTGTTGGCTGCCTCTAAGGCAGTGTGTAATTAATTTAGGCGAAGTTGTACCTAACGCATGGTTTTCCATCAGAAATCAAATGACGCAGCCGTCACTAAGGACAGGAAAGTATGCCGACAAGTGCGCGAGAAAGGGGGAAGCTATAGGTTCACTAGGTTAGCTTATATAGGTAAGTAGGTCTCGTATGTAAAAACAGCCATGTAGGTTAAAGTAGGAGGCATCATAAAGCAGGTGGTCTCCAGGTACGTTGGTATGCAGGCTAAGCGAGGCTGGAGTCCAGGGAAAGATTTAAAAAGATGTTCTCGCGCGTTAAGCACCATCCGCCACCGATCATTATTAAGAAATCTAAAGTCTCTTAGCAGGACCACGACACAACATGGAAATAAAGACATGCTCTTTTAAACCCCCGTCCGATTTATTGTAAAAGTTGTTCTCAACTTTTGTATGAGTTGTGGCGAACAAAACGTTTAACCCATCCATCCCCTCACAAGTTGCTCTTGGCGACGTTTGCAATACGCAAACACAGCTGCTAATACCAAGACCTAATGATTGAAGATTCAACGAACCGAATAATCATAGAGAAAGGGATTCACAAAGAGCGTACACTCGGCGAAATCTGGCCCCAGGAAGTACACCAGAGATCAGTTGTTATCTCATTTTCACTCCCTCCTTTATCCCTTCTCTTATGGCGTGGTTCAGGTGTCCAAAGATATATGAGGCAGATACTGCGCCATTTCCTTTCCCCCCAAAACCAATTGTTATCATCTGTTTAGTGGCGCCACCAGCATTAGCGCGCGGGTGGCGAGCGGCGACGGAGAAGACGAGCCGACGAGGCAGAACGGAACCAGGAGGCGGTCGACTGCGCGGCTGTCAGCGTGCAGCGTCTCTTAGCGCGCAGACTCTTGTTTTTGTGTCTCTCTCTATCTTCGACGCGAAACTAGCGTGGTTTCTGACCATGCCAAGGTACGTTTTTTACCTAACCACTCGGCATTCCAAACAGTTTACCCTGACCATGCCGACCGGTGCCTTCAATTACGCAGTTTGTGAAGAGGCGTGCAGCCTTCGTGGCCTGCCGGCTGTTCCGGCGCGGTTTGTATCACTCTTGCTCTTTTTTTCTATTCCAAAAGTGTGCCAGGAGGCATAAGTTAAAAAAAAGGGGAAGGAATGCGGGAGGTACAAAGTTAAAAGGAGTGAAGACCCGTTGCGCTGAGGTAGTCGCACAGGCTGCCGATGAAATGATTGTTCATAGTACACTTCGCATAGTTACGTTCGCGGTTCAACCGCAGGCCCACCTTCCAGAGGAGCCGTTTTCTAACAGCAGCCCTCGCTGGGCACGTCTACAACAAGTGCCGCACATCACAAACGTCCGGTGCAGCGCCACAGTGAGGGCACCTGTCAGTTGCTGGCAGGTCTTTTGCACGCCACCGATGACGGACAGATGGCGTCAGAGCCGCCCCTGCCCGAATCCGGCGCACGGATGCCTCCACCTGCCGAGTGAGACTACGGGGCAGAGGGTGCGAACACGGAGGAACTAGAGCGCGCGTTCGCTGGCACAGAACTTTGGAATCAGAAACATGGGACAGGAACGAATCTCGGGGAAAGGGGGAAGGTGGCGGGTTATCTGGTGTGTGAAGGTGAGTGATAGCATTCGCTTGAATGTTATGAGGCCCTTAGCACGGCCGCGAATCCAGTGTATGCGCACATGACATGGTTACTTTGCGCAGAGCACATTAATTCATTGTGAAATCTGGAATGTGAGTCGAACAGCCTTAAGCTGTTTAAAGGCGGCGAGGGAGTCGGTGTAAATACGAACTATATTGAATGTTGGAGCGAGCGGATGCAAAGCAATAGCATTATAAATGACTTGAAGTTCCAATGCCAGGGGAGTGCACGTATCCGCTGTATACGTCGAGCGAGAGTTGAGATGCGGATGGGAGGGACTATACAAAGCATTAACTCCCCTCTCTGCAGTATGTGATGAATCCGTGTATAATGTGCACCCTTCAGGCAGGTACCGACGAGGAAACAGTGGGACAATTGTCTGTGAGCTGGCAATAGGACCACGGAGGAGGTGTCTTTAAACGATGAAGTTGGAGAGACTGTTTTCGCGCCCTATTTGCCACCCTTTGGTCGATGAGTTCACTGAGTGTATTAAGTTGGGCGAACTCCTGTAGCACAGGTATGGGTGTTAAAAGAAGCCGATATGTTATGACGCGCATAGCCTCACGACTGACAGCTTCAAGGGAGTCCCACTGTGTGCGGGTGAGACGTTGAAATTGTGCCTAATATACTATCCGTGGCTGAAGGAAAGAGCGCACAAGTTGGCCGGCCGTATGAGTACGTGCGCCGCCAGAGCGCATAGCTATGCGACCATTCAGAGCTAGAGTAGCGTTAGCCGATTTACGGGTGGCTGTCAGCCACGGGGTGCCAGTACCAGATGTATGAAGTAGAAGGCGAAGAATACGAACAGTTTCTACCTGAGGAATCGGAGAATTATCTATTGTAAAATTTAAAGGGGGTGCTTGCCGCAAGCTCTTTCTGATAACGGTAAGTTGGGAAACGTTTAGTTTACGCTAAACTACGCATCATTTCAAGCACTTCCGCTGAGCACGCCGGCCGGCGCAATATGGCGGTCGTGAAAGGCATGCCTACCTCATCCTGCTCGCGGTGTGGCTCCGGTCGGAGCGCATTTAGCGAAGGGCGCGCCCATGCTGTCCCTTGTGCGCTTTGCACAGCGGCTAGTTTCGCATGGTTGCGAGTTCAGTTTTACGGGACGTGAATTTTTAAAGTGAAAGCTTTACTTGCTTAGTCGAGACGAGTTTATCCGTGGGCTGCAGTTTCACCCTTTTTTATTTACATGAACAATAAAGGAAAGGTTGGTGCTGCATAGCGGCTTCGGCTACTCCTTTTCACAAATCCACCGCAACCACTTCGTCCGTCGATGTACAGTTCAACATAATATAACACAAACAGTACACATCATATAAACAAACTACAAGCGTCAGGAGAAGTAACATTATTGAGCAAAGTAAAACGCCTTGAATGTTAAGAGAGCAGTATACAATACAATATACATAAGAGATATGAATAAAAAAGCACAGGAGAACAAAAAGTAAGCTTATTTCTAGTACACTCAGCAAAAGTAAATAACAACGCTATTGAAGAACTCACTCACAAAAAGAAACCGAGAAAAAAATGCTTGGTTGCAGCAAACACACCAAAGGTAAATAACCAATATATTGAAGCACGCACAAAGAGGTAAGAACTAGGGCATTGACTACTGCTGTACTAAGCTAGTATGTTCCAAGGATGCCGCTGTCATCAAGGAATTCTATCAATGTCACAAGTGCTCGCTTTTCTAGTTCACATGTCGGCCATGGGCCTAAGAGCCTTTGTAGACTTAAGCCGCCGCGGTGGCTGAGTGGTTATGGCGCTCGGCTGCCGGCCCGAAAGACGCGGGCTCGATCCCGGCGGCGGCGGTCGAATTTCGATGGAGGCGAAAGTCTAGAAACCCGTGTGCTGTGCGATGTCAGTGCACGTTAAAGAACCCCAGGTGGTCGAAATTTCCGGATCCCTTCACTACGGCGTCCCTCATAGCCTGAGTCGCTTTGGGACGTTAAACCCCCATAAACCATAAACTATAAAGCCTTGTAGACTTAACGGTCTTTTGTCAAGAGCGCTCAAGTCTCTCTTTAATCGCGGCCTGCGGCAGTTGTGCAGTTAGAAATCCAATAATAGGTGAGCCACATCCTCGTTTTCATGGCCACACACACAGCGTGGGCTGTCTGCGCAGCCCATTCTGTGAAGAAAGTGCTTCGTGTAAGCCGTTCCTGAAAGCAAGCGGTGAAGGAGCGTTGCTAAACTTCTGCTGATAGATAATGGAATATTGAACCGCAGCAACGGATCGATGAAATGCAGATCAGAACATGTGTGCTTTAGCTCAAACCACATCTTTTCGTCCGTTTCATTACGCATGGTCTTCAAGAAAAGGCGCAATGCGCCTCTCGATAACGGAAGGCCAGAAGTGAGGGCACTAGAGCGTGCTTGCCTAGCCACTGCATGCGCCTAGGTGTTTCCAGGAATAAAGCTATGTACGGATATCCACTGGAAAACTATAACATTCTGCTTTTTGGTAGCCTTCGGAAACTTTTTAAGAACTTCGTATACCAGTCTAGCTTTCTACGGTATGGAACTAGCGCTGCCAAGAGACTTGAGTGCGGGTTGGGAATCGCTAAAGATTACCCAAATATGCGGGTCTCGCTACGAGGAGATGAACTGGAGAGTCAAATAAATCTATGCATAAATCTCAGCAGTCATTGATCCTGTCGCGTGAGCCAGTTCACATGCCAGTCGGTCATTCTGCGGGAGGGGGGGAGGGGGAATGACAAATGCAGACGTTGATGAATTTTAAAGACTGGAACCGTCAGTATACTCATGAATGTAACCGGAATACCGCATGTGTATCTGGTAAAGTGCTAACTGCTGAGCTGCGAATATCATCATGTCACGCTTCCCAATTATCCCTTCGACAGGCAAGCGTATTCTAGGTGTAACTGAAAGCCACGGGGGATTTTCTGTGTCTCCTTTTCAAGATTCATAACTTGGAAGAAGCTGGCCGTAGTAGCGTAACACTTGATGTTTCTGACTTCCATCCCGTTCATGGAGCGCGTAAGCTAATGGCTGTCTTTCATGCTAGGTTATCGGGCGGAAAATGTGCCTGCTGGTCTCTGTTGTTCGCAACATTTTAAACGGAGGCTGCCATGCCTCAGCAATTACCAGAGCGCTGTAAGTCGCCTGAGTAACTCCCGAGCACACACGGAGGCCCCTAGCTAACAGTCTTTGCAGGCGTTCTTCTGAGGTTCGCGACAGACCGTAAAGAGTCGATGAGGAGTACGCAATTTTTTGATAAATGAGTGCCTTGCGAACTGTCAGCAGAGATGACGAAAAATAGCCCCAAGACGTACCTTCAAGCCTGCGAAGCACGTTCAAAACAGTGTTCATCTGGTCTTCGATAGATTTTATATGAGGAGTCCAAGAGAGTTGCTTTCAAGAACTACACCCAGAAAACGGTGCTGCTTAACAGACGCTAAAGGTTGACCGTTGAGGCAGACACGGAAATCCGTCATATTCTTACGAGTAAAAGGCAGAACAGCTGTTTTTGCGTGAGAGAGCATCATCCCTCTCTCTTTTAAAAAGCAGTCAATGGTATCTAGGCATTCTTGCTAGGTAGACTAAAGAGGCATGCTGTTTTGCCAGAAACCCAAATGCAGATATCATCGGAGTATAACGAACAGTGTAAGCCAGAAGGGAGATTTGGCGACATATCCGCCATCACGAAGTTAAAAAGAGAAGGGCTTAGCATACTGCCCTGCGGCACTGCTTGCATTAGGCTATGCTCCGCGCTTTTCCTTCACTTGTCTGCATGGATATTTTACTGCCATCTAAAAAGTGGGAAATCTATCGTAGTGGTCCTCCACTCACACTGAGGTGTAGCAAACTTGAGAGGACTTGAATATGACTTACATTATCGAATGCACGCTAGATACCCTAACATACTGTGACGGTGATATTTCACTTGCTACGCTCATGCTGTACACATGTTACTAGGCCCTTAATTGCATCCGTAGTGCATCTACGTCTACGAAATCCAGTCATGAACTAAAAAAAAACACTCCTGTTTTATCACACCACCACTGAAGCCCTGGCGTATATCATCATATCTCCATCACTTTGCGCAAACAGTTCCTCAGGCTCACTGGACGAAAGGAATGAAAAGCAAAGGGGATTTATAGAGATTTAAATCAGGAATGGCAGGCGCAATCTTCCATGACGAAGGAACAAATTCATTGACTCACATATTGCTAAATATCCCCAAATGTACTGCGGTGCCCTTGGGCCCAAGATATTGAAGCATTCTATATTAAATGGAATCCGGCCCAGCGGAACTCTTTAGACGGCACAACTCAAGAGCACTTTTAATTTCACTGATTGTGAATACAGAATTCAAATAGGCATGTTGCGCATTGAAGCAAGCTTCAGCTTTTTGCTCCGCGAATGTAGTATTCTTCGTAGTCTAATGACACGCCAGGATGAGAAATAGGTCGACAAAACTCATCACCCAGGTCAGTTTCTACAGTTTCCCGTGCCATTGCAAGAGCTCTGAAAGGGTTATTCTGAGAAACGAGCACGCTTAAGAAGCGGGCCATCATTGATATCCTAGGTACCGGAGAGTGAGGGGTCAATGTACCGCACACGTCACGCTATTTTTTCCTTCCTAATTGCTGCAGACCTTTACGCATTGACGAATGAATCTTTTTAGCCTCACGATACTATTCTAAAGACCCGGATCGAATGTAAGCCCTTTCCGCTTTTCTTCGTAGTGCCCTCAGTCGTTCACACACTCCATCAATACTTATGAACCCGTCAGGTATGGGGAGCGCTGCAGAATAGCTACACGAGCTATAAAAGCGCAAGCGTACTTGCAACAAAGCAGCTCTGCTAGCATTTCACTGTATTTTCCCACAACACACCGCTGCATAGGTTAAACAAGCATGCGCGTCCATAAAGACGAGCACGAGAGGCGCACATTAATCCATTCCGGCGATACCACGCAGAGCTCTTCATCATGGATATGATTCGAACACACGCATAACGCACCTTCTCCTTCTTCTGCCTCTTAATACATGACACATAACCACACGGGGGGATTGGCCAGGGTGTAGTGGCACAAACAATGAAATTTCCATAGGAGATTATGACAAAATTTTAGCACCATGCGTGAATGCTCTCGTAGCTTCTTTTTCGTTGCCCGCTGCATCGCGCGTGACCCCGCTGCACAGCACTTGCCCATTTGGCCTTCTTGCTTGAGAAAGCAAAAAGCGTCGGAACGAAGTCTGGGTGCCGCGGTGACATTCGAGGCCTTCCTACCCATGAATAAAACACTTCGTGATAGACTGCACACGCATTTAAACACAGCACCTCGTCCGTACCTGTCACAAAGTGATTCCCGCACAGTCTTGACGTGCTTGACGGTGCCCAAGGGCGGCACGATCGTCGAGCCGGCGAACTGCTTTTATCCACGCTTCGCTTCGAAGGCTGTCCCAGGAAGCGCTCGGAAAGCGAAAAAAATCCGAGTTTACTTCCCTTTACATATTGGGCATTGCTGCCGTATGCAACACATTTCGTAGGTATCGCCAAATGCGTCGCGCTGAACGCCCGACGGCTGCAGCAACGCACCCCGCGTAGGAAGCCGGTTTGTTTACACTTCCACGACCGGTCTCGAGGGGAGCGAGCGACCCTTCCAATATGTGTGACATTCCTTGTGTGCTGCGAGGTTCCGCGTTCCACGGCGCGGCGTAGACGGAGACCCAGATGACAGCGGCATCATCAATTACCCAGCCATGCTCCTTGAGTGACGACCAGAACAACCGGACCCGCCGCCGCCGCCGCGGGGAAACAGGCTTTATCCTCCCCAATTTGCGTGGCCGTTCCAGGTGCGGCCCTCCCGGGCACATTCCAGGACAAGGGAGCTGTCAGCGGGCCAGAGCGCGCCGTACCACAGCCGACGCTATGCGCTACCGCGAAGACAACATTCTTTCCCTCCTTCCCCTTTCGACGTGGGCTATCGCCGGGAAGGCACCCACAGCTTCCCGCCGTGCCTCGTGAACAAAAGCGCATTCCCAGAAGGGCCGTGACGGACACCTGTCATGGCGGACAGGCAGTACTCGCCAAGAATTTGGAAAGACAGGCGCTAGTGAATTAGCTCCGAAGAGAGAGCCTGTGTATACTCTCACTTGAGAGAGAGTGGTGGCGTTTTTGTTGTTTATTTAGTTTGTATTGTTAACAGACTCTGGGTTCGAGGCTAAGCCCAACCCAAGGGGTTGTCCCCATATCGCATGTTATTTTGGATTGGAGAATTGATGCTTTGGGCGGGCCACTGGAAATGACCGCCCTTAGTCCTTTGTTAATCAAGTGCTTAAAAGCGCATGTAAACGGATGCAGTCCAGTCTGAGCTGGGGCTCCATGCTTAGCATGTAATGTGATGCTACTTAGGCACTAACCTGCCCGGTCGATGAGTAAAGTAGTGCAAAGTTTGTTCTTTTGTAAATTCAGTTCTGCTTTTTCCAGTTTAACTCTCTGTATATGTATGTTGTAAAATTATGCTCTGCTGTCATCATCTACAAGCTCGCCTCCTGTTCATCTTCCAAGCCGAACGACACTAGAGGAAGGGTTTGTGAACCATCCTCGAAGAAACGGACGACTATTGAAATTCTACAGCAAGCACGCTCAGGACGACTGTGCTTCGCCGAGAGGGCCTTCAGCGCCGAAGCCCGACGGCGTGCAGCTTCTGCCAGCAACCGCTCGAGCCCAACTCCGGAGCCACTCCATCGCCCCCATGAAGTCGTCGGCACGTAAGCTCGGACGCCCCAGCCTCTGATGTATAATCTTAATCATGTGTAATTATTGAATATACCTGTTTGTTTAAACTGAGCCATACGGTGTCTCTTTGCCTCTCCGTCCCGTGTGGACCTGCGCATTATGGGGGTCATCACACTGGTGTCAGAAGTGGGGTCTCAGAAGCAAATGTCCTCTGAATGCTGCGACATTCATGACTTCAAAATTGTAATCAAAAGGGAATCACGGGACTGATTGTGGGACTTTTACCCCCATTTGAGAGGCTTGAGGCACCGGAGGGCTTAAAAAAAATGTCTTTATCTGAGGGAGCTCCCACTCCACAGCCGTCGCTCGGAGCAAGCATGCTGGCATTAGGAAGCGTCATTCCGACGTTTACGGGAGATAAGACAGGGGTTCCAATCTGCGATTTCTTTTCCATGCTAGAAGAGATTGGGAAAATGGGGGGATGGTCCGATGCTCAAATGCTGGGAATGGCGAGGTGTAAGATGGCAGGAGCTGCTTATGATTTTGCATGGCGAGACGAAAAAGTAAAATCCACAAAATCATTTGCGGAATTTAAGAAGCTCGCGTTAGAGCATTTTGACACTGAACCACGTCACGTGCGAGTACAGAGGTTCCGTGACGCCGGACAGATGGTAGGGGAGGACGTGCGAACGTTTGCGTCGCGGCTTCAGCGCTTAGCGCGCGATACGTTAAGCAGGGAGGAGGAAGGAGACCAGCTTAAGAAGAAATACGCGGAGGATATACTTAAAGAGGAAATGACCGCTTTGTTCGTGGCTGGTCTGCAAGACCCCGTGCGCCGGTTCGTGCTCTCGCGCAAGCCGAGCAATTTCGACCAAGCCGTGGAGGCCGCATTGGATGAGGAACAAAATGAGGCGTTAACGACAGCCGCAGCGAGAGTACGCGTCATAGAGAGAGCGGTGCTCAACCCTGAGGTTGCTCTCTTGACAGAGCGGTTAGATCGCTTAGAACAGCTGCTATCTCAGCAGGTAGAATGCCAGGTTGAAGCGCGCGCTCAACAGCGCCCATTCGCTGGAAACCGGAGACCGCCACAAAGCTACAGGCGCGGTATGCGAGATTTTGAAGAAATCGTATGCTTCGCTTGCCAGGGTCGCGGACACATCGCCAGGTTCTGCCAAAACGTGCGCCGTGGGGAGCCACAAAGAGAAGCAGGCGAGACACGCCCTAAGCAAGCCTACAGCGGGGCTCCAGATACCGAGACAAAAAACTAGTTAGTCCTCCCCAGCCTGAGGAGCGTGGGGAGGGAGCAGTAGATGATGAGGTGGTGGTAGTTTGTGTGGCCGACGAGGCATGCCCTGTTGTGCGTTGCAAGTTAAATGGTTGTTGTATGGAATTGTTGATAGATACGGGGTCAAAGGTGACATTGCTTAAGGAGAGCAGTTTTAACACGCTTCGAAGGAAGGGGGACCGCGAGGTGTTGGAAGCGTCTGGTGGTATGGCAACCAAATTTGTAGGCATAACGGGGGATCCTCTTGGCATAAGTGGACTCTACCGGTTACACTTCTCTCTCGGCGGAATTGCATTGGAGCACCCCTGCTACGTATGCCCGGACACGGTGTCTCTGCCAAACGGAGTGTCAGGTATATTAGGGCAGGATTTTTTGAGAAAAGGGAAGGTAGTAGTCTCATTCTCTGAGGAAGAGGTTAATGCGGGCGGCTCAAAAGTTCCGTTTTTGAACAGGAGAGGGGCTGAGATTCGCATTACCGATATTGACACCCGTCAAACAGTGGGATCATTGGAGAAGGTATATTCGCGGGTTGCCGTCCGGCTGGTCGAGGAGGCGGTCGTCCTTCCTTGGTCGGAGCACATTTTGTACGCGTTTGTGCCTTCAGATGTAGAGAGCGGCGCCGTGGGAGTGCTTGAGCCGGTCGACTCTCTCAGCAATGGCCTGAAGGCAGCCGCGTGCCTCGTGACAGTTAATGACGCCCACAGAGTGCCCCTACGGGTGGTTAACTGTAGCCAGCAGCCACTGAGCGTTCCCAAGAACAAAACATTGGCTTTCTTCACCTCTGCGATAGAGCAACGTGAGCCCACCGATACGGTACTCGCAACTGTAGAGCATGCTAGTCCTTCGGCTGCTCCAAAGGTGTCGTTCGATCTTTCTCACGTAAAATCCAGGGAGAGGGAGGCTCTGGCTGGTTTGCTGAACGACTACTCGGAGGTATTCGCCGCGTCCAACCTGGATTTGGGCTGCTGTGGCGTTATAAAGCACAGGATAGAAACCGGCACTTCATCGCCCGTTTACCAGCGTGCGTACAGGATTCCTTACTCCCAACGTGAGGAGATGGAGCGGCAGGTGCAGGACCTGATTGATCGCGGCATTGTCGAACACTCAAAGTCACCCTGGGGAGCACCAGCACTATTGGTGGAAAAGCCAGATGGCTCGTATCGATTGGTAGTGGACTACCGCAAACTAAATGCCGTAACTCGCATCGATCCATACCCCATCCCCAATATACAGGAGACGCTTTCTCAGCTGGGCTCTGCCAGGTACTTCACGGTAGTGGACATGGCGGCGGGATTCTGGCAGATAGCAATGGATCCGGCAGATGCCGAAAAAACGGCATTCAACACGCCCTCAGGGCACTATGAATGGAAAAGAATGCCGATGGGTCTGGCCAACAGCCCTGCTGTCTGGCAGAGAACCGCTGATGTTATCCTGGCAGGTCTTCTGGGGAGGCTGTGCTTCGTGTATATGGATGACATTATCATATACAGTGACAGTTTTGAGAACCATTTGCGTGATATTGAGCAGGTTTTGGTGCGACTAAGAGCAGCGGGTCTCAAGCTGAAGCCCTCTAAGTGCCAATTCCTCAAAAACGAGGTGAAATACCTCGGGCACGTTGTTTCAGCTGACGGCGTGCGACCGGACCCTGAGAAACTAAGGTGTGTCTCGGATTTTCCATCCCCGACTAGCGTCCGCCAGGTCCGGCAGTTTCTCGGCCTGATCGGTTACTACCGAAGGCACATAGAGGAGTTCGCCAAGCTCGCTAAGCCGCTCACCGCCTTAACAGCCAAAAATGTCGCCTTTCGCTGGGACGAAAACGCGGAGAATGCTTTTGGGGCCCTGAAAAGGAAGCTAATGAGTGCACCGCTGTTGCGCCACCCGGATTTTAGTTTGCCCTTCGTTATGGCCACAGATGCGTCAAAGTTTGCAGTTGGTGCCGTGCTATCTCAGGTTATCGAGGGCAAAGAACATCCCGTTGCTTTTGCTAGCCGACAGCTGAGCCCCACAGAGCAAAAGTACGGAGCTACGGAAAGGGAGTGCCTCGCCGTTGTCTGGGCAGTAAAGCACTTCAGATGCTACCTTTACGGCCGCAAATTCAAGCTAGTCACAGACTGCCATCCTCTGAAATGGGTGATGAGTGTCAGGGACCCTAGCTCGCGACTCGCTAGATGGAATCTACACCTGCAGGAATACTGCTTTGAAGTTGAGCACAAGTCAGGAAAGACACATCTGAATGCTGATGCACTCAGCCGCACAGCTGCCGTGGCAGCTATAGATGAGTTTGTCCCCGTAGTCGACCCCGCCGAATTACGCACAGAGCAGTGCAAAGATCTTGACCTGAAGCGAATAATCGAAAGCTTAGAGGGCGCACCGTCTCACCCCGAACAGCTAGGTTATTTCATTGACAAAGACGGCACCCTGTGTCGGCGCACGAGGCCAACCAGGAAAGGGAGATTAGAGAAAACCGCTTGGGAGAGAGTCGTCATACCTCGGTCGGGGACAGAAAGGGTTCTTCGCGTGTTTCACGATGCGCCATGCGCCGGTCATTTTGGCGTAGCGAACACACGCAGGCGTGTGGAGCGTTTGTACTTTTGGAGTGGCATGCGACAGGATGTTAGAGACTACTGTGCGAAGTGTCATTCCTGTCTCGAAAGAAAAACACCTAAGGGACGAAGACCAGCTCCAATTCAGCCGTTCCCTGAGGTTTCGGCTCCCTTCGAGCGGACAGGTATGGACATAATGGGCCCCTTGCCCACGACCACTTCCGGAAACAAGTACATTTTAGTATTTGTCGATCACCTTTCAAAATACGCGGAAGCGGTAGCACTCCCAGATCAGAAGGCAGACACGGTTGCAAGAGCATTTGTCGAACAGATCGTGCTCCGACATGGACCCCCGAGGCAACTCTTGACAGATCGGGGAACGAAATTCGTGTCGCAGCTAATGAGGAGAGTTTGCGAGCTGCTTAAGATCGCTAAGAAGCAGACAACACCGTACCATCCGGCTTGCAACGGCGCGGTGGAGCGACTGAACCAAACCGTGGCCGGGTTCCTGTCGCATTTTGTTTCGCGCGACCAGCGTAACTGGGACTTGTGGCTCCCGTATGCAATGTTTGCCTACAATTCCGCAGCACACGAGAGCACGGGCGAATCGCCATTCTTTCTTCTCTACGGCCGAGACCCGGGCCAGCCTAGTGAAGTGCCAGAGGGCCCCCGTCGTGTCCCATACGCTTCACTGGACGACTATAAGGTGGAGCTAGAATCGCGCTTGCAAGTGGCGAGGGACATCGCAAAGGAGGCCTTAAAGAAAGCGGCGAAGCGCAGGAAGGAGGTGCACGATCGCAGTGCTAGAGACGCGCCGTTTAATGTGGGGGACAGCGTGTACATTGAAAACTGCCAAAGGCAGATTGGGCTAGCTCGTAAGTTCCAGACGAAGTGGAGAGGACCGTGCGAGGTTGTCGAGAAGCTTTCTCCGGTAAACTTCAGAGTCCGAGACGTGAACCGGCGCTTGATAAGGATACACGCAAATCACCTCAAGTCGGCACCGGTTCAGTATTCACGAAATGAGGAAAGGGAAAGCGCGGATTTTGATGGGGACAGAAGTGAAGCGGAGCGCGCAGATAGTTCGCAAGAAACGCCCTCTCCTGCATTTGTTTGGCAGGCGCCAGAGGTGACGGCCGGAATGCCACCGGATTTACTTCATGCATTGCTAGAAGAAGAAGCGCGCGAGGTTGCCGCGCAGATAACGCCAGGAGAGGCTCCTGCCACGAGCCCTCGCGAGTCCCAAAGCAGACAAAGGGTCACAGACTTACTTAGTATGACTCATGAAGGCCGATATCCGCTGCGAAATCGGAAAGCTAAGTCGGACTAATGGCGTAAACAGAGCGGAGTTGTGAACTGGTTAGAATTGTGTTAAGTTATCGGAGTTGGTAGCTAAACCTTTCTGTCATTAAGTAACACCTTCACAGGAGAGCATGCGGAGCGCATGCAGAACCTGCCCTACTTCCTTTCGTTATCTATATTTTTGTCTGTGCCGTGATCGTGCTAGAAGTGGGAGCTCCTTTGTAACTGTGGTAAATTTATTTCGTCCAGTTTGGACTAGAAAGGAGAGGCTTGGGTGCTGAGTTTCATGTTTATCTGTAAAAGAAGATCAGTGCTGCCCCTGGAGACGCCAGTTATGACAGCGGAGGCATTGGTGTTGTGCAGTGGTGTTGAGTGCAGCGAAAAGTGTTTTGTCGGACGCACTGTGCGAGGCGATTCAGAAAGACAAGTGGGAGCTGCAGGGACTCAAATGTTCGGAGAACATTCTTCTGGAGGGTGAGCGAGTGTGACATTCCTTGTGTGCTGCGAGGTTCCGCGTTCCACGGCGCGGCGTAGACGGAGACCCAGATGACAGCGGCATCATCAATTACCCAGCCATGCTCTTTGAGTGACGACCAGAACAACCGGACCCGCCGCCGCCGCCGCCACGGGGAAACAGGCTTTATCCTCCCCAATTTGCGTGGCCGTTCCAGGTGCGGCCCTCCCGGGCACATTCCAGGACAAGGGAGCTGTCAGCGGGCCAGAGCGCGCCGTACCACAGCCGACGCTATGCGCTACCGCGAAGACAACATTCTTTCCCTCCTTCCCCTTTCGACGTGGGCTATCGCCGGGAAGGCACCCACAGCTTCCCGCCGTGCCTCGTGAACAAAAGCGCATTCCCAGAAGGGCCGTGACGGACACCTGTCATGGCGGACAGGCAGTACTCGCCAAGAATGTGGAAAGACAGGCGCTAGTGAATTAGCTCCGAAGAGAGAGCCTGTGTATACTCTCACTTGAGAGAGAGTGGTGGCGTTTTTGTTGTTTATTTAGTTTGTATTGTTAACAGACTCTGGGTTCGAGGCTAAGCCCAACCCAAGGGGTTGTCCCCATCTCGCATGTTATTTTGGATTGGAGAATTGATGCTTTGGGCGGGCCACTGGAAATGACCACCCTTAGTCCTTTGTTAATCAAGTGCTTAAAAGCGCATGTAAACGGATGCAGTCCAGTCTGAGCTGGGGCTCCATGCTTAGCATGTAATGTGATGCTACTTAGGCACTAACCTGCCCGGTCGATGAGTAAAGTAGTGCAAAGTTTGTTCTTTTGTAAATTCAGTTCTGCTTTTTCCAGTTTAACTCTCTGTATATGTATGTTGTAAAATTATGCTCTGCTGTCATCATCTACAAGCTCGCCTCCTGTTCATCTTCCAAGCCGAACGACACTAGAGGAAGGGTTTGTGAACCATCCTCGAAGAAACGGACGACTATTGAAATTCTACAGCAAGCACGCTCAGGACGACTGTGCTTCGCCGAGAGGGCCTTCAGCGCCGAAGCCCGACGGCGTGCAGCTTCTGCCAGCAACCGCTCGAGCCCAACTCCGGAGCCACTCCATCGCCCCCATGAAGTCGTCGGCACGTAAGCTCGGACGCCCCAGCCTCTGATGTATAATCTTAATCATGTGTAATTATTGAATATACCTGTTTGTTTAAACTGAGCCATACGGTGTCTCTTTGCCTCTCCGTCCCGTGTGGACCTGCGCATTATGGGGGTCATCACATATGTTTCGCGACACCGCCGCCAGGGGATGGGCGCATGCGCAGTCGCGTCGTGAAAAAAGCGGACTTCGCCTCCATCGAAATTCGACAGCCGCGGCCGGGATAGAAGCCGCGTCTTTCGAGTCAGCAGCCGAGCGCCGTAACTACTGAGCCACCGCGGTGGGTCCCGAGAAAGAAGTGGCAGGATTACCACCACGGTTCGCGCACTTCGGTTGCAGAAGCGATTTGCACTGGGTGTGCTCATGGCTCTCCGAACAAATCTTGCATTAGTGCGAAGCGCGGAAGTTCTTTGCCATGTGGTCGAATCACTGACAGTTGAAGTAGCGGAGTGCTGGTTAAAGGTACTCCTGCAGAGGATGACTAGCGAAGCCCAAAAACACCCCCTCTGGCATGACATGAGGATTACGAGACTGGGGGTTGGCGCTTGGTCCCCAACCACAGCCGTGGCTGCGGACGCGCAAAATCAAGACGTGTGCACTCCGCACCTTGCACTCAACGTACCAGAATCCCGCTAGAACTCTTGCTGGCCACATGAGGACCAGTGGGCTCACGAAATGGCGGTCAAACAAGGCATGAAAACAAAAACTTGCCGTAGCGCAGAAGAACCGGGACCGAACAAGTTTGACCTTCATTTGACCGCAACTGCGCTGTAGCCTTTGCAACGCCGCCGCGTGCGCTAGCCGCCGCCGGCTTGACGCATGCGCTCTCTGCAGCTGGGTCGCCGCCTGACCACGTGACTCGCCGCGCGCCTGGCTATGATGAACGCCGCGCTGGAGGCTCTGCCTAACTGGCCCCCCTGGGACAGTGGACACCTCAGTCGCACTTTAAGCTACGCGGCGGTAGTGACAGGTATGCGCTGCATGCGTTCGCATAGACGACGTTGTGGCAGAAACGCGGCACTGAAGCTATAGGCCGCCGGTGTTCAATGTACTCATTGGCGTTGACAACTTTCTAGACCCAGATAATTTTGAGGAAATGAAGGGCGCATAACTTGCTCCCTGGGTCAGTGGACGCCTCAATCGCGCTTTGAGGTACGTGGCGATGGTGAGAGAGGTGTGGGCTGCATGCATTAGCGCTGGCAACGTTGTGGCAGACAAGCGGCACTGCACCAACAAGCTGCAGCGTTCTTTCGGTGGCCAACCTCTCGAGATCGACCGTTAATTTAACTCCCACCTGCCAGCATTTTTATTTATTATTATTTTTATTTAAGCATACTGTAAGCCTAGTTAGGCTCTTACAGGAGTGGGCAAAATAATTATCCGAGCATGGCAGGGTGGGCGCGCTGCCTATCCAGTGTGCGCAAAACAATCAACGTTACAGACGCCAAGCCGCGTCTACTTGCCCGATAAACCGCAGCTTTCGCTCCTCTAACCAGGTTCAGCAGTAGTTGAACCACAGGTATTTTTTTTTAAAGCGTTAGCTCTTATTCACCACGTTTCTCCATTTCTTAGGGTCTGCTACCACCTTCCTTCGGCGTGAAATTTTATGTCCGAGGGATTAAAGACAGCGGCCCCCGTGGTAAATCGATATAGCAACCCATTTGGTGATTGACCGGGGATGTCATTAGTATATCGAATTGGTTAATGACTGGTTACGTCACTGATATGTCGAATTGGTGATTGATTGGTGACGTCCCTAGTACATCGAATTGGTGATTGATTGGTGGCGTCACTTATAAATCGAAGATTTCGGCAAATAATAACTAAAAGTAAATATAAACAAATAAATTAACCTTCCAATTCGTATTTCCATTCGTGTACCTCACTTTAATCTCATTCACATCAATTCCAGTAAACCAAACCGCTAACGCTCGTTACTTCAACGTGTTCCAGACTATGGCGGCAACTTTTTATGACCCCCAACAATACAAACTTCTTTTGAGTGATATTTGTTGACGGTCGGGTCGATATTGACGCGTATGTCGTGCAGTTGAAAAAATAATAAACGTGTCGAAAACGAGAGTTTAGACGGGGTCGGATGTCCTCCTGCCGCGGTGCGACAGACTGCCTCCCCGAAAGCCTGCGTGCGGACCCGGAGGTGGCTGCCGCGTCATATTCGGTGGAAATAAATGTTCTTCCTCCTCCTCCTCCTCCTCCTCCTCCTCCTCCTCCTCCTCCTCCTCCTCCTGCGTTGTTAGTACGGGCGCGTAATTTTCCAGAATGCGGAGCAAAAAAGTAACGCACGAAGAGCTAATAATAATAATAATTGGTTTTGGGGAAAGGAAATTTATTTATTTATTGGAAATAACCTGCAGCGCCCGAAGGCATTATTGCAGGGGGGATGAGGATACATAACAGAAGAATAGGCCAGAAAAAAAAGAGGAAGAAAAAAAAAGCAATACAACAAGGCATGACACAGCAAGTACAAAATGAATGAAATATGAAACAACAAAAAGACGACGAAAAAAAAAGCCAACTGACCAAATGATGCTGGACCAACAAGAACGAAGACCGCGTGATTAAAAAAAAAGCAAAAAGAAAGCCAACTGCGCACTCATACATCCGACAGTAACGCGCGGAACATAGACACGGAACGGCACTCAACAATTTTATGGGGCAGGCGATTCCAGTCATGAATGCTAGATGGGAAAAATGCGTTTTGATAAGTGTTAGTTTTGCATTTAACTTCTCTAATCTTCCACCCATGGTCAAGTCTGTTTGACCTGAAATGCGGTGGAAGCAAATAATTTTCTTTATCTATTTTTATTTTTCGGTGAAAGATTCTGTACAGCATTTCTAACCGGGAGTTTGTACGGCGTTTCCGTAACAGCTCCCATCCCAGCGTTAACTTAATGTTAGTAACACTGCTGTTAAAATCATAATTCCTTGAGACAAACCGAGCGGCAAAGTTCTGAATACGCTCAAGCATGTCTGTTAAATTTAAAGTAGGGGGGTGCCAAACAACACAAGCATACTCCAATATTGGCCGAATATAGGTGAAATATAGAAGCTCTTTAACTTTTAGTGGTGCCATTTTAAAATTTCTTCTTAGAAAATTTAGCATGCCATAAGCTTTAGCAGAAACGTGCTCGACGTGCTCATTCCAGGTGAGATTAGACGAAAAGTAAACGCCGAGGTATTTATAGTGAGTAACTCTAGAAAGTCGGGTAGAATCTAGTTTGTATTCAGCCAAGAAAGGGTGATGCTTGCGCGTGAAAGAAATAAACTGACATTTTATTGGGTTCAGAAACATCTGCCACTTCAAACACCATTGCTGTATGCGGTCCAAGTTGCACTGCAAATGACAAGAATCTGAAGAACTGTTAATAACATGGTAGATAACACAATCGTGAGCATATAAACGTATTTTACAGGTCATATATTTAGAAATGTCATTAATATAAACTAGAAACAGCAGAGGTCCTAAAACAGACCCCTGCGGTACCCCCGAAGATACAGGAACATAATCAGACTGGGACCCATTAATCAATACACGTTGTTTGCGTCCCTGCAGGTAACATTGAAGCCAGTTTAGAAAAGAAGTTGGAATCTTGATCAAAGATATTTTATACAGTAGCAAATCATGAGGTACCAAATCAAACGCTTTCTTGAAATCTAAAAAAATGCAATTCGTTTGTAGACCCTTGTCAAATGATGAAAATATATCATGGCTAAATTCTAAGAGCTGCGTCGTACACGAGTAACCTGATCTGAAACCATGCTGAGCTTGAGTGAAAAATTCATTTTGTTCCAAATGCTTCATCAACGCGCTATATATTATGTGTTCAAGCGTTTTGCAACTAATACTTGTAAGCGAAATCGGCCTGTAATTAGCAACTATGTTTTTAGGACCACCCTTATGAATGGGCACCACGTTAGCGTTTTTTCATTGCTAGGGTATTATTTCTGTATCTAACGATTTCGAGTATAGAATAACTAAGTAATGAGCAATGATTTCAGCACAGGCCTTCAAGACATTACCGGGAATATCTTCGGGCCCGCTTGCCGAAGACACCTTTACGTTATTCAGCAGGTTTAACACACCGTTGTACGTAATTGTTAGCTCAGGCATTGTCTCTTGCACATGGGCATCCATGACTGGCATTTCATGATGCGAGTTCGCTGCGAAAACAGACTTAAAATAATCATTGAAACAGCGTGCCTTATCAAAATCATCAGTTATAGGTTCAGCGCCGTTATTCAGTGCCGGAATACCGACTGATTCACGGCCATTAACTTTAAGAAATTTCCACAGTTCTTTTGGATTACTCTGAATTTTAGCACCTAACTCCTTCGTGTATCTTTTTTGCGCAGCTTTATTTTTAACTTTTATGTCTGTTCCAACACGTACCTTTTCAAGAACTTTTGCGTCCCGGTATTTTTTGTACGTGTTTAGGAGACGACGCTTTTTCTTAATCAATAGTTTAGTTTCCTGAGTTACCCACGGCTTGTCCTTGCGCCGCTTAGCTGATATGTTTTTGAAAGGAACATATTTGTCAATGAGCACATCAAGCTTCTGCTTAAATATGTCCCACAGCGCAGTAGCATCGAAACGCTGGCTCATGGATATGAAGTCTTGTAAATAGTTGGCAAGCTCGCTAGATAGTGATGAGTAATCGCCTCTATCATAGAAGAAAATTTTCCTGGGGTGCCTGTGTGGCACTGAAGGCTGGGTCATTGGCACGTGTGCAACGACACAGTCGTGGTCACTGATACCTGGGATAATATAACTACCGCGCACAAGTGAATCTCGGTTAGAAAAAAGCAAATCTAGAACAGACGAGGAACCATGGCATGACCTGGTTGGCTCCTTAACAAACTGATACAGGTCGTTTGCAATAATGAGGTCGCGGAAATCAACATACAGCTTTGACAGGTTGGTAAGGACTGGTTTATTGTCAGCCCTTGTAACTTCAGGCATATTGAAATCACCTCCAATGATGTAATCGTTGTGCATCTTACTTATGAATTCAGAAAGGGATACAAATACATCTGGATTAGCCCGCATAGGAGAACGATAGAAACAGCCAAGCGTAAGCAGCTGCCCGTTCTCTAAATGTAGATTCCGCCAAACAGATGGCGCAGTATCTGTCTCATATATCGTTGGACACCTGAACCGCGCCATAAGGAAAGGGATAAAGGAGGGAGTGAAAGAAGAAAGGAAGAAAGAGGTGCCGCAGTGGAGGGCTCGGGAATAATTTCGACCACCTGGGGATCTTTAACGTGCACTGACATCGCACAGCACACGGGCGCACGTTAAACATCACCAGCATGAAAAGCTAAAAAATTAGAAACTTCTGCGTTGAAGACTCCGTCGTCTGTTCCAGTGAAAACGCGCACTGCATCCGCTGGAAGCGAAACGCTAAGGCGCCGGTGTGCTGTGCGATATCAGTGCACGTTAAAGATCCCCAGGTAGTCGAAATTATCCCGGAGCCCTCCACTACAGCACCTCTTTCTTCCTTTCTTTCACTCCCTCCTTTATCCCTTCCCTTACGGCGCGGTTCAGGTGTCCGCCGATATGTGAGACAGATACTGCGCCATTTCCTTTCCCCAAAAACCAGTGTTCATTTTAATCCACATAGTGACAACACAAGAGTGCGTTTTTTCAATAGGACCAGGAGAAAAAAGTAAACTCGTATGAAAATAGTGCTCCGAAAATTGTCCTCTACGCTTCTGAAGACATGCAAATTGCATTCGCGCATTTGTTCTCGGTGCTCACACACACTGAGTGGTTGGTTGGGAGCCCTCTCCGTTACCCTTAAGGACAAGCCCATTTCTTTATTTTTATGCGATGATTATTGCCACAGGTCATAAAGGGTATGAAATGAGAGATGACGAGGATGATGAGGTGCCCATTTCTTCCTCTTGGTTTCGACTAGGATGTCATTAACCAGCGTTTGTGTAGAACTCCTCGGCTACATTAAATATTTATCCATGTTGCTAATGACAATGCCCTCCTTGTCTTTCAACACATGCGTCTGGTTTTTACCTTTGCCTAGTTTTCTATTCACCGCTTTTAGGCTACCTCCGTTCTTTAGAGCATGGTCGATTCTCTCCATATTATATTTATTTATGTCGGCTACCTTGCGCTTATTTATTAACTTCGATAGCTCTCCTAGTTCTGTCTGTAGGGTTAGACGCCCTCATGTTTTGGCGTTTCTTAAAATCTTTCGGCTCCTGAGATAGATTGTACAGAAATTATACAGTAGCCAATATAACCAGAACGTTAATGAGAAAGACACTAGCGCACAGCAATGCGCCATCCCGTCAGTAACGAAAAAGGAACTAAACAAAGCCTTAGCAGCAATGCAAAGGGGAAAAGCAGCTGATGAGGATCAACTAACAGCAGATCTGTTGAATGACGGAGGGGAGATTGTGCTAGAAAAACCTAGCCACCCTGTATACGCATTGCCTTATGACCTCCACCGTACCAGAAACATTGAAGAACGCAAACATTATCTCAAATTATAAGAAAGGAGACGCCATGCACTTGAAAAATTGCAGACCCATCAGCTTACTGTCCGTTGCCTACAGAGTATTTACTAAGCTAATCGGTAATAGAGTCAGGGCAACCTTAGACTTCAATCAGCCAAATGACCAGGCAGGCTTTCGTAAAGAATATTACACAATGAATCATATTCATACTATCAGGTTATCGAGAAAAACGAAGAACATAACCAACCTCTATATATAGCCTTCATTGATTACGAGAAAGCATTGGACTCGGTGGAAACCTCGACACTCATGAAGGCATTGCGAAATCAGGGTGTATAGAAGTCTTGTGTGAAAATCAGGTTATCGAGAAAAACGAAGAACATAACCAACCTCTATATATAGCCTTCATTGATTACGAGAAAGCATTGGACTCGGTGGAAACCTCGACACTCATGAAGGCATTGCGAAATCAGGGTGTATAGAAGTCTTGTGTGAAAATACTGGAAGATACCTGTTGCAGATATACAACTACGATAGTCCTCCATAAAGTCATCAATAAAATTCCAGTAAGGAAGGGTGTCAGGCCGGCAGACACGATCTCGCCATTGCTATTCACCGCCGGTTTACAGGATGTATTCGGAGACCTGAATTGGGAACAGTTGGGGATATGAGTTAATGGAGAATACCTTAGTAATCTGCCATTCGCTGGCGACATTTTTTGATATTGCTTTGCTGAGTCACTGAGGAGATAAACTGCAAAGCATGATTATTCAGGTTGACAGGCTGATCATTCAGCTGATCATTCAGCTTGACAGACGGTGGGTCTAAAAATTAACATCCAGAAAACCAAAGTAATGTTTAACTGCTTAGCAAGGAAACAGCAGTTTACAATTGCTAGCGAGGTACTGGAAGTTTTATAAGGAATACATTTACTCAGTGTAGGTAGTGACCGCTGATTCGGATCATGAGGGGGAAGTAATTAGAAGAATAAGAAAAATAATAAGATCATGAATGGCAGTTTACCAACATCTCTCAAGGCAAAAGCATACAACAGCTGTATCTTACCGTTACTCACCTATGAGGCAGAAACGTGGAGGCTAACGAAAAGAGTTCAGCTTGAGTTAAGGACAACGCAACGAGCCATGGAAAGAAAAATGATAGGTGTAACGTTAAGAGACCGGAAACAGGCGGAGTGGCTAAGGGAACAAACGACGGTTAATGACAATTTCACGTAGTGGTGACGGCAGCCGAAGCAGTGAGGAAGACAGCCAAAAGTTCTAAAAGAAAACTGTTTATTGAGCGGACGTGCGCCCAGAATGGACTGAGTGACTCGGTGGCGATGAAAACAACAAGCCTGTTCGGCGGTCGTCGAACATAATGCCCGCCGCTCTCGGTCGTGCTCAACTTAAAGCTGATGGCAAAGTTTCAAGATACTGCGTGCAATGCTACTAGTACAACATTCTGGAACAACGAAGAATCGGCTCCGCTTGGGTGCGAACAATCAAGATAAATCTGGTCGCGTCTTGCATCACAAACAAACCGATATAGCGACGTGCTGGCTGCTTTGAAGAATGAACAAAGGCTACAGAGATTCGCAGCAACATCCTAGTCAAAATCAAGAGGAAGAATTGCATGAACACAGGGTCCATATCATTATTCATTTTCATTCAGAATTTATTTCAGACAACGAAGAGGTTGTCCAGGGTGACGTGGCAAAAGGCATACATTGCCTGACGAGGCCACGCCACCCGGACGACAGGCGGCACCACCGGCTACACAAAATCAAGAAGAGCATTACATAATAGAACACACTTTCAGTATTTTTACACAATATATTAAGACATCTTTACAAAACACTGGCTTTACAAAACACACACAGCATACATTAACCAGAATTCGACCATAGCAATATTTACAAAACATACACTAGTGATAGGTATACGTTAAGTTTTTATCTTTAAGGTTCATTTATGAGCATTGCTTTAACATTTTGTATTTACGTATAGAGGGGGTAGTGCGTGCAGTATCTAGAATAATAGGGTATTGGTTAATTAAGTCAGGAATTTGACATCCTAACCTCTGAAAGCCATAATTTGTGCGTACACGAGGTGTTTCCATACATTGTTTTCGAAGTTCGTATGTGCTAAGTTTAGTGTGATAGGTGGTTTCGAAGGTTATTTTGTCTAGTTTGTACTGGCGTAATATTTCGAGACATAATTTGTATGTGTGCAGTTTACTTATTTCTAATATTCCATAAGACCTAAACAAAGGCCGGCAGCTGCGCAATAACTGTATTTTCCCAACAGCTCGTAATGCCCGCTTTTGAATTGCAAGGAGGGAATCTCGATTTGTCTGCGTCGTCGTTAACCACACAAGAAAGCAGTAGCTTAAACGAGAATGTATTAATGAATAGTATATTTGCCGCTTTACGGACGCCGGGAGATAATATCTCAGTTGGTTTAAAATGCCAACCGCCCGACAAAGATCACTGCGAAGCTGATCAACATGCGAGTTCCAAGAGAGATTTTCTTGAAACAGAACACCTAGAAAACGAATTTGTGAGCACTGTTGCAGCTGAGTGTTTTCAAAGTTTAAGTTTAGGTTGTCAGGAGCTTTTACACCTTTTGCCCTGAAGAGAATGTATTTGGTCTTACTAGCATTTAATTGCATCCTGTTTAGTTTTAACCATGTACTCAAACCAGTCAACCAATAGTTAGCCTTTCTTTCGAGCGCGTAGGGGTCAATACCTGAGAAAAAGACATTTGTGTCATCAGCGTACAACACTAGGTTTTCGCTGCCTGGTATATTCACAACATCATTCAGGTATAAAATAAAGAGTACAGGTCCGAGAATAGATCCCTGAGGCACACCATATTTTATTATTTTTACAAGTGAGGCTGCAGCATTTATGACAGTAAATTGCTCTCTTGACGTTAAATAGTTCTCAATTAAGGTCAACGAAACGCCTCGGAATCCGTAAAATGGAAGCTTTCTTATTAGAACATCGTGCTGAACGGAGTCGAATGCCTTTCTGAAGTCGAGGAAAATTCCCAGGGTGTGTGCCTTTTCTTCAATGTTGTTTAGAATTTTTTCCTTTATCCCAAGGAGTGCGGTTTCGGCTGATCTATCTTTCCTAAAGCCAAATTGCTCATCGGCTATAATATTTTGCGCGGTGAGAAATCGGACGAATCTTTTGTTTATAACCTGTTCGGCTACCTTTGCAAATACTGGTAGTACTGATATGGGCCTATAATTTGTTAGTTCGTTCGCGGGGCCACCCTTGTGCACAACAGTCACTTTGGCCAGTTTCATTTTCTGCGGAAAAACGCCCGTAGATAAAATAATGTTGCAAATGTGAGAGAGTGGGCAACTGATTATTTCACCTACAGCCTTCAGAGGTTTCAGTTTAATTTCGTCTGCTCCTGGAGCACAGCTATTTTTTAGTGCCAGAATAATATCCAGCACTTCACGTTCGTCCGTGGGTGCTAAAAACAATGTGTTTGCGGCGTTTGATACAATGAACTGCTCACACGGTAAATTAGCTGATTTCTCATCGCATGATCCGACTGCAATGAAATGGTCATTAAATAAATTTGCGACTTCACTGTCAGTCATAGCATCGTTTTGATACGGAACCTTTTTGTGCTGGATGTTTTTCGAGAGTACCTCCCTCACGGTTTGCCACATTAGCCGTGAGTTACCCGTAATGTCTGCAAACTTAGCTATGTAGTATTCAAATCTTGATTTTCTAATATCTGTATTTAATTTGTTTCGAACTTTTTTTAAACAGTGTTAAGTCATTTTCATGCTTGGTACTCAGAAATTTTTCAAAGAGCCTGTTTTTTTGTTTGATTCTCATATGCAGTTCATGAGTGATCCAAGGCTTCCTTATCGTTTTTCGTTTTACCCATGGCTCGAGGGGAAAACACTTCTAGTATGCAGCCATAAAGCAGGAAAGAAAAGCCTCGTACGCTTTGTTTGCATCTGTTTCCTTTAAAATGGTTTCCCACCTTTGATTTGAGAGAAGATATTTGAAATTGCTGATATTTTTTTCAGAGCAATGGCGGATAAAAACTGCTTGCTTATTTGAATTCGGCCTTTTGTGAGGTAAAATGCAGTAGATTGACAAATGGTTACTTAAATCGCACATCAATACACCCGATTTGACGACGTCAGGGGGAAAGCTTGTAATACAAAGGTCTAAAGTACTTTGAGAGGTAGGAGTAATCCTAGTTGGCATTTCTATTAAGTTACAGCACGCGTATGACACAAACAGCTCTTGCAGGCGTGAATAGCCAAAGGTATCTGATGAAACATTTAGATTAAAATCGCCAACAAAAGCACACTGTAGTTTTAACTCAAGACTTAGTTCAAACAGTTCTTCCATAGAGTTCAAGAAATGGTTCAAGGATCCAGATGGCGGGCGATAAAACACTCCTAGCAGGATGTCATGAAGTACAACGACACATTCAATGTTTTCATTTACAATATTATACTCTGTGAGTGCATTGTACTTGAAATCTGAGCGAATATACATCGCAGTACCACCACCACGTTTGAAAGCGCAACATACGGATATGCAGTCGTAACCATCAAGAAAAGCACACTCATCATCAGAGGAAAACCACGTTTCAGTGAAGCAAAGAATGTCAAAACAATGGTTAAGGTCATTTAGGAATAAATCTACCTCATCAAGTTTACTTTTTAAGCTTCTAGCGTTGAGATGAAACAAAGAAAGTGTGTCTTTTTTTGAGAAAGCAGGTTCACAAGGAAGGACAAAACTTGAGTGCATCATTTTGCACTAAAGAACACAAAGAAACGCCCACATCGTGGGGTGTTACAAGAGCACGTTACTGCAAGTTGATAAGATCTTACTCACTGCGAATGACGAGAGCGGGGTCGCCGGTCTGCTTCCGCAGCAGAACATTTCCGTTAGCATGCCAAACGTATGCGTAGCCATTCTTTTTTGCCCATTCTTTTGTCGAGGTTAGCAGTGTGCGGGTGTGTCGCGTGATATTTTCGCAGATAAACAAGCTTTTTTCTTTTTGCAGCAAATGTCTGTTTGCCAGCCATGAGTCACGGTCCTCTTGCCTCAAAAAGCGTGTGATAATAGCTGGCGTTTTGTCGGCCTTCGCAGGTAGCCTATGCACGGCTGCTATATCCTTCCTCGTTACATGCGGTACATTCAGTTTGGTAGCCACTTCGTTTATCTTTTCTAGTAGGTCCTCATCATCGGACTCAGAGACACCATGTATTTCAAGATTTAAGCGGCGGCATCGCCACTCTAAGCTTTCGACTTCACGCTTTAGGTGAGCAATTTCATTTGCCGAGTCCACCCTCTCAAGTTTGTCTACACGCTGGCAAAGTTCTTTGGTGTTTTTTTCTCGATCAGTCAGCCGGTTTTGAAATTCGTCAAACTTGTCTGAGATTAGCTGCACAGAGGCTTCTAGATCATCAATTCTTTGGGCAAAGTTAGGAGAGCGTCAAGTTTAGTTTCAATTTTGAGCAAACGTGTTAACACTTCCTTTTTTGCACTAAGCTTCTCACTTCCATCTTCCATAATGTGGCCATGTTTGCATGTATTGCACTTCCAGTTTTTTTTTACACGTTTTGTTTGCCACGCCTCTTCGGTTATGCCAGAACAGTCGCCAAAATGAAAATTAAACTTACATTCACAGCAGCTGGCAGAGGGCACATTTTCAGGCACAAGCGAGCGGCATGTGCAACATCTCGACATGTCGAGCGGTGCAAAGGCAAAATACACTTCAAGCTAAACAATGTACTCGTGGCAGCAGCGGCAGGGTCGGCAATAAAACAGAATCTAATCCCTATAAGTAAAGACGACCAACCTGTAAATATACAGAGCAGATTTCACTCGTCGTGCGTGCCGGTGGCTGCCGCTGCTGCCAAATGCGAGGAGACGCCCCCTCGGCCCTTGCTTGATCGTCAGTTGTCGCTGGCGTCGGTGATGCAGGTGTCAATTTGCCTTCCCCAGAACTGTCTCGCTTCCACAGCGAAAGAAAAACTTCGAGCGACGAGCGGTTTTCAGCTGCACCAGCGCAGCCGGAGCTGATCTCTGCGGCCAGGAAACTGTAAATATACAGAGCAGATTTCACTCGTCGTGCGTGCAGGTGGCTGCCGCTGCTCGTTCGCTTCTTGATTTCATCAGATTAGCTCAGCTTTTTTCACTTATTTAAGCATCTTACTCATCTTTCACTTCATAGTTTTTATGCCCTGAGGCAATAAACATCGCTTGAAAAAAAATTGGTGTGGGCAGGGCATGTAATCCCAAGGAACGATAACCGCTAGTCTTTGAGGGTAACGGAGTGCATTAAAATTGGAGGCAATCGTAGCAAGGGGTGGCAGAAGGTTAGGTGGGCGGATTAGATTAAGAAGTTGCGGCCACCGTGTGGCCGCAGCTGGCAAACGAGAGGGTTAAATTGAGAGACATAGGAGAGGCCTTTGCCGTGCAGTGAGCGCAGTCAGGCTGGTTATTATGATGATGATGATGATGATGATGATGATTATGGTGATGAACCCGCGTTTGTTCCGTGTCAAGTGTGTAACGATGGCGTAGAGGTAGAGCATCCTCCACCGGGTGTGACAAAGAAAAGCCGCGTGTCTTTAGAATTGGATAACCAGGCCTGGTGCGCGGCCTGATTTCGGTAACCAGAACCGACAACACACACCCTCATCGAAACAGTATTTGGCCATCCTGGTGTAGAACTTGCCTACAACCTTCTATTAACAAACCAATTCACAACATTATGAACAACAGCCCATATTTCGGCACAGTTGAACATGTATACATGAAGGGCAAATAAGTTAATAATATTGTATAACGTTTCCTAATCGTAATAAGAGGCCGTCATCATGAGGATCTTGCCGGTCTGGCTTGCCCAATTGCCTTGTCAATAGGTGAAGCCGCCCAACAAGGAGACACTGCTGTTGTATGGTGAAGTCCGTCTAGCAGAAGTGAAGTTGCGTTTTTTTTTTTTTTTCAAAACGCTGCGCCAGTCTGCGGAACATTCCACTTTATACACAGTCCAAATGTAGGTGTATCATTCGATATACATATTCGTGCTAAGCGAAGTTCATTGCTTTTCAACTGTCAGCCATTTCGCTCACTCAGTTGTTTCTTTTAACATCCCTGACAGGCCTCCGTGGGCTTTGAAAATGAAGGCTTCATGTGCAGCTGCTAGCCTTCTCAACACTTAAACTTCATAATCAGTGAGTGCCACGTTCCTCTCCATTGCGTTGATGCACCACGGAGCTCACCTGCCTACTGGCGGCAGCAAAGCAGAAGTAGCACGTACTGCACGACGGCCGCAGTTGCGGCAGCGCAGAAGTGGCCATCTCAGCTGCATGATGCCCATGAAAGTCTAGTATCCTACGTTGCGCAGCGATTCCATTCACGAAAAAAAAAAGCTGACAACACCACTTGAATGGGAATTGACGAAATTTTAAAATACGACGAGTTTACAGGGGTCGAATGTATGAAACTTGCAGGAAGGGAAAGCATGCGAAACCTTTTTGTGCTAGCATTTGAAACGGTGACGTGATCGTCGAATAGAACCGCGTACAGAACCACACAGCAACGGGAAGGGGCCGCAGTGACGGCGGCGCTACGTTTCCAGCCAACAAACGGCCCTTCAGGAAAGTCAACCAACGCTACCGAAGGTGAGTGAAGCCCACGAACCGTTGTTTGGTGGCATCGAACGACGCACAGCAGCATGTGAACAAAGATGGCGGAAATCTAAAATTCTGGCACCGGTAACGTCACCACAAGTAACGTCACCACAATGTTGTGGCGTAGTGAAAGGAAGACTGAACATTGCCGCTGCATTAATCAGCAATTACATCACCGTTTTAAATGCTAGCTTCTCCTAGAAATATCCAGAAAACCATTTCAGCTTCTTTTTAACTCTCTGTAGCGACCTCGCCTAATGGAAAACCTTCAGAAAAGGAAACAAAGTACGACATACCATTTCGATCAACAGATGCATTGGCCTACGCTGCAATAGCGCCCGCAGATGCGGTTTTCTCAACCTTGAGCATGCTCACAATGTTATAAATCACTCACTTCTGCAGCGTGTCGTAGCCTATCCCATGCACTTTGCACGCGAAAAAAAAACGTGTTGTTGAATGCCGCTAAGTGACACATGATCTAAGAAATAGAGATGCGACGCGTCCCTGTCTGATCACGGGATCAGAATTCGAACAAAAACAACGTAAGCGACTCGACTCCTGTGTGAAAGCGACACCCGAACATCTCTGAAGTCACTTCGCAAACGCTACAGGTAGCGCTACAGCAAAAGGGACAGAATAGACGTTTTGTCATGTGATCGCATCCCAGTGCGCTTATGAGAAAGGTCTTTTTTTTTCACAACATGTGGCGCCCTCTGGCGACTGGTAAAAATGCTTCTGCTACTCGTTGAAAACAAACGCAGGAGGGAGACCCAGGAGAGGTCTGGTTCCGCGAGGAGCCAGCTGCGCCTGCGAAGTGGCAACTGTGCGTGATTACGTGCGCATACTATGATCTGTCTTCTCACCACATCATCACCCATCACGGCCCTCTTTCTTTTCCTCCTCCCCTTCCGCGGTGCAGAGTAGCAGCCCGGATATTTTCCGGCCGACCTCTTTGCCTTCGTTCCATTCAATTTATCTGTGTGTGCTTGGCAGCTGCCGCCATCTGTCGTATGTACCTGTCGCTAACATGAACTGCGCATGCGCAGTAGGAGCTGGTGGTTTTCTTTGCAACCAGTGGAGCCAGACCACCAGCATGTACGCGGATGCGAACTGTGCCGTTTACCCGGCTTGCTCGCGCTGGCGGTCGCTGTCCCGGACGAACAGTTGCGCGCGCGCTCGAATCCAAAACTCTACCGTACCGTTTGCTATACGGTTTGCCGCTAGTCAGTCGGGCCACACGCAAGGGCCCCGTTTTATTGCCCGTTATCTCGTCCCACGGCTGACTTCGCGATTGAATCTTTGCGCGTTTATTGCTTTGAGCTAAGCACGTGCCGTCATGTCATGCCACCCCGTGCCAACCTTTTTTTTAGGACGTGTTCGGATAACTCGCTTGCGAGTAAATTGCGTACCCTCTTTTTGGAGCATTAATTAAAGAAAAAACGTGCGCAAATCACGCGAGCAAATACGTACGGTGCTCTATGCCTTATGGAACTTCTTTGTGATTTCCTTTGTAAACGAACTATAGTTTTAAGGAATTACAGTGCTCTCTCAGTGACACTTCCCAGGCGCTATCGCCGAGATGACAAAAAATGCACCGCCTACTGCTAGGCGCAAACATTTGCACACTACAAGTAATAATTAAATAGAAATGATGCCCCAAGGAAAACTGTGGTGTGCTCGATGCTCTCTTTTTTTTATCTTCTTCTAATGATGGAGTGCGTAAGCTAATAAATAAATAAATTATCATGTACAGTAAGCAGAATTTCACCAGAGCCATATATAAACCGCAGCCAGTTTAGGAGTATAATGACACAATTACTTTTTATCAGTGCGGGAGTACTGTAACCGCGCTACTCGATCATAACGTCTAGCTAAAGCCATTTATTCACAAATCGTTCTATTTCTTGCACGAACACCTAAAACATCATATTGAACGCATGCTTATGCAGTCAAGTTATAATAAAGCACCTTCTCAATAAGAGCATTTCTTTCCAATCTCTTGAAAATGTATAGAAGGTGGTTGCTCACCTGAAGGGGGACGGCATCCGCACGTATACGAACTACGAGCGGCGACATCCGATCGAAGTGCTCGGGCAGGAAATTAATGTTTTGAAGATACGCAGGTCCATTTTGCTGGCTCCCAGTCTCTTTGGCCTGGTCTAACGGCCTCAGTCCACTGCCTCCTTCGCTCTGGATCTTTCGGAAACCTGTTTGAAAACAATACTATTCATTGCACTCGGACAAAGAGCCACCAATAAGGCCGGGGCGGTACGAATACCACGTTCACGCCGTGTCGTGCGTTATGTTCTGCGAGCATGCATTTTACTCATTACGCAGTCAATTAAATACGAAAACAAAATGCAGTATACTTACGTGTGGAAAGTGACGCCCGGTTCTTGTCCTGGCGTGCGCGACCGACACCCAGGAACGCAGCAGCTGGGCATCGCAGCGTCTTTGTTGTCAATGGGAGCAGAAGTCTCACTTTCCGCCGTATCTGACAGCTGCCGACAGCCTGGCGCGGCTCGATCTGCTCGCGCCGCTCGCGTTGATCTTCGCGGCGCTCACATGCCATTGGCTGAGAAAACGGCCAAGTGTCATGGCGGAGCCCTCGCTTCCGGCTTTAAAAAATGTGACGTAGCAGTCTGCTGCCATGACCACTCTGACATTTCTCGTTGGGTTCTCGGAGACACTTTAAAAGCGCAAAGTACACCGACAAACGCAACTTGTTAACCATACTCGCCGAGGATTAAGTTTGGTTCATTTCAAAGACTGGCGGTGGCCGCGCATTGCATGCAGGGACGAGTTCCACTTCATGAAATAATTCAAGTAGATATCCGCATTATGGTGCCTAGAATATACTGGCACTATATATAGAATATTCTAGGCCCTACACACGCATATAGCACTTGTAAGCATCCGTCACTTACCGGTAGGACCGGTTTCCGCTTCCTAATTCATGTTTTCCTGGACAAAACCTGAAACTGCAGCGCACCAGGACATGGCAAGAGCCGGCACTTAGTGCGTGCGAACTAGTTTCTCATAGAAAAGCGAGAGCTCGAGGAAGTTGCTCATGGCACGAATCATAGCCCTGACGTAGCACGCACGTGGGGTGCTTGGGGCATCATCACTCGCCGATACACCTTCGTACGCATTTAATGGCTGCACTTTATCTTCTCTTTTTATTTGTTCTATTTTACCTTTTCCGCGCCGCTCTGCTTCCGCCTTTTTCTCCCAAATTCCCTTCCCCACGCAGAGTAAAATGCCAGCGATTTTTCAACACCTGTTTTAAATTCCCTGCTCTTGTTTTCATTAAAGGGCTTCTATCTCTCCCTTGGGGCGCGAACCCGCATTTGCAGACTGCACTAATGAAACGTATCTCTTTGTTTTCACAATGCGAAAACGGAAGCTTCTGTAGTGCACTATTTCAAGTTGTAACATTTTTTTAAAACAATGTTTGCAGTGAAAAGTGTGCCTGTTAAATTCAAAAACATTATTTTCCGCGTTTAGCTAAATTTGGTGGTATGAAGAGAGAGCCCTCTCTCGCCATGAGTCAATTTGGTGCTCGTTTACGCCTATCGTTTTTCTGCTCATATATTGCAATATAGAGCAAGCATAATTTATTATAGGGCTCATTGATTGTAAAACAGCGCTTCGTTCCAACATATAAACCGACCCGACAACGGCGGCTGCGCTTTTATGGAGGCAAAACGCCCGTGTGCTGTGCGATGTCAGTGCATGTTAAAGATCCCCAGGTGGTCGAAGTTATTCCGGAGCCCTCCACTACGGCACCTCTTTCTTCCTTTCTTCTTTCACTCCCTCCTTAATCCCTTCCCTTACGGCGCGGTTCAGGTGTCCGCCGATTTATGAGACAGATACTGCGCCATTTCCTTTCCCCGAAAACCAATTATTATTATTATTATTAAAATTTGTATCTATGCAGTCTCAGTTAAGTTTTTCAGCCAAGCCAAGTACGATGCGCCCTCTCCCTGACATTCCAACGGCGGATGAAATGCTCTTTAAGAAACTCGCATAGATAGTGGCGCCACCTTTCCCACTCGGTGATATTTAGAAACTCTATGCCGCGGATAACGTCGCAGCGAAGCCCGCTTACCCCTTGTACGCAAGGGTCAACGACGCTAGAGAACCTAAAAGCCTGTAACATACCAGCTGCGGTGCCTCAGTGGTTAGGGCGCTCGGCTACTGAGCCGGAGTTCCCGGTTTCGAAGGCCGCGTTTCGACGGAGGCGAAACGGCAAAGGCGCCCGTGTGCTGTGCGATGTCAGTGCCCGTTGAAGACCCATAGGTGGTCGAAATTATCCCGGAGCCCTCCATTACGGCACCCCTTTCTTCCTTTCTTCTTTCTTCCTTTCTTCTTTCAATCCCTCCTTTATCCCTTCCCTTACGGCGCGGTTCAGGTGTCCGCCGATATGTGAGACAAATACTGCGCCATTTATTTCCCGAAAAAAAAAACAATTTTCAATTTGCAACTATCGAACAGCTTTGTCGCGAGAACAGAACGATGATGACATGCATATACTGCACCAGTGTGAACAATTCATTGTGTTCATGCTAGCAATCATTTCATGCTCGTTCCGGTCAAATACTATCGGAGATTTCCAGGAACAAGAGGGGATGGCTAAAAAAATTTGGTATGGAGGCGTTTCCTAGACTTCTTAATGCGGCCTAAGCAAAATCGCGCTTGTTTCGAAGTTTCACGAAAAGCTCGCACTTCTTTGTCGATGGTGGTGACATTCTGTGAACCAGTCTCTCTTCTTGAAGGTTGCAATAGAATTGACTAGAATAAAGTAATCGTTCTTTGGTTCTCGCGCAAGGCCGGCATGAAAGCTGGGTGGCAGACGGTCAACGATCTCTTTGGAGATCAATTAAAGTTACTGATATCGACAACAAACTCTCTTTTGCAAAGGGTGAATGACTTGCACAGAAGCGCAATTTTTTCGCACTTAGCCCTGTCGGTAATTACGGCCAATGCCTGTCGGGCTCCTTTCGCAGAACATAAGGTCGCAAAATTGGCCAGTAACTACCCGTTGGGTTATAACTGATCAAGCTACGCCCGTTCGTCCTTCTGTTCATGGATTTGTATGAACATCGTTATAGTTTAAATTTAAATATAGAAGTCTCGTGAATTATGCAGGCTGAAAGCGAGAACACTGAGGTGTCCTCTTGGGCGTTCCTTTCACGGCGCAATTAACCGCACCTTGTTCTCTCAATCGGTTTGTAAGCATCGGATAGAAGGTACATAATGACTGTAATAACTCAATGATACAACTTTTCTTGTTCGATTGCATTCACTCCTTACCATATGCCTGTCTTGACTTAGTGATTACAGTGACGGCCGAGGCATGGGGAAAGCGCAAAAGTAATCAAAATGAAATCATCGTATCACCACCTTTTGGGCTCTCTTGTGGACGACTATCACATCACCAAACACACATGTTGTATAAGGCCTGTTATAATGGACACAGTTATGCGCAGAACTCTGTGCACTTCACATGTGCGTGTTTGTCATTTCAGCACAGCCATCTTCGTTAGCAAATAGCGACTCGTGTTTACATGACTCTTTCTGGTTCGGCCAAGTAATCATTTTAATAATATAAGCTCGGTGGCTGATGAGCACTGCGCCGTCGTGGTTCGGCAAGCTGTTCCTGCGCTGTCTGCACTGCCAGCACCAGCAAAGTAACGAAGTGACACTTAGCGGCCCTTTCTGTCTCGTCCGCACACAATTTTTTTAAGAGCGCTTTCATATATATGTTGCTACAAGAAAACATTGACAAAAATGTGTGACTGTGCTCTAGAGGCACTCACGCAGCAGGCAGATATCGTTTCGCCAGCGCTGATTCTTCTTATAGTCGAATACAACTCCAGAAAAAAGTGCCAGATGCCTCTCAAAAGAGGCCTTCCAGCCAATGGTGGCGACCGATTTTCATGACGCCGCGATTAATAAAATTAACCCCTGCTTTTTTTTTCTAAAAACGACATGTATCGCCTCAGGACATCAATGGGCGAAGGTGTGATGTAGGATAAAGTAATGATTAAAGCAATGAAAAAAGGTTAGTTGATTTTAAAATGTCCAGTAGTGAGCGATGGTATGGCCCCTACGCCCAGGCGGTATATGAAGCAGGGTTGCTCGGTGAAAGACCCGCTGCCTTCAGGTGCCGGAACCTTGTAAGCTTGAGAGCTGGGCAGTCCCACAGTCAGTGGCGAATGTCGGCTTTATTGTCCTCGCGTTTACATATCGGACACCCAGGCCGAGGAAACAAATCTCGGTACTGAGGCCACTTCCGAGTGACGGTAGGTGTGAGCGCAACCCCGACCCGGATCCTCTGAAACGCAACCTCCTCTGCAAGGGTAAGACCGCGGGGGAGGGTTACCGCACACGCAGGGATGAGAGCACGTATGCGGCGCAGGAGGAGTTCCTTTCTTAATAAAAGGACGGTTAATTTGTCCAAATGAAAGAGCCGAGGCAATGATGAGTCTGGATTCGCAAGGCGGGTCGCTAAATCTGCCTGGCTTTGAGCGGTCAGAAGATCCAGTGGGATCCACTCAATACGTACTGTCTGCTGGATGCGTGCCGCAAAACGGTTGATGTCCTGACGTATTACTTGGCAGCGGATAACACGTCGTAGAACATAGACAACGCACTCCCTCACCAGAGCAGGATTTGGCCACCCTCGTGTAGTACTTGGCCACAACCTTCTATGATCAAACCAATTAACCCTCGGCCCTCAGTCCCCAGCGGCTGCAGAGCAACTGACCACGGCGGCGGTCAGACCTGTGACGCAGCGGAGGGTGCTAAGAATCTCTGGCTCCGGACAGGCCGCCATTGGAATCTGAACCTGGCAACGTTTAACGCTAGAACTTTAGCTAGTGAGGCTAGCCTAGCAGTGCTGTTTGAGGAACTAGCGGGAATTAAATGGGATGTGATAGGGCTTAGCGAAGTTAGGAGGACCGGTGAGGCGTATACAGTACTAAAGGACGGACACATACTGTGCTATCGCGGGTTAGAGGATAGACGAGAACTAGGTGTGGGTTTCCTCATTAATAAGGATATAGCTGGTAACGTAGAGGAGCTCTACAGTATTAACGAGAGGGTAGCAGCTATAGTAATTAGGCTGAATAGAAGGTACAAGCTGAAAGTGGTGCAGGCCTACGCACCCACATCCAGCCATGATGACCAGACCGTTGAAAGCTTCTATGAGGACGTAGAATCAGCAATGAATAAAGTAAAATCGCAGTACACTGTACTGATGGGCGACTTCAATGCGAAGGTGGGCAAAAAGCAGGCTGACGACCACGCAGTAGGTGACTATGGGATAGGCTCTAGAAATAGCAGGGGAGAGTTATTGGTCGAATTCGCGGATAGAAATAATTTACGGATCATGAATACCTTCTTCCGCAAACGAGAAAACAGGAAGTGGACCTGGAAGAGCCCCAATGGTGAGATTAAAAATCAAATCGACCTCATACTATGCGCTAAACCTGGCATCATTCAGGATGTGGCCGTCCTCGGAAGGGTGCGTTGCAGCGACCATAGAATGGTAAGGTCTAGAATTAGCTTAGACCTGAAGAGGGAACGGAAGAAGCTAGCGAAGAAGAAGACCATTAACGAGTTAGCCGTAAGAGGGAAAGCACAAGAGTTTAGGATAGCGCTGCAAAACAGATATTCGGCTTTAACTGAGGACGATGATCTTGATGTTCATTCAATGCACGATAACCTGACATCAATAATTACGGAGTGCGCAGTAGAAGTAGGCGGTAGGACAGTTCGAAAAGATACCGGGAAGCTATCTCAGGTGACGAAAGATCTGATTAAGAAGCGCCAAAACATGAAGGCATCTAACACTACCGATAGAATAGAGCTAACGGAGCTATCAAAGTTAATAAATAAGCGCAAGGTAGCCGACATAAGGAAGTTTAATATGGAGAGAATCGAGCATGCTATAAAGAACGGAGGTAGCCTAAAAACAGTGAAGAGGAAACTAGGCATAGGTAAAAACCAGATGTATGCATTAAGAGACAAGCAGGGCAATGTCATTAGCAATATGGATAAGATAGTTAACGTAGCCGAAGAGTTCTACACAGACCTGTACAGTAGCCAATGTAATCGGAGCGCTAATGAGAACAGCAGTGCACAGCAATGCGTCATCCCGCCAGTTACGAAAGATGAAGTAAAGAAAGCCTTAGAAGCAATGAAAAGGGGAAAAGCAGCTGGGGAGGATCAGGTAACAGCAGATCTGTTGAAGGATGGAGAGGACATCGTGCTAGAAAAACTAGCCACACTGTATACGCAATGCCTTATGACCTCGACTGTACCAGAAGCTTGGAAGAATGCAAACATTATCTTAATTCATAAGAAGGGAGACGCCAAGGACTTGAAAAATTACAGGCCGATCAGCTTACTATCCTTTGCCTACAAAGTATTTACTAAGGTAATTGCTAATAGAGTCAGGGCAACGTTAGACTTTAATCAACCAAATGATCAGGCAGGCTTTCGTAAAGGATATTCCACAATAGATCATATTCACACTATCAATCAGGTGATAGAGAAATGCGCAGAATATAACCAACCTCTCTATATAGCTTTCATTGATTACGAGAAAGCATTCGACTCAGTGGAAACCTCAGCAGTCATACAGGCATTGCGTAATCAGGGGGTAGAAGAGCCTTATGTCAAAATACTGGAAGATATATATAGCAACTGCACAGCTACTATAGTCCTCCATAAAGTCAGCAATAAAATTCCAATAAGGAAGGGTGTCAGGCAAGGAGACACGATCTCGCCAATGCTGTTCACCGCATGTTTGCAGGAGGTTTTTCGAGGCCTGAATTGGGAACAGTTGGGAATAAGAATAAATGGAGAATACCTAAATAATCTGCGATTTGCTGATGACATTGCCTTGCTGAGTCACTCAGGAGGTGAACTGCAAATCATGATCAACGAGTTAGACAGGCAGAGCAGATCGATGGGTCTAAAAATTAACATGCAGAAAACCAAGGTAATGTTCAACAGCCTAGCAAGGGAACAACAGTTCACAGTTGGCAGGGAGAGCCTAGAAATTGTCCCGGAATACGTCTACTTAGGGCAGGTAGTGACAGCTGATCCGGATCATGAGAGGGAGATAACTAGAAGGATAAGAATGGGGTGGAGCGCATATGGCAAATTCTCGCAGATCATGAGTGGCAGTTTACCAATTTCCCTCAAGAGGAAAGTGTACAACAGCATAATCTTACCGGTGCTCACCTACGGGGCAGAAACGTGGAGGCTAACGAAAAGAGTTCAGCTTAAGTTAAGGACAACGCAGCGAGCCATGGAAAGAAAAATGATTGGTGTAACGTTAAGAGATCGGAAGCGGGCAGAGTGGGTGAGGGAACAAACACGGGTTAATGACATCGTAGTCGAAATCAAGAGAAAGAAATGGGCTTGGGCAGGGCATGTAATGCGAAGGCAGGATAACCGCTGGTCTTTAAGGGTAACGGAGTCGGTTCCAAGAGAAAGTAAGCGTAGCAGGGGGCGGCAGAAGGTTAGGTGGGCGGATGAGATTAAGAAGTTTGCAGGCAAAGAGTGGATGCAGCTGGCAAAGGATAGGGTTAATTAGAGAGACATGGGAGAGGCCTTTGCCCTGCAGTGGGTGTAGTAAGGCTGATGATGATGATGATGATGATGAACACGTCGTAGCAATCGCACTGCTTGAAGGGCGCCCGTGCGGATGATAACGCGGGCCGCAGGGAGCATAGTTATGTCGGCCACGGAGCAGAGTGCTTCTTGAACTGCAACGAGCTCAGCACAAAAGGTAGGGTTTGCGTAAGTCGAAACCTAGAGGTATGATTGAGGACAGGTCTGCACGGGCAGTAGATTGCTGCTGTTGCTTCACAGGTTTGCATGCTTGCGTCTACGTAGACAACAATGGGCCCTACAGGCAGGCAAGCATCTTGTTCTTCAAATTTCTGGCGAAGCAACGATGCCGAATTAGAAGATGTTTGTAGGCGAGTATCTGTTCGCTTGTTATCACTGAGCTGTAAAAACTTCCATGGGGGAAGAACTGGCGTTGGCGGCTGAAGAATGGAGTGTGACGTTGCATAAGCCCTCAGTGCGTGCGTGGCATTGCGTCGCTGCTGCACCAGCTCACAAATGGTGTTGAGTTGCGCATTCTCTTGTAAAGCTATGGCCGGTGTGATGCGTGTGAGGCATGTAATGGTTCTCATATCCTCTCGGTTCACGGCTTCAAGGCGATCCCATTAGGCTCCCGTAGGATGTTGAAACTGGACTTGATAAACAATACGTGGCTGCCGTGCAACGAACGAGCCTGCGTCACCCGGTTTAGGAGCAATTTTCCCAATCAACCCCAAAGTCTGAATAGCTTGCCTTTTTGCCTGAAAAAGCCAAGCAGTCGGCGATTGTACATGCAGCAAGTTTACGGCGACCCCAGCGGTTGGCGACCGACGTGTATGTAGTTTTATGCACGGAAAGTTGAAGGCCGATGGATGATGAGCAATTAGAGATAACATCCATGACTGTTTGAAGAGCAGCCTCCTGAGTAAGCAGGTATTGGTGAGTACTCCACACCGTGGTGTCATCAGCGCAGTGCAGAAATTCTATGTCACAGATGTAATGTAAGCGCCATGCCAGCGGGGTCAAAGAAATATTAAATAACGTCGATGACAACACTGTCCCTGGGCCACGCCGCAGAGCGGAACAAATTATCCTACTGCTTCACCGCTGCGGCGTATTGCAAATTCTCTGCCTTCCAAAAATGATTCAACAAAACTACGCACTCTGTGAGGGAGATGAAGCATGTCAAAAGAGTTCCGGATGGCAGCATCACTGATGTCATGCCTTTTCAACGTCTATTGCTAAAACGGTACGCACATTGCGGCTGCGGCTAGATGGCAAAACTGCAAATGGCAAGACAGCCAGTCCATCCTCCGTACCTATGTATGGACGAAAGCCAAATTGAGTAGGCTGATAAAAACCGTGCTGTTCTAGCCACCACGACAATCGTGTGGCTAGAAATTTCTCCGCCAGCTTGCACAGAGGTGGACTTTAAGGAACACTGAGGAGAACTCTATCATTTTTTTTTTGTTAGCAAAATCTGACAGTTCGGCATTTCATGGCTTTGTTGCAGCTTGTCCGGGCGCGAAAGATGCATTTATTTCAAAGAAATTTGGATTCGAAGATGAAAAAGTTTTTCCCGCCGCTCTGATTCAAACTCAGGGAACTCTTATGACGCCACGGCAACTCTTATGACGTCTCAGAACGGAGTGGCGTGATACGTGACGTAAACGCAGACTCCGTGATTTCTGACGGCTAGCGCTGCGGTGCGCAACCTTCCTTTGCCAGCCTCAGAGATTCGTGGCTTCCATGAAGTAAGGAAAATTTCTCCAAGGTGGCGCCTCTTGTCCTAGGAAGTCATCACGCTTGTACTTGCGAGATTGGCCTGTGGCGGCGACACCTGTATTTTGGTTCTTGCTATTTTCTACATTACAAGAGCTTTGTTTTCAGTAAGAGTGGCGTTTTTGTGATCAGGAGCTGCTATTCTATCGACACAAGACAACTTCTATTTCTCCTCAGTGTCCCTTTAAGGAGATAAGTCGTAAGTTTGCAAAGTCCGTTGGCGGCTTTCCTGTTTTAGCGGCAGGAAACGCGACAGCGGATTTCCAGCTCTCGGGCACGACGCCATCAAGCCATACTTTGTTTATGGTGTGTAGTAGTTGAGGGAGCGCAGCTCTACTCACGTTTTTGTAAACCTCGTACTGAAGTCAGGGCCAGGCGCTGTTTGCCGTCTCGCATCATCTATTCCAACCAGCAACTCAGGCATATTGAACGGACACGCGATTGCAATTGCGTCGACATCAGATGACAGTTGATATACATGCGCTAAGATATTTGCCATTTTAAAACTAGCGGCTGAAGAAGGCACTGCATTGTATTTTAGAATAACTTCAGCGCTGCTTCTTTCGCGAAATCATATTGCGACAAGTTAGCTGCGAAGCATGCGGTTGCTGCTGCGTCAGCAGAACGGCGACCGTGTTCCATTGTACGGAATGTTCGCCAGAGAGAGGCATTCGAGGATTTTGCAAAAAACTGTTCGCACCACGCATGTCACTGCCGTCGTGATGAGGTCGCGTTCATATTTTCGTGCCTTAGCTGTGAGATAGTGCAATCGCGTACAGGCCTGCGACGAAGAAGTGTCTCGCGTAGCAGCCAGCTCGGCTTGACAGCGTGCCGCCCACAAGTTATTCTGGTGAAGAAACGCAAAATTCACAGTGTTAGCGAAACCCGTATGACTAGTCATACTCAACAATTCTGGACAAAAGAATAGTGGACGGGAAACTATTTATGAACACAATTTTTTCATATATACTGTAAGATTTCACTATACCAATCAACATATCTACAGATCACCCGGCGGCTCTTGACCTTTTTCTATTAACTTTTTCCCTACAGCAAACAGCGTTTCCCATTGGTTTTCTAAGGCAGTCTGAACTGTTCGATGCGACCGATGGAAACACATGGTCGCGAAAGGGTTTCTATGCCGAATCGTGCAATTATTCTGAAGCCTGCTGTCAGTGCACTAAAGCCTTTCGTGCAGTGCACTGAGGAAATAGTCTACAAAATTCTGCTTTCGTGCTGCAAAGCGTACATTTGGTAGTCATGCAGATGCCTTAATGAGCGATTAGGTGAGCACCATAGGGAAGTTGAGGATGGCGGTTCCAGCAATTTGGCACGGCACTGTCGTGCTCATAAATGCAAGCCTGGTTTTAAATAATGCGAGGTGATTGGCAGAAATGCGGATAGATTAACAAGGGAAATTATCGAAGATGCTGCAATCGAAAGAACTGGACCTGAAAGCTACGTCAGCAGTCCGTCATTGTCGCTGACAAAGAAAGATACGGCATTTTTGTACTCGGAGCAGTATGCCTACCGGGGAAGTTTGTTGCACGTGCTTTTTAAGCTTTTGTTCACAAATTATCTTGCCTAATCTGACAGGTATCATTCTTTTCTTCATGTATAAATTCTGCCTGCACCAAATAAAGCCTTAGTGGAAGTTTGGCGCTTGTGCTTGTCCCCTGTTTTGTTGCTGCGCTATGGATCATAAAAGTTCTCGTTAGCAAGGCAAAAACTTCTGTATCTTTCAATTAAGTCATTTCGGTCTTCCGGTAAAGAAAAACATCAGAGCCTAATACCGAACCGCGCTTGCAGCCAGCAGATCTCGCGGATTACTTTTTCAAATGCAGAGTTTACTTACAATTCTTCTAGAGGTTTCGTTAAAAAGGCTTTTCTTTGTTCCTTGCTTATTTACCCCATAGTGCCCGGAGCGTCATGCAGCATATCAACTGTAAAAAGAGTTTTCTTTTATACTGGCAGAGTGATATTAGGTATTCTAGTGATTGCATGACAATACTTCTTAACTTATTCGCCAAAGCAAGATCAAGTTTACAACTGCCAGATATGCGGGAGGCCTGCTGGAAGATCGTCACCATTCTGCAATATACAGATATAAAGCTGTCCTACCAAAGAAAGCTGTATATTTTTCCTTGGTGGACATCTGGCAGCGGTTAATGGATGCTAATGTACAATAACTACTTAACTACAAAAGCTAACAAGCATGAAAAAAAATTAATTTGTAGGCGTATTGCTTTATCGGCAGGTGACGAGGATAATATAAGTGTTGCTATTGATTTCTGCATACAACTTATAAATGTGGACGCTTTTGTCGTCCCAAGCCATACAGAAATTAAAATAAACTGGTATTCAGGCACGCAGAAACCATTCCATCATTAAGCGTCAGCATTTTATTTTTGGATTTCTCAAATACTTTGACCTGCAATGAATAAAATCTGATAGTTAACATTTATTCCACATTGCCAACGCCAGAGAATTAAGGGATTAGGTAGCAAAACCTATTTTGGCCAACCTACAGCTTCCTCGGAGTCCCTGCCGGATAGCAACGGCCATCTATGGAACACGACACCCACCACAAACACACAAAACTGTGCAGGAAGTGTTGCAGGAGATTTTATTATTGCATCGAATTGCCTAAGATATTCTTGTACAATATCGGTATATTAGTGCCCACGAAAAGCTCATTTGCGGAAATTTTCATCTCAGGAAAGTTTCCTCTTCTGGTCTTCGTGTGCCACACTAGAACCTGTTGAAGAAACGCAAAATTCACAGTGTTAGCGAAACCCGTTTGAATTGTCATACCAAGCAATTCTGGACAAAAAATAGTGGACGGGAAACTATTTATGAGCAATATTTTTTTTATATATACTGTAAGAATTCACTATTCCAATCAACATATCTACAGATCACAGAAGTTTATTAACTTTTTCGCTACAGTAAACAGCGTTTCCCATTGGTTTTCTAAGGCAGTTTCAACTGTTCGATGCGACCGATGGAAACAGTTAAAAAGGATTTTGCTACATATCAGAAGAATGGACCTTTACCTTGATATTACCGTAAATGTTTCTTACAAGTTGTCACAAAATTCTGCGCATATTCGAAAAAAACGGCGCTGCGCGTAAGCAATCGCGCCCGCGCGCGGTAAAATAAAATAAAAAAAATAGCGGGGAAGGACCCCCGGAGAGCGCGTAAACCTTTCTTGGACTTTCCACTCAGCTCGCCGGCGCGGCGCCAAAGTGAACATTGCCACGCGCGGCGTCGATTTCTCTAGAATGTCTGAGTAGTTTCTACTCATCGCCGATGGAGAGGTCATGACCTTGACCGCGCTAAAGTGATACCCTCTCCCCTTCGCTCTCGCGCCGGCGTCTTCGCATGCGAGAAGGAAGCAGAAATTTCTCGAAGGTGGTCTCCGCGCTCGAATGGGGTCGCGCGCCCGGCGCGAGAAGGAGGAGGAGTTTGTGCAGTTGAAGCTGCGTGTATGTGCGCGCCTGCCTTGGCGCGAAGAACAAACAGACGCGGTCTGCGCCTATAAATGAGGGGCTTCAACCGCTGTCAGTTAGCCCGAGCCGCCGTTTAAGCTTCCCAGAAGCGCACCCTCTCGACTCCCGGGAGAACACCACTCGCCCAGCCACGGACCAGCGAGGCAACATGCGCCAGTCTGCGGATCGGCCCCGTCGTGCTCCTCGGGTCGTCGGACTGTCGCAGGGCCCGGTGAACAAATTGTGTTTTGTTTGATTGTGTCTCTCTGCGTTAGTGCACTTTAGGTGCATAGATTTTGTTGAATTGTATCTTTCTCTATTGTTACTTCGCACGAGTTGCATTGTATTTTTAAATTACTTCGTATCTGCTCGTACGGGTGATTGTGAAATCCCCTGTATCGTATCTTAGCTGTACAAACTTTTTGTTTTGTAAACCTTTGGCTCCGACCCATTCTCTCGCTTGCGACCGGCGAAAGCTGGGCACCAAACTACCAACCTCCTTGTCACCTGTTAGCTGGTCTCCGGCTGAGCTTGCCACGCTGAGTCGAGGGCATCTCCTTTGTGACCGAGACCGCTACCCCCTCACGCTCTAAGGGTGTTTGGGAGCGCACGCAAAACTGCGCGAAGTGGTGGCACAAGTTTCGAAATTTTTGTCCGAATTTGCTGGAGTGTCTAACCTTTCTGACACTGGGCCTCTAGTCGCCCTCACTGCCAACGTAGGATATATATTCCTAACTCATTTTTCTCACGCAATGTTTACTATTTCACTTAAACAATAGGCCACCGGCCTGAGTAAGAGGTACATCCTCCTAATGCCAGGCCAACAACCAGGCAGACCTCTCCTGTTCCATCAAAGTCCTTCTCCTCCTCCTTGTAAGGGGGGATATGTTATCTTATCAGAGAGATCATAGTCAACAAGCCAGAGGCGATATTCGTGTCCCCCGTATCTATACTCATCGCTCTCTCAATAAAACCTGCCACTAAGACCCTGTCCTACTTTTCCACTGTGCTGTCGTCTTTGTTGGCATTATACACTGGTGCCATCACGAACTCGTCTAGCTTTTCACGCTTCAGAAACATTCCTGGAGATGGCGAACATGCTGCTCAAGTGCGGGCTTACTTGCAACAATGCATATCAGGTTCCTGCGAGTATTTTCTGTTTTTTACTACTGAAGGTCAATTCTACCTAGCAGCTAGCTGACACCAGATGCTGCAGCGCGAACCTTGCTATGCGAAGAGCAGCCATACCCATAGCATGACTGCAGCATGGTGTCTTATTTGCCTGCTCCCGGTTCTTGCCAGTGTTTTGTTTTTCCCTAATTGACGTCATTCCTACCTATCAGATAGCATACACATGATGCTGAAGCGCGAACCTTTCTATTTCAGGTACAGCCATCCCCCTAACATGAGTGGTGCCTTGTTTGACTACTCCCGGTTCCTCCGAGTATCTTCTGTTTTTCACTAATGGAGGTCACTTCTACCTAGCAGCTAGCTTACACCAGATACTGCAGCGCGAATGTTTCTATATAAGGTGCAGCTGTCGCCCTAGAATGATTGATGCCTTGTTTGACTGCTCCCAGTTCCTCCAAGTATCTCCTGTTTTTCACTAATGGAGGCCACTCCTACCTAGCAGCTAGCTTACACCAGATACTGCAGCTCGAACGTTTCTATATAAGGTGCAGCTATCGCTCTAGAATGATTGGTGTCTTGTTTGCCTGCACCCGGTTCCTCCGAGTATCTTGCTGTTTTTCACTAATGGAGGTCACTCCTAACTAGCAGCTAGCTTACACCAGACACTGCAGCGCGAACGTTTCTATATAAGGTGCAGCTATCGCCCTAGAATTATTGGTGCCTTGTTTGACTGCCCCCGGTTTCTCCGAGCATTTTCTGTTTTTCACTAATGGAGGTAAATCCTACCTAGCAGCTTGTTTATCACAGATGCTGCAGCGCGAACCTTTCTATGTCAGGTGCAGTCATCCCCCTAGAATGATAGGTGCCTTGTTTGACTGCTCCCGGTTCCTCCGAGTATCTTCTGTTTTTCACTAATGGAGGTAAATCCTACCTAGCAGCTTGCTTACCACAGATGCTGCAGCGCGAACCTTTCTATGTCAGGTGCAGCCATCCCCCTAGCATGATTGCTATATTGGGTGCCTGCTCCCTGTGGCTCCGAGTATTTTATGTTTTTCAATAATGGAGGTAAATCCTACCTAGCAGCTTGCTTACCACAGATGCTGCAGCGCGAACCTTTCTATGTCAGGTGCAGCCATCCCCCTAGCATGATTGCTATATTGGGTGCCTGCTCCCTGTGGCTCCGAGTATTTTATGTTTTTCAATAATGGAGGCGAATCCTACCTAGCAGCTTGCTTACCACAGATGCTGCAGCGCGAATCTTTCTTTGTCAGGTGCAGCCATCCCCCTAGGATGATTGGTGTATTGGGTGCCTGCTCCCTGTGCGTCCGAGTATTTTCTGTTTTTCACTAACGGAGGTGAGCTAGCTATGACCATGTGCTGCAGCGCGAACTTTCCTATGTTAGGTGGAGCCATCCCCCTAGCATGATTTGTGTGTTGGGTGCCTGCTCCCGGTGTCTACGAGTATTTTCTGTTTTTCTTTAATGGAGGTGAATCCTGCCTAGCAGCTAGCTAAGACCAGGTGCTTCAGCGCGAACTTTTCTATGTCAAGTGCAGCCATGCTCCTTGCAATGAAAGGGCCACACGCAGTGCTCCGTTTTCACCGCTGTTACGCTTTTTTTTACAAGCACTCAACTGGGCGGTTGTTATGCACATGCTGCATGTCAAATAAATGGGCTCTATACTCATTGTCAATTCGTTTACCGTCCTTATATGGAGCACAAGCGATTAAGGAAAATTAAATGACACAACAATCATCGTATAGATTTTGCTCCCGTTCCTTCGATGGCCTTTTGCCTTTTTCTGCAACATACGCATCTCGATCGTTCCTACAATTCGTCCCACGCTTTTCAGTACCCTTTTCGAAAATAAAGTGACAGGCATTCGCAACACTGCCTTAAAAATACTGCTGGCGTACTCACAGGTTTAAGGGAGGAGCAAAGTCATACGCCTTAAGCAGGCACAGCTTCCCAAGTATATCGGCGAAATGGTCTAATTCTAAGTACTTGCGGCATCCTTGAAGACCACAAACGCAATATGTGTCCAAGGTGGCGGTTTTGGTGAGCATAATAGGCACGGCATAAGTGTTCCACTTCACGGCTTGGATGCAAATGATGGGCTCTGAAAGGTTTTCACCAACCATGTACAGCTCCCGTAAAAAGTATACAGCCCTCGGGGCTTGCTTCTAAGCTGTCTAGAGGTGCGCCCCCAACACGTCTACCAGTCCGAAGCTCGAGAAATTAAGGACGCAAAGCCGTCCTCTTTCGAGAGATTGCAGTTGCTGAGGATGCATAAAGAATCAGGCTGCAGGCCTCACAAGCAAACCCATTCAGCTGCACACTTTTTGACATGGTATGTACATACATTGGCAGCGAATCGTTTCAAGTTCCGGCTGCCGTACGCGGTTCTGTGCATGATAAGTGTGTGCAGTTATCCAGTGTTTACCTCGGTGCAGTTGCCTGCGAGAAGCTCCCAGTCGATGTTATCGGTGCCGAGGCTGCCTATGAAACCCGTCTCAAGCATGCCCTTCTTATGAGGCATCCGGGGATTGCGGGCTAACAGCACCAGCTCCAGGTTGACCGCGAAGCCGGCCATGTCCAAGGCGTAGCGGCGGTATTCAGGGAGCCACGAGTCGTAGAAACCCACCACGACACCCTTTCTCGACACCACAGGAGAGCTGAGGTAAGTTCTTCCCACCAGGCCCACTGGGAACACGCCTATGCGGCGAATTCGGGATATCTGCAGAAAACGACGACACGCTGCACTAAAGTACAGTGCCTCAAAATCGAAGTCGTCCAGAGAGAGGCAACCACGGCAATTTTCTGATACAGGCGCCTTCACTACAAAGGTAAGGTGGTGTCAAAAGCCCCAACCACAACCTGATTATGCTGAACTGGACTAATAAAGGAGCATTCTTCTCAAGAGGAAGAACAAAAAAAACTCACAGGGCGTTACCACTATGCAACGCGAGATTCAGCGATAGCTGTGTAGCCATTTAGTTTTAGTTTTGGGGATGCTTTTAGGTAGAAAAGATACAGTGACATCACGTCGCACTGGTTGTGTCAAGTGATGCACCCCTGTACTGGCAGGCGGCTGTTCCAAAGAATCCACCCGTAGGCTTATGCAAACAAGGTTGACCGTGACGTAAGCTCACGTAACATTAAGGTCACTAAGGCCACGGTGGGTGCGTTAATGCCCCGGTTACGCCGGCGGCGACGAGAAAGCCAGGGGCGGGCAACTAACAGCTATCGCTGTAAAAGGACATAAGGAAAGAACGCTTAAGGCAGCACTTGTTCTTTCAATATCTTAGCCTTGTGATGAGCAGCAGCTATTCCACAAAGGATATCAGAAACGCCCAAGGACTCCATAAGAGGGGATACAAGGGGAGGGGGCGATGCAGTCGCCCTCTCAACATTTCTCCAGAGGGGGCACTGCCCACCTCCGGTTTCAAACTGCTTGCACTCAGAAAAAATTTCTGACAAATGGTTCAATTCTAAGATGTTATTAATGTAAAGCACAATGTTGCTTAGCTAGAGATGGGTTCGTAGCCACTCGTAAAGTATTTCATTTGAGAAACGTAAACCACCCACTTCCTAACTGAAGTCATTGATTGTCTGACCCCTGTTTATGAGAAGGATTTGCAGAATTGAAACAGGCTATGCACAAACTTTTTTAATAAAGTCGGTCACTCCTTGTGTGTACATCGCATACGAAGCTGCCCATTTCAAGTTTTATATGCATTACGTAAGAGTGGGGCAAAACGTACCATAAGGCAAAACGATACATTCTTTTACTTAGGGCCCTCTCACTTTGCTTGGTATTTATGCGCTATGACCGGCCACATGTCCACTATAGTACTGCTTATGGTTGTTCAGATTGTTGACCAGATTGGCTCCTTCTAAGCATGGAAAAAATTGCGTTGTGAGCCTTGGTGAACGCGAGAAAGCGGTTGGAATAGCGCAAAATTCTGCACGTGAAATTTTTCAGAACTGTGCAGCCTAATCAACATGGCGTCGTAGATTAACGCAACTGTTCAGGTATTAAAATTGTTGATTGTTCCTTCATTATGCAAAAATTAAGAAAGTTTGCGCATTGCTAAAGTTATTTTCACAGGAGCCTACATGAGTAAAACGCAACCTTGTGACGTTCTGATGTCACTAAAGCAAATGTTATATTTTATTCCTTGCTCTAAAGCTGTGGAGAGATTGCGGCGGCGCCAGTGTCGTCAAGCATTTCTCTGTTGCCAAAAGTGCCCACCACAAAACAGCAAAGAAAATGAGAAAAAAATGAAGAGCAGAAACTGTATAAAACGTACTGCGAACATAAGCGCTGCATACTATCTGGCGGGAATGTACAGCTATTTGTACAAAAGACTCCGATAATCGAGAGTTCTGTTTGTTCTGGCCTGCACTGACATTGGAAACCTCGTGTTCGAGCTCTACGAATTGAAACAAAGCCCACGTCCTCTCAACACGGCTGGGCGAAATAGCTGTGGCACTAAAAAAGGAAGAAAAGTTGCGGTGAGGGCAGACAATTCCAAAACTTCGCGCCGGCCGGCTGCACGCAGAGCCCCGCGGTGAGAACGGTGTAGACTGCGCTACAAAACAGTGCCGGATTCATTCCAAGTACGCAGTGCCTCTCATTCGAATAGCCTAGAACAATAGCCTAGATGTCCATGGAGCCAACCCCGTGTGTTCTCATTGTAAGATCAATAATATGGTGACTTTGAAAGGCCGTCTCATTATGGACCCATGCGCTCTCATTTTGCCCTGTTAGATATAGGAGAAAACGTGATAATTTCAAGTTTTAAATTTCATTACATTTTACTTTGTTCCTATTCAACTGGACTTTTCATATTTGATGAGCGTAATGCCAGGACAGTAGAGAATGATGCAGCAGTACTTGTTTTTTGTATATCCGGGAACAAAAAATAATGGAGAGAATTTACAAATTTTTTGTCGTTATGCCCCACTTTCTCCTAACAGATATACCTTTAAGCAATGTAAAATGCGAAAAAAATGTCAACAGATATGTAATAGTTAACATGTAAATAACTCATGAAAAAATTAGGCACTTCGGCTCCGCCTTAAGGGTATGACGCTACGCGATACCGTAATAGTTAATATCCATATATGCAGAATTAGTCATTCTCTACTTAACGTTAATATATCTCTGGGAGTCCTCGTACCAGTCTTGTCGCAGTAGTGCAGCGGTTAAGGGCCGCTGTACGACAGTTTTTGAGCCGCTAGCGGACCCGTCCTTACAACTGTGCCCACAGGCCGAACAAAGGGGCGGATGAACGCATCCGCCCGTGTGCGCCAAGTTGGACAACGTCAGTTTTCGGACGCACTACCGGATGGCCGCATAACAGCTACTGTCTGCAGTCCCGTGACGTGCTAGGCCCCGCCTCTTCAATTGTACCTGTGCAAGAAAGCCGCCCGCGAAACGGGGTGAGAAACCAGGCATGGTAGGTAGTAGCTATGCGGAGAAACATAATATTGGCCGCATGTAAATATTACGAGTGTTGCCAGTGACTTCGAACTTCGTTGTGTACAACAGCGGCGAGCAGCAGTCTCCCCCAAATTGTTTTGTCACCGTCTACACTGGGTTCACTGAGCCCTTTCAAGCCTACGCTGAAGTCTACACAAGACGCTTGTGCATAGTGCCGGTGTCGCGAAGTGTTTATTTGGAGCCGCTGGTGGTAGTTGCAAGCATTATTTATTCGCGCGAGGATCCTCACGAACACCAGCGAGAAGCAGCTTCCCAGGGTGAATTTCCTATGCATAGGCTCCGCACAGTGGCCAGAGGGCGCTGCGGAGCAGCCCCGCACCCAGCGCCGCCGCGGCAGGTATGACGATACTGGGGAGGCGAACGCGCTGACCGCGCTACGTGCTTTCAAGTTCCCGCTGAGTTTTGTGTACAACCGCCGGCCGTGTTCTTGCGTTGCATCATGCGGTGTGCTTTTAAGTGTCGCAAGTTGCCTTTTCTGGTTTTATGCCCATTACAGGCTTACCGCAATACGCTGTGAGAGCTTAATTCAGTTGCGTTTTATTTTATTGCAGAAATTCACTCTTTGGCATCAGCGGAACGCAGCATTCTAATGAGCAGTTCATACTATGGTTGTTATGGGACGATTATGGTGTATGAAAACCTTTCATCTCTTGGAGGCCTCTTGGTTGCGTAGACTCGGCTGGCTATAGTAATTGGTATACGTTTCAACTGCGCTCTTTTTTATGCGTTCGCGAGGTGCTTAGTGTAAATGCTTATTGACTACTTCGGCACAAATTTGCAGCCATCGCTCTGAATATAAAATATAATACAATAAATCGGCAACAGCTAATTTGAACTACGGCGAGGTGTGCGCACGCCGCGGAACATAGACTAACACAAAAATTTATGGGACATGAAGTTTGTAAAAAAGCCTGATTGTTTGGCACTCGATCTAAGCATGCAGCCACAACCTGGAGCGTGTTCTTCGCACTTCCCTGCGCGACCTGCACAGTGCGCCCCTCAATGCCTGGCCGCACCTCCAGCAGGCGAGGAAATCCAGCTTTGTCGTGATTTCGATGTTCACAAAACTTTTGTGGCCATCAGTACGCGCTATTGGGACCAAAGCTTACGGGATGTAAGTTCTCGGATGAAAAAAATTGTAGGGCCACCTTTCAAACCATGTGGCTAGGTATTAATACGAGTGGAAGTACGCGCCCTGTCATGCATCCGTACATTTCAGCAGATATGTTTGCGCGACAGTGCCGAAATAATCCCCCTCCTCGCATTCCCTTAACTTCTGATTCTTACAGTACGTACGTGTTTCAGATGATCACAAACGTCAAAGAAACTAAAGCGTGACGAGAAGCCGCACAAACACCAAAAGAGCGGTTCAAAGCCCGCGACAAGAAAGTAGCTATAGCGCTATTATAATTCTAAACGCACGTCGCAGGAGTTATAACGTGCGCGTAATTAAAAAATGTGGCCTTAAATGCACGCCACTACAACTGACGTTGAAAGTGGCTGAGAATGTCTACTTGACTCTCCAGGTAGCTACAATTCACTTCTCGGTCGTGCAGCCTACCCACAGCCTACCCGAAAACTTGCACATTTTGAAGCCAAGCTTCCTGCCCGGCTGTGATCATTCTGGACGCAGCATAACGGACAGTTGTGCGTTTCGTTTCCTGAAATTCCTTAGGTCAAGTAGAATTTCCAGTCGTTCGTTTCTTCGAGGAAGGTTTATGAACCCTTCCTCTAGTGTCGTTCGGCGTGCAAGGTGGACAGGAGGCGTGCTTGTAGATGATGACATCAGAGCATATATTTACAGCATACATATACAAAGAGTTATACCGGAAGAAGCAGACATGAATTTACAATGAACAAACTTTGCGCTACTTTGCTCATCGACCCGAAGGGTTAGAGCCTAAGTAGAACCACGTAAGATGCTAAGCATGGAGCCCAAGCTCAGACTGGACTAGACTCCATCCGTTCACTTGCGCTTTTAAACCCTTAACAAAAGATTAAGGGCGGTCATTTTCAGTGGCCCACCCTAAGCATCAATTCTCCAATCAAAAATAGCATGCGAGATGGGAACTACCCCGTGGGATGGGCTTAGCCTCGAACCCAGCGTCTCGTTAACAACACAAACCAAATCAAAAACAAATACGCCACCACCCTCTAACAAGTAAGAGTATCCTCAAGCTCTCCCTTCGGAGCCGTTCTTCCGATTTTCCTCAGGCACACCACTACCCCCCCCCCCTTTCCGCTTACGTGCTCGTCAAGTTCTTGACACTGATACGCTCCCACCCACCATCAGTCCGTGTCGCCCGTCAGCAACAGAAGAGGAAGCGAAAGGGCCACGAAGCCGCCCCACCACAGACGGCGAGACGCTCGGCTAATAAGAATGAATGGGCTTATTCGCCGCTCATTGCCAGAAAAACGCCGTAATTGCCCTTTTGAGTACTCTTTGCCACCTCGGCAAACCAGATAAGGAACGGCCCTGTTTTCTCACGATTTGGGTGAGCACGGCAGCTGTTCGTCACTGCCATCCTTGAAATACGCCTTTGTTTGGCCACGCGGCACTGCGGGCCGCTGTGGGAAATCGGGTGCCTCTCCGACGATAGCCTTCGTCGTAAGGGGGTCTCGTCAAGACGGCGGCGGTGCGTCAAACGAGCCTATCCATTTCCCGTATGCACTTTGCTTTCGGGGCTCTCTCTTGTAATGGAAAGGCGCTTCCGCGTGTGCAGGCGTCCTGCAAGGGACGCAGCTGGAACAGAGCGGCGGCCTTACACGCTCCCCAAATGTCAGCCCTACCGGGCCACAGTTTCTCCTGGTTACTCGACACCTCGAGAACCACTGAAAGCAAAAAGAAATAAAAGAACTATAAAACGTTACATTGGTGCATGCTGGTGTACAGCTCTGCTTAACGGGCAGCCACATCACGCACTGCGCAGGGTCCACATTCATGCGCCGGCGGCCTTACAGGTCATTTCCGCTAGTACTAGCCATCGTTGCAGTGCCGTGACAGCACCTGAAAGTGTGGTGCAGCACGCGGCGCTCCCGCTAAACCCGACCCACAGCTTCGTGAAAGCTGCGATGGATGGCGCAGGGCTCGTTACCAAACTTGACTGTACAGAGCCTCAGAGCGCAGTGGCAAGTGTGACTGTAGTGGCATGGCCTACATAGTAGTGGAAGTGGTTGCGGTCGGAACGAGTGCTTTTGCGTCAGTCAGTGATATCGCCTGCAAGTTTAATTACGTTTGAAAAGCTCACTACGCACGCCTTGTTTCCGAATGCTGAAATGAAGTTGTAGCTGTTGTTAGGAATGGCCATCCCACCTATATAACCACTGTTACAACTCGGGCCTCCCAGACTGTCTCTACTGTCGGGACTGGGGCACATCAGACTGCTGCCACAGTTACGCAGAGCTGAGCGACGAAACGGAAAGGCGACGGTGAGTCAACGAAACATTTATGTACAGTATAAACAAGGGTGTTACATTAACGGCACTGTGGCCAAGAGCACAGCGTGCTCACACAAAGGGACACGGCGATGAGCCGGGAGAGCGTCTCTCTCACTTGATGTCTCCGTCTGCTCGCCTCCGTCTTCTCGGAGATGTCTCCATCTTCTCGGACTGACGACTTGTCCCTTTCCTTACGCTTCGCGCACCAGTCGCGACTTTACATTACGATTGCGTAACTCTTCCGATAGGACAGTCCTTTCTTTTTCTTCGTTCGTGGTGGCAAATGAGACCTTCCACAAGTTTTGTAGCGATAGCTACATTACAGTAGCATTACGAGTCTTCAGCGTGGCGACACCGTGGCGATGGCGGCGCTGCCACGCTGTCACGTGGTTGATTACGTAGTGCGGAGCAGCTGCCGGCGGCGTGGCGCCGCGGCTGATCACGTGGGTCATGACGTGGTTGGTCATGTGGCCAAGTTCCACTTGGCCAGCTGTAGCTATCGCGTCACTCCAGGTTTAACCAAAGCTAAACCGCCGCCAATTTTTAATTCCTTACGCACCAACTTTCTTTTTTCTCGGTGTGAGGTTCGTCCTTATCCGGCCTTTTGATTTTACATCTACTGAACAGCATTATCTCGATTGGCTGCTTTCCATCGCGATATCTATGCTAGGCCGAGTGCTTACACGGTTTGTTCGTGCCAGTTATCTTGTTACTCCTGTCATTGCGGCCCCGTACAATTTCGCACTTTATGCGCCACACAGGCATTTTCTCTGCACACGCTTGCCGCTTCCGGTGGGACTGCGACTTCTTCCGTAACTGCGGTGCCTGCATGAGAGTAGGTGTCTTTGCGCATCGTGCTCTGTGTGCGCTCGCGGCAACATTTACCTTTGTCCCTCTCCTTGACTTTTCGCCTCCCGGACAGCGCTCTCTTGTATATCGGTTTCCTGCCTTGGTACTCTTTCCGGCGCGAATGCTTGTATGCTTTCTGTTTGCAGTTTATCTTATTACCCAAGTTGGTCTGCTCGGCTCACTTATGTGCTTCGCTTTGCGCGATGGCGATGCCACGCACATTTCTTTAGCTCCGATTCTGAAGCTAGTCTCATTGTTGGCAACGTGAGTGATGTTGTTGCGGCCATTTTGCCTGCGACGCTGAGCTTCCGATGGTGGCAAGCAGTTTTCGTGCGCTTGCCCTTTTTCTCCTTATGGGGCACCACTCTTTCTTATGCCTGTCTTTCATCTTTCGGTGGAAATACTCTCGCATTAGCTGCTGCTTCTTCTTTGGAAGCATATGCTGCTTCAGTAGCCTAGGTCGCCGACGTTCCTGTTCACTGACAATATCTCTCTTATTGTCAGCCGATTCGCCTGTGCTGCCTGGCTCAGGCTTGTCTTTGATGCCTTTACTGGCAACCTCAAAACTGCGCTCTTTCTCCTCAGTCTCTGAGCGCGCATTCGTCATCATCCAGCTCGGATGAAATGACGCCTACAACCCCCATGTCGTCTAGAAGGCCCTGTGCTCTATTGCCGTCCAGCACATAGCTTCTTCAGGCACTGACGAATCAGTGCGCTCTCCTGACATGAGTGCTGCCAGACAGCCCTCGTCATGTCTCTGACGCATTTCTGCTGACTGCAAGTGGCGGTCGGCCTGGCACCCGGCAGCGTTGAAAGCGATAATGCAGCTGCTTCCTGGACTGTGACTAAGCTCACAGCGGTGCGAAAGCCCGCGACTAGTTTTGCATCGATCGCCGCAAGCACTGGGGTACAACTCAGCGTCCGCAAACTCTATATGCGTCCGCTTCCGTTGACTGAAAGTCTCAGGTCTTTGCATTTCTGCTGAATGCGATTCACCACACGGTGTGTCATCCTGTTTGACCTTGCTTGCGTCGGCATTGTCTTTTTCGTCAATGTCCAACCGGACTTCCTCTCGGCTACGCTCTGCAACTCCTCCTGCTTCTGACAGGCAAGGATATTCACTTTCCGATAACTCCGCTCCCACCTCAAGGGGCGAGACCTCTGTAATTACATCGTCCGATGCTGTCGCTACATTACCCGAGGTTAGAGAGGTTTGCTCAGTTGGCGAATGAGGCGCGTCTTCCACTCTTACAGCAGCAGTCACATCTGCCAAGTACGAACTACCTTCCTCTGTGCCGCACTGGCCGGGCTGTTCTACCGCTACGCACGCTACCTCCTCGTCACGATCGGCCAAATCTTCTCAGTTGGCGAATGAGGCGCGTCTTCCACTGTTAGAGCAGCAGTCACATCTGCCAAGTACGAACTACATTCCTCTGTGCCGCACTGGCAGGGCTGTTCTACCGCTACGCACGCTACCTCCTCGTCACGATCGGCCAAATCTTCTCAGTTGGCGAACGAGGCGCGTCTTCCACTGTTACAGCAGCAGTCACATCTGCCAAGTACGAACTACCTTCCTCTGTGCCGCACTGGCAGGGCTGTTCTACCGCTACGCATGCTACCTCCTCGTCACGATCGGCCAAATCTTCTCAGTTGGCGAATGAGGCGCGTCTTCCACTGTTACAGCAGCAGTCACATCTGCCAAGTACGAACTACCTTCCTCTGTGCCGCACTGGCAGGGCTGTTCTACCGCTACGCATGCTACCTCCTCGTCACGATCGGCCAAATCTTCTCAGTTGGCGAATGAGGCGCGTCTTCCACTGTTAGAGCAGCAGTCACATCTGCCAAGTACGAACTACCTTCCTTTGTGCCGCACTGGCCGGGCTGTTCTACCGCTACGCACGCTACCTCCTCGTCACGATCGGCCAAATCTTCTCAGTTGGCGAATGAGGCGCGTCTTCCACTGTTAGAGCAGCAGTCACATCTGCCAAGTACGAACTACATTCCTCTGTGCCGCACTGGCAGGGCTGTTCTACCGCTACGCACGCTACCTCCTCGTCACGATCGGCCAAATCTTCTCAGTTGGCGAACGAGGCGCGTCTTCCACTGTTACAGCAGCAGTCACATCTGCCAAGTACGAACTACCTTCCTCTGTGCCGCACTGACAGGGCTGTTCTACCGCTACGCACGCTACCTCCTCGTCACGATCGGCCAAATCTTCTCAGTTGGCGAATGAGGCGCGTCTTCCACTGTTACAGCAGCAGTCACATCTGCCAAGTACGAACTACCTTCCTCTGTGCCGCACTGACAGGGCTGTTCTACCGCTACGCACGCTACCTCCTCGTCCCGATCGGCCAAATCTTCTCAGTTGGCGAACGAGGCGCGTCTTCCACTGTTACAGCAGCAGTCACATCTGCCAAGTACGAACTACCTTCCTCTGTGCCGCACTGGCAGGGCTGTTCTACCGCTACGCATGCTACCTCCTCGTCACGATCGGCCAAATCTTCCGCATTTTCGAGCCCTTCTAATATGTGGGCTTTAAACTGGTATGCAAAATCTAAAAACTATTTGGTGCTGTTTTCGCTCGTGCTGGTACCTTTCGCGAAGGTCCTCCGGTGATAAGCTCTATCTCACCAATAAAAATCCTTTCAGATCATCGTACTTAGCCCAGCCGCCGTCCAACAGGCGCTTGACAACGTCAGACGCCTCGCTGGAAAGGAGAGCCGCCAATGCCTGCGCCCAACAATCCCGCTCGATGCGACTGTCCAGTCAGGCGCCCTCAAACTCCGTCATATCCTGGACGAAGACAAACGGCCGAAGTTCGCCTGACAGTTTCGAATCGTTACCTTGAATTATGGCAGTTAATGCTTCATGACTCTCCTGCCTCATCTTATGACCTGCTAGTTCCAGCTCGATCAACTTCATTTGCGGGAAAACCACTTTTCTTCCTCGTCGCGCCAGCGCTCGTATTTTGCTTTGTAAATTCATCGCGGGCATGGCGCTCCTGTCATTCATGCTCTTCCCTCTCATAGACTTCTGCCTTTCTCCCCGGCGCTGCTGCCATTCGTAGTTATCGCGCTCACAGCGTTCTTTGATCTCAGCCAAGGCCTCATTGGCTTCCTAAGCCGTCACTTCTTCTGCACGCATGATCTCAAGAACGGCATGCTTTCGTTTTGAGGGGCCCAAATCGATGCCCAACTCCTCACAAATTTCGATGAGTTCCTTCTCTATAAGGTTCTCTATCGCACACGATAGCCTCTTACCATTCTCCCTTTTTAGAATTCCCTTGCCGTTCACTACTACATGACACGCGCAAGCAATTCTTTCCAACAACGCCTTCTTTACTCGGTCAGCATCAGCTTTAGTTTCAAAACACTCCTACTAGGCTCAAAATAACAAAACTTTCTCCAGTGCTTCACACAGCTCTACTCTAGGCTACAATAACGAAACGTAAAGGGGACGGTGAGTCAACGAAACATTTATGTACTGTATAGACAAGGGCGTTACATTAACGGCACTGTGGCCAAGAGCACTACGTGCTTGCAAAGGGGCACGGCGATGCGCCGGGAGAGCGTCTCTCTCACTTGATGTCTCCGTCTGCTCGTCTGCTCGTCCTTTTATATCCTCCGACGACCGTTGCCGGTGCCAGCCGTTCAAAACCTCCAATCGGGTCACGGCACTGGACACAGTTCCAAAAGCACTACGTGCTTGCAAAGGGACACGGCGATGCGCCGGGAGAGCGTCTCTCTCACTTGATGTCTCCGTCTGCTCTTCTGCTCGTCCTTTTATATCCTCCGACGACCGGTGCCAGCCGTTCAAAACCTCCAATCGGGTCACGGCACTGGACACAGTTCCAAAAGCACTACGTGCTTGCAAAGGGACACGGCGTTGCGCCGGGAGAGCGTCTCTCTCACTTGATGTCTCCGTCTGCTCGTCTGCTCGTCCTTTTATATCCTCTGACGACCGTTGCCGGTGCCAGCCGTTCAAAACCTCCAATCGGGTCACGGCACTGGACACAGTTCCAAAAGCACTACGTGCTTGCAAAGGGACACGGCGTTGCGCCGGGAGAGCGTCTCTCTCACTTGATGTCTCCGTCTGCTCTTCTGCTCGTCCTTTTATATTCTCCGACGACCGTTGCCGGTGCCAGCCGTTCAAAACCTCCAATCGGGTCACGGCACTGGACAGAGTTCGAATTTGACGAATGAAGCTTGGCCGTTCCAAGTTTGCAGCGGGGAAAGGGCTTCCGGAGAAGAGCTGGTTGCGGTCTGGGACGGCGCTTGCAAGAGGGGAGGGGAAGGATTCCGCCGGCCGAGCCTGGATGATTCAAGCTGCAAGCCACGACATGTCTTAGAGCCCGGGCTTGCCGGGCGCACGGCGTTGGCTATCACGGAGGCCAGCGGAATGCTTGCTCGAGCATAACACTGTGCAGCTGATCGTGCATGGTTCGTGTGCACGCATGTGTACTGTGCTTGAGAACTACAGGAGTGCGGCGTGACGAAATGAACTTCGAGCTCTACAGTTAATCGCATTTGTTGCGGCGGTTGCAGTGAATGCGAGCGCAAGTCGTTGTTCCTGCCATGTAGCCTTCACCGATATTGATCATGGTTCGTGTGTGCTGTGTTAGGGAACCCACGCCAGTGCGACGTGACCATTCTGAAAGCTGTGTTTTGTGTATGCGAAACGACCTCGGCACCACGGCCGTCGAGCTCTTTTCTGCCGGGACTACAGAATCGTCGCCACCATTCTGCGGCATTGTGCTCCATAAAGTGCGTTTTGCGACTGTGCGTGGCCGCATAAGATGGCGTGCAGGAGGCACTGTGTAATCTGTGTGAAAACATCGGTGTGCATGGCAGCTGTCACTTCTGGTGCGTCTTATTTTTTTTATTTCCTGCCAGGTATGCGGGCGTAAATCTGCAATAAATATTTGCGTGAGAAATTTAATGGATCCAACTTCCCCTGCATGTGATCATGGGGCTGAGCCAAAGCAGTACTGTTAAGTTTGGATTGCGACATGTTATCACCTGATCAGGAACACTTATGTACGAACAAAAACCATTGTCGCAACTCATTCAGGGGTGTTTCACAATGCACAAAATATCTAATATCTGCCGGCTAGTGCAGTTTTTTCATGAGCATTTCTTGTGATGTGATGCCAAAAAAAGAACAACAGCAGGAGCTTATGATTCTCAAAACAAGCAACCCATATACAATGGTGCCTTATTAAAATTAACACTCTTGTTCCGGGTCAGAACTGTACATATAAAGATTTTCCCTAATCGTCATTAAAAAAGAAAAAGCATTTCAAGTAAGCTGTGGCTAAATTTTATTTTTTCTTTAGCAGCATAGTGTGAAGCTGGATTTTAGACAAATGCTTGCAATATTAATTGCATTACCGTGGTTGCAACAGCCATTGGTAAACTGTATTCGTTGAATCGGCATTCGATCCAGTATTTGTTGTTTCTTTCTCTACACCACAGTCGTTGAGCTTCTCGACAACTCGGCTTTATTAGTGTCGGACAGTTGTTAAGCTGCACTTCTGCGAAGCCTTATTGACGCCTTTAGAAGCGTATGTCATCAGAACACTTGTACACGTGCATCTGCTACGTTCATTTACCTGCGACTGCCTGCAATGAACATTATTTGCCTGCAGGATGAAGGCGATGGTGGGCCTATGAAAATGTATTTGCCCGATATGTAGAATTCTTCCTAGATTTCCTTAGCCTTCGTTTCATTTGATGCATTCCTAAATTTGTTTGCTTGAATGTAGATGCTTGTTTGCACCTTCCAGAATGATTAGCTATAGGTTTCTTGTGACACTCATCTGTTCATATTTGTCATATGGTCTCGACAGGGCCATTTTTGTGCATATTGCCAAGCCACATTAATAAGGCTCATTATGATTGTTTTTTTTTTCAAAATGTGCTATGCGCTATTGAACTGTGTTGGCTCTGCACTGTTGACGTTGAGCCATTTCTGAATGTCCTGCAGTGCCAATGCAGCTATCAACCTGTTTCTATCCAATTGCTCCTTCCAAATTGGCATGCTTTTTGAAAAGCATTCCAGTGATAGCCAACCTGTCATTCTTCGTGATATACACTTCCACATTGGTCTCATGAGAAAGCATGTCATAAAATCCCTTATATACTAATGCCAAAGTTCTCATGTTTTAACTTGCATCCTACTGTTCTGAGCTGGATTTAAGGGATCCTAGCTGGCTGTCAGTAGTTGGCTCATGCTAACTCTTACTTATCTTGTCTCTATTTTTTTTAATCTCAGGCAACCCCAAAGGTATTGTACTTGGGCCTTCCATTTTTTAATATTCATTAATGACCTTCCTTTCACTGTAACTATTCTGAGCTGGATTTAAGTGATCCTAGCCGGCTGTCAGTAGTTGGCTCATGCTAACTCTTACTTATCTTGTCTCTATTTTTTTTAATCTCAGGCAACCCCAAAGGTATTGTACTTGGGCCTTCCATTTTTTAATATTCATTAATGACCTTCCTTTCGCTGTAACTATCTTCACTGATTGCTATGTGGTCTACAAATCCTACTATCAAAACCAATTAACATTCCAACCCTACAGAACAACCGCCTGCGTTCTCTATAATGGCCTATTTGCCTATGTTACTAGGACTGCACTAGTACTTTTTACTGTCAGTCATGCCAGTCTTCATTACAAGCCAATATGTATCAGTATTTCCTTTGTGCTCGTATTCTACCCGTGTCAAGTGAAGTAACGCAGAGACTTCTATTATGTGATGTGGTTAAAATGCTAGGTGCGTATGTTTACGCACGTAACTTTTGTGTGCGTGTGTCATTTGATCCTTATCATCATCTAAAATGGCCAGCCAGGTACGCAGTGTGGCCAGCAGTTACAGCGTTTATAAAAAAGTGCCTCCTTCTCCTCTACAACAAGGCTAAATTGCACATACAGTTCCGTCGTCCTGAATGGAGCCAGGTTACGGCTGCAGTAATTTTCTTACATTGACCGCAGTGAAACAATGAAAAGCGCAAGCCTGTGCTTAATACTACTTTATTCATAGAGCTGCTGTTTTCCTTATTAGTTGAAAACTAAGCATTTTAACAGATTCGCCTGTCTGGTTGGGTTTGAATCACAGCTTTCGTTCATTTGACCCCCTTCTCCCCTCCATACTTAAAGACGCTAACTACTGCCCTCAGTCACCCCCGATGAAGGAGCCGATTCGGCTTCGAAACGTTGGGTTATAATTAAAGTTTTTGGTTGGAGATTGCAGTTTATTATACGTCCTTACGTTAGTAACACGAGTTTTCTTGTACGGCCCTTAAGAGGATTATCATTTAGGTGCATGAATTTGTAAGAGGAGGCCACAAAACAAGACAATTGTCTGCCTGATTGCATGCAGCCATTCTAGCCCAGTTTAAATTCGCATAGACTCCCTGCATAAAGCAGAAAAGTAGGCATAACCTAGGCAAAGAGCTTCAAGGAACTTAGGTTAACGATAAAGTCTGTATGCTTAAAGAGAACTTTTGCGGTGTGAAAACCAAACTGGCAATGAAATAAGCTTTATTCGGCTGAAGATATTGCTAAAAAGCAATAGATCGTGCGTTCCCAAATTTTGTATATAACAAGTGATGCAGACAATGCTCACTTTTATCTGCAGTTTTGGGAACCAGAAATGCCGTTGCAATCCCTCATTTTTTTTCTGGTCAGAAAAAGTCTTAAACGTCGCTTATACTAGAGGAAATATTGTCATCGACAAATGTAGGGCGACACAAAAGGGGCTTTTAATCGTATGGCCACGAAGGCCAGCAGCGCCCGTCCGAGCGGGAACGTCGTCTTCCTCGCTCCCACACGAGCCCAGACATGCCGCTCGGCCGCATGGCGGCGCTCGCAAAATGTGAGCAGTGCGGCATTGCCCCCCTCCTCTCAAGAGGCATCGCCTCGATGCCTCCGGCAAGGGGGAAAACAGTATGTAGTCACCGAAAGTGCGAAGGCGCGTGTGGCGTCGTCACTGAATGTGAACCCGGCAGGAGCTAACGGACGTAATACGGTTTCATGCGGGACACGTGGACGACTTCAGACTTGGGCTGTCGAGAGGAGCGGACAACTTCTAGCGGGAACACTTCATAGTTCACATCGCTGAGTTGACGTAGCACCTCGTAGGGGCCGAAGTAGTGGCGCAGAAGCTTTTCAGATTGCCCGCGCAAACGTATAGGGCTCCGTACCCAGACGTGCTCCCCGGGTCTGTAAATCACCTCTCTGTGGCGGAGGTTGTAACGCCGGGCTTCAGTTGTCTGCTGGAGGCGAATCCGTTGTCTAGCAAGGTGGCGAGCGGCTTCTGCATCACGAACGAATTGGCCAGCTCCTGTGACAGACGAGGGGGCACAATCCCGGAGCAGCATGGCGTCCAGCATGGTCAGGTCGTCCCGGCCATACACCAAACGGAAGGGAGCGACGCGCGTCGTTTCTTGGACAGCGGTGTTATACGCAAACGTGATGTAAGATAGTATTTCGTCCCAGTTGCGATGGTCAGCGTCTACATACATAGACGTCATATCTTCAATGGTCTTGTTCAGGCTCTCAGTCAGTCCATTCGTTTGAGGATGGTAAGCAGTCGTTTTTCTATGACTGCATGGTGCCACTGAGACGCAGGACCTCATGTGTAAGAGCCAACGTAAACGCGGTTCCCCGTCCAGTTAATACAACCGCGGGGGCGCAGTGGCGAAACACAATGTGGTGAACAAAGAACGGTGCAATTTCAGCCGCGGTGCCACGGCGAAGAGCCTTAGTTTCACAGTAGCGGCTGAGGTAGTCCGTGGCAACAACAATATACCGGTTACCCATGGAGGACACTGAGAATGGGCCTAGTAAGTTCATGCCGACTTGCTGAAATGGGATTCGCGGTGGATCAATTGGCTTCAGAAGGTCGGCCGGTTTTGTCGGCGGTATTTTCCGTCGTTGACACTCACGACAGGCTCTAACGTAGCGTTAGACGACCGCAGCAAGCCGAGGCCAGTCGTACTTGTAGCGCAGGTGTCCCAATGTTCTGGAAAAACCGAGGTGGCCAGAAGAAAGGGCGTCGTGGCATGCAGCGATAACTTCCTGATGAAGCGTGGTTGGGACAACAAGGAGATAAGCAGTTTCGGTCGGTACGTAGTTTTTCTTGTAGAGGGCTCCATCTATTAAGCAAAATGACAAAAGTCCGCGCGAGAAGTCTGGGTGGAGACGGAGCGGTTCCTTCGAGGTACTCGATTAGAGGCAGCAGTTCGCAGTCGGCCCTCTGGAAGTCCATTCCTAGAATCAGTTCCTTGGAGCAATCTCGTAGCACTGGGAAAGGGCCCAATGAAAGTTGCACCGCAGATCCTGATATGGCAGGTGCAGAGGACAACCGGCGTTACCACATGGCAACCAGCTGTGCGTATCTGCGGCCCATGCCAAGGTGTTAGAACCTTTCTGAGGGCCGTTGCTAGGTGGCTGCTCATGACAGAAAAGTCGGCTCCGGTATCTACGAGTGCTGACACGTCACAGCCAACGGTGACAACAAGAATTTCGGCGGCAGAAACAATTATTTAACAACTCCTCGGTGCGGTCTTTGGTGACGTCGCTGATGGGGTCGTCGCTGAGGTCGTCGGTGACGTCGTCGCCGCGGTCGTCGGTGGGGTCAGCGGTGGGATCGTATTTGAGGTCGGCGGTGAGATCGTCTTTGAGGTCGGCGGGTGGGGTCGTCGGCGTTCGGGTCGTCGCATAAAGTCGTCGGATGGAGGCTGTTCACTCTCTGCGGCAGCGGCGGTCCTGCCCCCGAGGACGCCGTCTTCAGTTTTCCCGGCGGGGGGACGTGCCTCTAAATTGGCCAGAGGATGATGCATGACTGGGTGAAGGAACCCTTCTTGGAGACGGCGACCTAGACTGACGTCGTGGAGGTGTTTTGGGCAGCACATGATCGGCCAAGTACTGCTCAATGTCTCGCGGTCTCTCACCATAGCGCGGTCGAGGTGCGCTCGGTGGAAATCCTCTTTATCCCATCCGCCGGTACGGGCAGTTGCGGAGGACATGACCGGGCTCCCCGCAGTGGTAGTATAGTGGCCGTTTGTTGGGTGTGCGCCACACGTCCGCTTTTCGAACAGGGCGTGGGTCACGCAGCTCGACGGGGGGAAGGTACCCCTGCGTTGGTTCGGCAGCAGGGCGGAATGCATGTGTCACTGGCGCAGGTCTCCACAGGGCTTCAATGTAGCTCATGGTGTACGGCTCTGGCTGCGATGTCCGCATATAGAGTTTCGCCGTAGCTCACTGTGTACGGCTCCGGCTGCGGTGCCAGTGGCGGCTGGACCGCTCGCCGAATTCCGTCACGCACGGCATCGGTTACGGCTGCAACACTGGCAGGTGGAGCATCGAAGCGGAGGTTGCGCATGTTGCAAAAGGGTTGCAAGCCCCAAGGGTAGCGTTGGCCTGGCGGCCTGGGGCAAAGCTGGAAACATCCGAAGGTCCCGGCAAAGGATGAGTCGACTGGCAACAGAACAACTTGTTTATTCTGGCATCGCAAAAGACCAGCCGGTCAGGGCGACCACGTTACTCGAAGGAAGGAATCGAAGTCCCTCTGGCGTCCGGGGCAGCTCCCTTTATACCCACGGAGTCGAGGGCAAGAAGGAACGGCTTGGGAGGAGGCGCCCGATACGGCGACGCTTGAACATGTCCAGACGTGACGGGCGCGTCCGCCGGGCCGGCGCCGGTCAGACCTCTTCGCCTCCCAGTTGGGGAGCTCCTCTCCCCGGCTGCCGCGCTTTGACAAGCGTGGGCACCAACATGCACACACACACACACGCACGCACGACGACACGTGGCACTGAAACCTGCCTGGACGCGCTTGGCGGGAGGCGTTGCGGCAGCGATGAACGGGCCCAAAATGACCACCACTTTGAACGAAGCCGCGGCGTCCGTTGCATCCGCGCCGGCTATACCGCGCGTCGTAGGCGAGACGTAACAGACCGCCCCGCCGGGAGAAGGAGATCCCGATGGTCAGGGGACTGCATCCGCTGTCCAGAGAGATGTCGCTCGATGATGCTCGTAATCGAAACCGATCGTCCCTCGACGTTGCTTGAGCGCAGCGCACAGAGAAGGCCTCGTTCTCAGGTTCAGGATCACACAGGGCACTGCAAAGTCACTTCAGGAGAGTTGCCATTTTTGTGCTCGTTCCCAGCAAGCGTTAGAACTACGCCGACACGCAACCGCTCAGTTAGCAAGTACGAGACAACCCTCACTAAGCTCTGCCAGGCTCTTTCCCCTTTTATACTACTGCCTAGTTCCTTACAGTAGTCAAGCAGCACTCAGAACGCGTCCACAAATTGGAAAATTGCACTAGAAAGCACATCATCACTTTGAAACACTAAACAAAAGCAATATGTTAAAAATCCTGCCTCAGGAAGAAAACATCAGTAACAAACAACTTTGAGGCGGATTCCTACGTTAGGGGCTTCGACTTAAGCCATCGGCGTTACCGTTGAGACTCCCCTTTTTTGTAACGCACCTCAAAGGAATATTGTTGCAAAGCGAGGCTCCAGCGCAGGGGGCGGCCATTTTTGGGAGAGATGGTCTGCAGCCATTGGAGAGGGCAGTGATCCGTCTCAATGATAAACCTCGAGCCGGCTAGGTAGCATGACAAGTTCTGAACGGCCCACACGAGACACGCACACTCTTTCTCGGTGGCGCTGTATGCCTGCTCACGACAGGTCAGCTTACGACTAGCATACAGGACGGGGAGTTCCACTTCTCCATTGTCCCTTTGGCACAGTACAACGCCCATGCCTCGCTCACTAGCATCGCACTGAACAACGAACCCTTTTGTGTAGTCTGGCGATCGTAGCACAGGCTGGCTTGTTAGGGCGCTCTTTGGGGCGCTGAAAGCTCTTTCCTTTGTCTCGCCCCAGACGACTGTTTGGGGCTCTGTTTTTCTTAGAGCAACCGTCAGGGGAGCCGCGATATCGGAGTACCTGGGGATGTACCTCTGATAGTAGCCGGCGACACCTAAGAACGACCGAATATCGGTCTTCGTGCGCGGTTGCGGGAAGTCTCGCACAGCGGCCACCTTTATTTCAGAGGGGCGGCGACGACCCTGTCCAATCGCGTGACCGAGGTAGACAACCTCGGCCTGTGCTAATTGGCACTTGGGAGCCTTGATTGTCAAGCCCGCTTCGCGCAGGCGGGTTAGCACTGCCCGCAAGTGTGCCATATGCTCAGACCAGGATGCGGAGAATATCGCTACGTCGTCTAAATACGGTAAAGCGAATTCTTCCTGTCCCCGCAACACTTTGTCCATGAGGCTTGAAAAGCAGTATGGCGCGTTCTTCAAACCAAAACTCAAAACTTTAGGACGGAATGTTCCCATTGGTTAAATGAACGCCGCATACCTACTAGCCTCTTCTGTAAGTGGAACCTGCCAATAACCCCTGACAAGATCTAGGGTGGAAATAAACTGAGCGCTAATAACTTTCTCAAGGCGCTCCTCGATGTTAGGGATCGGATAAATTTGATCCTTAGTGATGGAATTAAGCCTGCGGTAGTCGACGCAAGGACGAGGTTCCTTGCCCGGTACCTCAACTAAAATCAAAGGGGAGGTATAATCACTTCCACCCGCCTCAATAACACCGAGCTGTAGCATTTTCTTTACCTCAGCCTCAATAATATCGCGCTGGCGGGGTGACACCCGGTACGCCTTGGATCGTACTGGCTCTGGGGAGGTAAGTTCTATATCATGAGTAAGGACAGAAGTCCTACCAGGCCTCTCAGAGAACTGACCTTGAAACTCTTGTAAGAGTTGGTGTAGTTCGGTTTTCTGCTCAAGCGACAGCGGTGCTTTAGTGAGTAAGTCACTAATGACCTGATCGGTGTCTTCCCTGTTCATCACTGAGCTTAGTCCCGGAAGCTCGACCGGAAGCTCTTCTAACTTTCCCGTGTCGGGCATTTCCTTTTCAGTACCTGGTGCCTTCAACGCTACAGGCTCAATTTTATCCAGTTCTGACGTGCTCGGAATATCAGCTTGCTGCGCCTCCGACCCTTTTTCATTGTTCGACAACGTCGGCCCCGCAACTACCGCCTTTGCAGCGAGCTCCCGAACTCTCGATCTGGTTAAGGCCTGAACGCTAGCCTCACCAAACAAAAGCCCCTTCTCGCGCAGGAGGTGATCGGACCTGTTCGAAAATAGGTACGGGTACTGGGAGGGCAGCATAGATGACACTACGGCCTCCGTCTCAAGTGCTCCGAAAGGTCCTTCAATAAGCACTTTTGCTACGGGCAGACACACGCTATGAGCTTCCACGGCTTGCTTGATCCATGCGCACTCGCCCGTGAACATATCGGGTTCTACGTAAGAGGGGTGAACTACATCCATTGTAGCTGCGGAATCACGAAGCACTCGGCACTCTTTCCCGTTCACGAGGAAGTCTCGCATGTAAGGCTCGAGAAGCTTCATGTTCTCGTCAGTGCTACATAATGACAAACACACGACTTCTCTTTTTGTTTCTGGACACTGCGCCGAAAAGTGACCCGGCTTCTGGCACGTATAACACACGCGCGCTTGCCTCGTCTCGAACCGCTTTCTGCGTTCGGCTTCGGCTGCCGCCGTCTCCTTACGTTCGGTCGGACTGCTTTCACTCGCATCCGCACTACGTGTGTCCCCCCTTGCTCTCATGGGTGTGAACTTCGGCCTCTCAGACTTGGAGCCAAATTCACCCTTTTGACCGTCCTTAGCTCCGCGAGCCCGACGCGTCACAAACTCCTCGGCTAGCTCGGCGGCTTTAGCCACTGTACTAACGTCTGGCCTATCCAAGACCAAGTACCGCACGTTCTCAGGTAACCGACTATAAAACTGTTCCAGCCCGAAACACTGCAGAATTTTCTCGTGGTCACCAAACGCTTTCTCTTCTTTGAGCCACTCCTGCATGTTTGACATAAGCCTGTAGGCAAACTCTGTATATGACTCACTTCTGCCTTTTTCATTTTCTCGAAACTTCCGACGGAACGCCTCCGCTGACAGCCTGTACTTTTTTAGCAGACTCGATTTCACTTGGTCGAAATCCTCTGCCTCCTCTCTCTTCAAGCGAGCGACTACGTCGGCCGCCTCGCCGGGTAACAAAGTGAGCAAGCGCTGTGGCCACGTTTCCCGAGAGAACCCCTGCTTCTCGCACGTTCGCTCAAAGTTAACCAGGAACAAACCAATGTCCTCTCCAAGCTTAAACGGCCGCATCAGGTCAGTCATTTTGAACGATACCCGTTCTCCTGCACCGTGTGCCTGACTTCCATTACGAGCGCGTTCCATCTCTACCTCGAGACGCTTCATTTCCAAAGCGTGTTGACGGTCGCGCTCTTCTTTCTCTTTTTGTTCTTTACGTTCGCGCTCGTCTTTCTCTTTTTGCTCCCTCTCCTCAATGGTCTCAAGGCATTCCGACAGCTCGTCATCCTCAGCCTCCAACTCAAGAATAGCCCTTAGCAGTTCTGGTTTTCTGAGTTTGTCTGAGATATTCAGACCCAACTCTCTTGCAAGCTCCAGCAATTTCGGTTTGCGCAACGACTTCAAATCCATGGCTGCTCCGAATGCTGCTTTCTCTACTGCTTACTATTGTCTTGCCGCAAACTAACCCGGCAGCAACGACAACACAATTACCAGCTCTGTTTCTGACACTAACAAAAGCCTGGCAAAACACAGAAGAAGAAAGTCCCGCACTCACCAAACCTCGCAGCCAAGAATTCAGCGCAGTCGTTCCGCTGCAGGCAACCAGTCATCACACAGGGCTCGTTGCACTGCTCCCGGATGGTCGTTGAGCTGCTCAGCATACAGTTGACCGCATATCTTCGCTGCTGGCCTCCGTTGTCGCGATCTCACCGCTGGCAACCAGTTGTTGCAAAAGGGTTGCAAGCCCCAAGGGTAGCGTTGGCCTGGCGGCCTGGGGCAAAGCTGGAAACATCCGAAGGTCCCGGCAAAGGATGAGTTGACTGGCAACAGAACAACTTGTTTATTCTGGCATCGCAAAAGAGCAGCCGGTCAGGGCGACCACGTTACTCGAAGGAAGGAATCGAAGTCCCTCTGGCGTCCGGGGCAGCTCCCTTTATACCCACGGAGTCGAGAGCAAGAAGGAACGGCTTGGGAGGAGGCGCCCGATACGGCGACGCTTGAACATGTCCAGACGTGACGGGCGCGTCCGCCGGGCCGGCGCCGGTCAGACCTCCTCGCCTCCCAGTTGGGGAGCTCCTCTCCCCGGCTGCCGCGCTTTGACAAGCGTGGGCACCAACATGCACACACACACACACGCACGCACGACGACACGTGGCACTGAAACCTGCCTGGACGCGCTTGGCGGGAGGCGTTGCGGCAGCGATGAACGGGCCCAAAATGACCACCACTTTGAACGAAGCCGCGGCGTCCGTTGCATCCGCGCCGGCTATACCGCGCGTCGTAGGCGAGACGTAACACGCAGTTCTTCGCGAACCACACTCCGCACAAGCTCCCGAACGCCTCGTCTCCGGGGACTGGCAGTGACGCACAATAGTTGGTGGTGTTACGTCTCGCCTACGACGCGCGGTATAGCCGGCGCGGATGCAACGGACGCCGCGGCTTCGTTCAAAGTGGCGGTCATTTTGGGCCCGTTCAGTGCTGCCGTAACGCCTCCCGCCAAGCGCGTCCAGGCAGGTTTCAATGCCACGTGTCGTCGTGTGTGTGTGTGTGTGTGCATGTTGGTGCCCACGCTTGTCAAAGCGCGGCAGCCGGGGAGAGGAGCTCCCCAACTGGGAGGCGAGGAGGTCTGACCGGCGCCGGCCCGGCGGACGCGCCCGTCACGTCTGTACATGTCCGTGCGTCGCCGTCTTGTGCGACTCATCCCAAGCCGTTCCTTCTTGCCCTCGACTCCGTGGGTATAAAGGGAGCTGCCCCGGACGCCAACGAGAGACTTCGATTTCTTCCTTCGAGTAACGTGGTCGCCCTGACCGGCTGCTCTTTTGCGATGCCAGAATAAACAAGTTGTTCTGTTGCCAGTCGACTCATCCTTTGCCGGGACCTTCGGATGTTTCCATCTGTGCCCCAGGCCGCCAGGCCAACGCTACCCTTGGGGCTTGCAACCCAAATGCAACAACTGGTTGCCAGCGGTGAGATCCCGACAACGGAGGCCAGCAGCGAAGATATGCGGTCAACTGTATGCTGAGCAGCACGACGACCATCCGGGAGCAGTGCAACGAGCCCTGTGTGATGACTGGTTGCCTGCAGCGGAACGACTGCGCTGAATTCTTGGCTGCGAGGTTTGGTGAGTGCGGGACTTTCTTCTTCTGAGTTTTGCCAGGCTTTTGTTAGTGTCAGAAACAGAGCTGGTAATTGTGGTTGTCGTTGCTGCCGGGTTAGTTTGCGGCAAGACAATAGTAGGCAGTAGAGAAAGCAGCATTCGGAGCAGCCATGGATTTGAAGTCGTTGCGCAAACCGAAATTGCTGGAGCTTGCAAGAGAGTTGGGTCTGGATGTCTCAGACAAACTCGGAAAACCAGAACTGCTAAGGGCTATTCTTGAGTTGGAGGCTGAGGATGACGAGCTGTCGGAATGCCTTGAGACCATTGAGGAGAGGGAGCAAAAAGAGAAAGACGAGCGCAAACTTAAAGAGCAAAAAGAAGAGCGCGAGCGTAAAGAGCAAAAAGAGAAAGACGAGCGCGAACGTAAAGAACAAAAAGATAAAGAGAAAGAAGAGCGCGCTTTGGAAATGAGGCGTCTCGAGGTAGAGATGGAACGCGCTCGTAATGGAAGTCAGGCACACGGTGCAGGAGAACGAGTATTGTTCAAAATGACTGACCTGATGCGGCCGTTTAAGCTTGGAGAGGACATTGGTTTGTTCCTGGTTAACTTTGAGCGAACGTGCGAGAAGCAGCGGTTCTCTCGGGAAACGTGGCCACAGCGCTTGCTCACTTTGTTACCCGGCGAGGCGGCCGACGTAGTCGCTCGCTTGAAGAGAGAGGAGGCAGAGGATTTCGACCAAGTGAAATCGAGTCTGCTAAAAAAGTACAGGCTGTCAGCGGAGGCGTTCCGTCGGAAGTTTCGGGAAAATGAAAAAGGCAGAAGCGAGTCATATACAGAGTTTGCCTACAGGCTTATGTCAAACATGCAGGAGTGGCTCAAAGAAGAGAAAGCGTTTGGTGACCACGAGAAAATTCTGCAGTGTTTCGGGCTGGAACAGTTTTACAGTCGGTTACCTGAGAACGTGCGGTACTGGGTCTTGGATAGGCCAGACGTTAGTACAGTGGCTAAAGCCGCCGAGCTAGCCGAGGAGTTTGTGACGCGTCGGGCTCGCGGAGCTAAGGACGGTCAAAAGGGTGAATTTGGCTCCAAGTCTGAGAGGCCGAAGTTCACACCCATGAGAGCAAGGGGGGACACACGTATTGCGGATGCGAGTGAAAGCAGTTCGACCGAACGTAAGGAGACGGCGGCAGCCGAAGCCGAACGCAGAAAGCGGTTCGAGAGGAGGCAAGCGCGCGTGTGTTATACGTGCCAGAAGCCGGGTCACTTTTCGGCGCAGTGTCCAGAAACAAAAAGAGAAGTCGTGTGTTTGTCATTATGTAGCACTGACGAGAACATGAAGCTTCTCGAGCCTTACATGCGAGACTTCCTCGTGAACGGGAAAGAGTGCCGAGTGCTTCGTGATTCCGCAGCTACAATGGATGTAGTTCACCCCTCTTACGTAGAACCCGATATGTTCACGGGCGAGTGCGCATGGATCAAGCAAGCCTTGGAAGCTCATAGCGTGTGTTTGCCCGTAGCAAAAGTGCTTATTGAAGGACCTTTCGGAGCAATTGAGACGGAGGCCGCAGTGTCATCTATGCTGCCCCCCCCCCCCCCCCAGTACCCGTACCTATTTTCGAACAGGTCCGATCACCTCCTGCGCGAGAAGGGGCTTTTGTTTGGTGAGGCTAGCGTTCAGGCCTTAACCAGATCAAGAGTTCGGGAGCTCGCTGCAAAGGCGGTAGTTGCGGGGCCGACGTTGTCGAACAATGAAAAAGGGTCGGAGGCGCAGCAAGCTGATACTCAGAGCACGTCCGAACTGAATAAAATTGAGCCTGTAGCGTTGAAGGCACCAGGTACTGGAGAGGAAATGCCCGACACGGGAAAGTTAGAAGAGCTATCTGCAGATTTGCTCATCGCGCCTACGTCCGATGGACTTAATAGGTTGCTAAAAGTCAGCCGGTCGGCTTTGATAGCCGAGCGAAAAAAAGGATGGCAGCCTAGAAAACATGCGCTGCAATGTCAAAGAAGGTATCGCCAAGAAAAATGCTCGTTTTGTGGAAAGAGGTGGGGTCCTGTACCGGAAGTATCTAGACCGCAGAGGAGTCGAGTTCGATCAGCTGATCGTGCCTCAGTGCTACCGTCAGGATCTGTTGCGCTTGTCGCATGGCGGTTCGTGGTCCGGACACCTAGGAGTTAAGAGGACTAAGGACCGTCTCTTGCAAGAGTACTATTGGCCAGGGTGTTTTCGTGACGTAGAACACTTTGTGAGGACATGTGACACCTGTCAGCGGGTTGGCAAACCAGGGGACAAATCGAGGGCGCCGTTGAAGTTGGTACCTATCATTACGGAGCCTTTTAGACGGCTCGTTATTGATACAGTGGGACCTCTGCCGGTAACAGCCACGGGGTACAGACACATTTTGACTGTGATCTGCCCAGCGACAAAGTTCCCTGAAGCAGTGCCGCTTAAAGAACTCAGCTCAGTTGAGATAGTCAATGCACTACTGTCCATATTTGCGCGAGTTGGTTTTCCGGCGGAAATCCAGTCAGATCAGGGCACAGTGTTTACTAGCGCTTTGACGACAGCCTTTCTCGAGAGGTGTGGGGTAAAGCTGTTACACAGCTCAGTGTACCACCCACAGTCGAATTCCGTTGAGAAGCTCCACTCCGTCATGAAGCGCGTGTTGAGAGCATTGTGTTTTGAGCAACAAAGTGATTGGGAGCTGTGTCTGCCTGGGGTGATGTTTGCATTAAGGACCGCGCCGCATGCGGCTACGGGGTTTTCGCCAGCTGAGCTGGTGTACGGTCGCTCGCTGCGGTCTCCGCTTCGCATGCTTCGAGACTCGTGGGAAGGCAGGGGCGACGACCCAGTCGTGGTCGAGTACGTGCTTAGTCTCCTCGAACGCTTAAGAAGGGCACAGGAGTTGTCAGGTGAAGCAATGGCAAAGGCCCAGCAGAGGGCCAAGGTTTATTATGATCGGACAGCCAGGGCCCGTCGTTTTGAGGTGGGCGATGAGGTAATGGTATTGCGCACATCGCTAAAAAACAAACTCGACGTGCAGTGGGAGGGCCCAGCACGGATTGTTCAAAAACTGTCGGATGTTAACTACGTGGTGAGTCTGCCAGGAAAGCGGAAAGCACAGCAAGTTTACCACTGTAATCTGCTCAAACCCTATAGACAACGGGAAGCAGTGGTGTGTATGATGGTAAACGTTCCCGAAGAGCTTCCGGTCGAGCTTCCGGGAATAGGCTCAGTGACGAACAGGGAAGACACCGATCAGGTCATTAGTGACTTAATCATTAAAGCACCGCTGTGCTTTAATGAGCAGAAAACCGAACTACACCAACTCTTACAAGAGTTTCAAGGTCAGTTCTCTGAGAGGCCTGGTAGGACTTCTGTCCTTACTCATGATATAGAACTTACCTCCCCAGAGCCAGTACGATCCAAGGCGTACCGGGTTTCACCCCGCCAGCGCGATATTATGGAGGCTGAGGTAAAGAAAATGCTACAGCTCGGTGTTACTGAGGCGGGTGAGAGTGATTATACCTCCCCTTTGATTTTAGTTGAGGTACCGGGCAAGGAACCTCGTCCTTGCGTCGACTACCGCAGGCTTAATTCCATCACTAAGAATTAAATTTATCCGATCCCTAACATCGAGGAGCGCCTTGAGAAAGTTAGTAGCGCTCAGTTTATTTCCACCCTAGATCTTGTCAGGGGTTATTGGCAGGTTCCACTTACAGAAGAGGCTAGTAGGTATGCGGCGTTCATTTCACCAATGGGAACATTCCGTCCTAAAGTTTTGAGTTTTGGTTTGAAGAACGCGCCATACTGCTTTTCAAGCCTCATGGACAAAGTGTTGCGGGGACAGGAAGAATTCGCTTTACCGTATTTAGACGACGTAGCGATATTTTCCGCATCCTGGTCTGAGCATATGGCACACTTGCGGGGAGTGCTAACCCGCATGCGCGAAGCGGGCTTGACAGTCAAGGCTCCCAAGTGCCAATTAGCACAGGCCGAGGTTGTCTACCTCGGTCACGTGATTGGACAGGGTCGTCGCCGCCCCTCTGAAATAAAGGTGTCCGCTGTGCGAGACTTCCCGCAACCGCGCACGAAGACCGATATTCGGTCGTTCTTAGGTGTCGCCGACTACTATCAGAGGTACATCGCCAGGTACTCCGATATCGCGGCTCCCCTGACGGATGCTCTAAGAAAAACAGAGCCCCAAACAGTCGTCTGGAGCGAGACAAAGGAAAGAGCTTTTAGCGCCTTAAAGAGCGCCCTAACAAGCCAGCCTGTGCTACGATCGCCAGACTACACAAAAGGGTTCGTTGTTCAGTGCGATGCTAGTGAGCGAGGCATGGGCGTTGTACTGTGCCAAAGGGACAATGGAGAAGTGGAACACCCCGTCCTGTAAGCTAGTCGTAAGCTGACCTGTCGTGAGCAGGCGTACAGCGCCACCGAGAAAGAGTGTGCGTGTCTCGTGTGGGCCGTTCAGAAATTGTCATGCTACCTAGCCGGCTCGAGGTTTATCATTGAGACGGATCACTGCCCTCTCCAATGGCTGCAGACCATCTCTCCCAAAAATGGCCGCCTCCTGCGCTGGAGCCTCGCTTTGCAACAATATTCCTTTGAGGTGCGTTACAAAAAGGGGAGTCTCAACGGTAACGCCGATGGCTTAAGTCGAAGCCCCTAACGTGGGAATCCGCCTCAAAGTTGTTCGTTACTGATGTTTTCTTCCTGAGGCAGGATTTTTAACATATTGCTTTTGTTTAGTGTTTCAAAGTGATGATGTGCTTTCTTGTGCAATTTTCCAATTTGTGGACGCGTTCTGAGTGCTGCTTGACTACTGTAAGGAACTAGGCAGTAGTATAAAAGGGGAAAGAGCCTGGCAGAGCTTAGTGAGGGTTGTCTCGTGCTTGCTGACTGAGCGGTTGCGTTTCGGCGTAGTTCTAACGCTTGCTGGGAACGAGCACAAAAATGGCAACTCTCCCGAAGTCACTTTGCAGTGTCCTGTGTGATCCTGAACCTGAGAACGAGGCCTTCTCTGTGCGCTGCGCTCAGGCAACGTCGAGGGACGATCGGTTTCGATTACGAGCATCATCGAGCGACATCCCTCTGGACAGCGGATGCAGTCCCCTGACCATCGGGATCTCCTTCTCCCGGCGGGGCGGTCTGTTACGTCTCGCCTACGACGCGCGGTATAGCCGGCGCGGATGCAACGGACGCCGCGGCTTCGTTCAAAGTGGCGGTCATTTTGGGCCCGTTCAGTGCTGCCGTAACGCCTCCCGCCAAGCGCGTCCAGGCAGGTTTCAATGCCACGTGTCGTCGTGTGTGTGTGTGTGCATGTTGGTGCCCACGCTTGTCAAAGCGCGGCAGCCGGGGAGAGGAGCTCCCCAACTGGGAGGCGAGGAGGTCTGACCGGCGCCGGCCCGGCGGACGCGCCCGTCACGTCTGTACATGTCCGTGCGTCGCCGTCTTGTGCGACTCATCCCAAGCCGTTCCTTCTTGCCCTCGACTCCGTGGGTATAAAGGGAGCTGCCCCGGACGCCAACGAGAGACTTCGATTTCTTCCTTCGAGTAACGTGGTCGCCCTGACCGGCTGCTCTTTTGCGATGCCAGAATAAACAAGTTGTTCTGTTGCCAGTCGACTCATCCTTTGCCGGGACCTTCGGATGTTTCCATCTGTGCCCCAGGCCGCCAGGCCAACGCTACCCTTGGGGCTTGCAACCCATTTGCAACAGTGGCCGCAACACTTCCCTGACGACCGTACTGCGCACTGCGTTCCTGCAAGGAACGTTTCATGCCCGTGGCTTCTTTGGCGAAGTCAGCGACGGTTCTTGGAGGGTCCCGTATGAGGCCAGCGAAGAGCTGCTCTTTCACGCCAAGCATGAGGTGGCGCACCTTCGTAGCCTCGGGCATGGCAGGGTCAGCCCGATTCAAGAGGCGGGTCATGACCTCTATAAACATGGCCACGCTCTCGTTGGACTGCTGTAACCTGGAGCGAAGGGCACTTTCGGCATTTTCCTTTCGCTCGCTTGAACCGTATGTCGCGAGCAACTCACGGCCAAAAAGCTGCCCTGGTGGAGAAGGACGCCTCGTGGTTCTCGAACCACGTTTTCACCGAGTCTTGCTGTGCGAAATACTCATTCATCAGCTTCCGCGCGTCGTCACATTGAGTGAATGCAGCAACACGGTCAAAACTGGCCAACGAATCTTCAACATCCTCGAACCGGTCGCCGTGGAAGGATGGTGGCGACCAAAGTGCGAGAAGGACGACCGGCGGGGCACTGCCGGAGAACTGACCTGTCTGGCTGGCAGTGGTGGAAGTCATAGCTCGCACAGGCCTTGTCAGTGGCTCAAACTCGGGCTGCAGGCCTCGCAGGCGACGGCTCGCTTTGTGGACAGGTGTGACGTCCGCGCGTCGGGGAGAAGCGTGAAGGATATCGTCGGGGTCAGCGTACATGGGATGGTACCCAGCATGGCTCCTCCAAAATGTCACCCACAAACGTAGGGCGACACAACAGGGGCTTTTAATCGGATGGCCAAGACAACCAGCAGCGCGCGTCCGAGCGGGACGTCGACTTCCTCGCTCCCACACGAGCCCAGACATGCCGCTCGGCCGCATGGCGGCGCTCGCAGAATGTGAGCAGTGTGGCAATATGCATCTATACCCCACACACACTTAAATGCTTATTTTTTATTTCATTGTGTTTCGCGACAACAAAGCTTTCATCCTGTAAGTGCATTTCTACAAATTCTGCCTGTTTCTCTGATTAAATGAAGTATTCCATCCCAACCTCAACCAGGAGGCGTCCAGAGGTTGTTAGCCAGTTTACCTACTTCCACATCATGTTATGTTTACACTGAAGGTGGTATGTATGGCATTTTACCAAATACTAAGCAACCACTTAGCTTTCATTCACATGGGCTCTTTTAGAATTTTCTGGAGTTGTACAGACAACATGCCCGCATATTTCTGCATGTGTCAACACTGACTGGCTCTCAACACAACTCTTCAGGCTTGTTTGAGCTTTGCACTCCTGCATTCCGGTTTGCGCAATTTTGGTTTTAATATGACCTCAGGAATGGCTGCTTAAATAAACCTGGAGACTCACTTCACTGCAAAAAACAAAGCCGTGCATTTCAGCACAGTGATTCATGGCTTGGCTCCTTTAACTGTCACCACACTGTGCTATTTCAATTATGACTTTTCTGATACTGAAAAATAGGACAAAATAAATCAGCACTGTTGCACGGTCACTGTTCTGTGAAATGCAGAACTGCTGCAGTTACAAATGATTTTACATATTTCAAACTACTGGGAATGTCACAGTTTTCTCCTGTATTTGTATTCTTATTCGGCAGCAGTGTTCTAAAATATGGAATCTTTAATACAAGCATAATTCAGAGATACACTTATAATATCAGTGAATAGATAAGTGTCTTTGGCAATAACATCCAAGTGGGGCAAGGGGGCCTGTTTACATGACAGTGACAACAAACGTTTATTGATGACAACTATACTGTGCACGGGGTAATGAAAAAGCTGCAAAATAAAGGCAATTAAATACATGTAAAAAGACTGCAGTGTGTTAGAATAACTGATTATTTAACCTCTACCTGATCTTAGCTTAGTGAATTTCCTGGTTTTAACTAGGAACGATTGAATATGAACTGCTAACCTAGCTTGTTAGTCCCGTGTCCTTGGCTCCGAGAACTCGCGATACGAGTCGCGTTGTCGTTCTTAAATCGTTATTGAACGGTTGGGGATAGCCTAACTGTCAATGGGGCACCCTTCAAATATAAGGGCGCAAACGCCTTAGACCGTAGTGAGAACGGTTGCATATATGGTGGTTTTTAGCGGAGACTTGCCGACTAAGGCGATCGAATGAGTTGTGTCACGATCGCGGTGTGTTTCGTTTTTTTACTATCTGGAGAAGAAATAGCGCAAACGTTAACCGTTTCCCGCGACACTGTTTCAGATAAAGCTCGCCTGCGGTGCTTCAAATTTTGTTGTGGCTTCGTTCGCGGTCGTCAAGGCCGGCCGCGCCGAGATCCACGGCTATCAAAGCTAATCGCGGTTTTAAATCTCCCTGCTAAAAATGTCTCGATGTGTCGAGTGAGCCATAATCAATGTGGGTATTCGTATTGCAAGGTACCATTCATGTTTTGCTACGGCACATGCCTGTGCCGCCCCACAGGGCGACAGTAACGGGCGCGCCAGTCAGAACGCCGGGGTCGTCCGCTCTGTCGCATGCAGCAAACTTGATCGCACAACACCTTATCCGCTCCGCGCCCTCACGCGCCCGTGGACACGGTCGCAAGGACGCGTCCGCATGCGGCTCAAAAACGATCGTACAGTGGCCCTAAGCGATGCGTCAACGCCCTGCGATAGCAGGTGCTGCCACAGGTGGGGCTTGTGCGACCCAGGTTGCTCTTTACGAGCACCCTCTCGCGACCAATCATTAATTTAACTGCCACCTGCTACGGTGCGCATTTTGCTCGTAATCCGGTGGGTAGGTTGCGATGACGCCGCATGGTAATGCGAGCTAGGTGGCCCACCTGCCTCCTATAGGTTGCTTCTCAGCGGATTTATCGCGGATTTTTCGCTGGCGGTCAACGACGCCGACGACGCCGACTGCGCTTCCGAGTTGTCTGTGACACGAGCTCTTTAACGCTATCGCGCTAATAAATAAGTAAATAACAAACCCGAAGTTCTGCCCCCCTCTACTCAGAAGTAGTTCCGGAGTCGGAAATACCTAAGAAGCACTTGCGCACGCGCCAAATTTTTTTTTGGAAATCAAAATGCTAGACAGTGGAGAGGAATAGCAGTGTAAACAAGCATTTTACTCTCCATTCTTTGTTTGATGCGGTTAGTTTGGACGTTGCTGGGCTCAGTGTACCAGACGAACGCATACTTGCACTCACGTCTGCAAGGATGCCACGCGGCCGAACATTTTTTTCTCGCGTTGAAATCTGGCTGCCTTCTGCACCACGGCAAGCATTTAATGAGCAATACTGATGCGATGCGCATTTTTAGCCCAGCATCTGAGCTGAAATTGTCAATATGCTTTAAAAGCCAAAAAACCGTTAAATACTAAACCTTCTTCGTCGTCATAAACAGTGCCTATGGTTGTAACACGAAGTGCAAAGAAAAGGAAAATGAAAATCGATTTTCCCGTCACATGTTAGGAAGGCCAAGCTGCGCATCGTGGCTACGGGTTAATAAAGGTTTATGGTTTGTGAGGGTTTAACGACCCGAAGTGACTCGGGCTATGAGGGATGTCGTAGAGGAGGCCACTTGGGGCTCTTTAACGTGCACCGACTACAAGACTGAAGAGTGAGATGGGGTATGCGACATCATAACCAACGCATGTGACCTGTGGGCAGTTCATCTGTTCACCCATTGGCCACTTGATGGTGCTCTTTCGTGCAACAAAGCGATACGTCTACAACAAGGATTTAACAGGGCTTCATGCTGAGTAGGGTGGTTATGGAGGTTTTGTGTGTGTCCTGTGGTCATGGTTATCGCGTAGTCTAGTTACAATTACCATTTTCGTGTCTTCGCTCCGTCGCTTAGTGGGCGACCTCCAACCAGGCGAAGGCGACGTGCACTCTCGAGCTTAGTAAACACGCCCGTCGCCTGTTCTCATAAAACGTTGTGGGTGTGCCTCACAGCCAGGGCAAAATAAACATTTTCTCTGTAGCGGCAACGTAGCGGCAGCAGCGAGGGCCAAGCCGGCGTCCTTCCAGTGACGAAGTCATATCCCGGATCCATTCATTCATTCATTCATTCATTCATTCATTCATTCATTCATTCATTCATTCATTCATTCATTCATTCATTCGCGCTTTTTACTCATACACAAGGGTGTACAGGAGGCCAAAGAAAAAGCCGTTCTAGGACGGCTTGAGGAGCCCCAGGACCCGGCAATACAGTGGCAGCAGAAGACACAAAGAGGTAGTGAAAAAAGGAGAAAAAAATTATGGCTGCCTAGTGATAACAAAAAAGATCAAATTAGCGCGTAAGCATGCACAAGTATAACAAAAAACATAGAAGGTTCTAAACACACACATATGCACACAAAGAAGAAAATCGTCCAGGAATGTACAATCAGGTTTTCAATAGCTTTTTAAACTCAGAGAGGGTTAATTTCAGAATATCAATGCGTAACCTATTCTATTCGTTTAGTAGCCTTGGTAACGAACGGGGGAAGTGTGTTTTACTTCGGTACCTGCGCACTGCGACTTTGTAAAAACATACCCGCAAACTGTCACTGCAATCTTCTTGCAAGTGAGCAACCGGCATATGCTAGTGATAATACGCGAGTGATAATAAGCATACGCGAGTGATAATACGTGCTGCGATGTGTTTCTGCACGTATATACATTTGGAGCTCAGCGGCACGGTGCATCGGGCGCCGGTACCCGCGGCTCGACACGCATCTCTCCCTGCAGTGCGCCCGCTCGTACAGCCCGCTGCAAATGTTGTCAGTCCTCGGCAACCGAACAGCAGGTTCTCATTATTTAAATCTTTCGGGTCTGCCTCACAGCTACAGCAAATTAAATATTTTCTCTACGGCGGCGATGACCAAGACGACGCGCTTGTTGAGGCGATGACAGACCAGGGAGAACGTGCAATGAACCGGGAATGGCCAGCGGGGGGTTTGATTGGCTAATCGGAAGAGGGGGGGGGGGGTCTTCCGGCGACGAGCGAGATTTTTTGTTGGTACAGATCCGAGCGACGAGGCAAGCGACACGGCAAAAAGTGCTTCACGAGACGGCGTCACTCGCCGCTTGTCGCCGTCGCGTGAGTTTTCGCGTACATGGAGCTCAGCCTTCAATGTGGGAAGTTGGGCTGGTTGGTGCGTATTCATGAATGTGCATTCGTGGTTGTTTGGCGCGATTGTGCTGTGTTGTTGCCTTCTTGTCTGCCGTCTTCTTCTCTTTTGCGTTCGTTAACCATGAATGATTATAAGAGAATGTTGGCAATGCAATTTACAGCCATTCAGGGCATATTACAAACCAAAAGTAACAGATATGAACAAAAAGCAATATACACATGTGTAACTACTGTTGAATGATTAAATAATCTCACACAGGCTTTGTCATACAGATGCCATACAATTTGTATGATAGTGTATGACATCAGTATGGCTATTGTATGAATTTGTTGTCTGACGCATGCATTGTATGACCCGCCGCGGTGGCACAGTGGTTAGGGCGCTCGACTACTGATCCGGAGTTCCCGGGTTCGAACCCGACCGCGGCGGCTGCGTTTTTATGGAGGAAAACGCTAAGGCGGCCGTATGCTGTGCGATGTCAGTGCACGTTAAAGATCCCCAGGTGGTCGAAATTATTCCGGAGTCCTCCACTACGGCACCTCTTCCTTTCTTCTTTCACTCCCTCCTTTATTCCTTCCCTTACGGCGCGGTTCAGGTGTCCAACGATATACGAGACAGATACTGCGCCCTTTCCTTTCCCCCAAAACCTATTATTATTATTATTATTATTATTATTATTATTATTATTATTATTATTATTATTATTATTATTATTATTATTATTATTATTATTATTATTATTATTATTATTATTATTATTATTATTATTATTATTATTATTATTATTATTATTATTATTATTATTATTATTATTATTATCTGACGAATGTATGAGAAACTACTATTATTCAGCTTTTTTCACAAGGGGTACACAAAAGAAGTCACACAGAAGGGATTAAATGACTTTCATAAGCTCAGGTATACTAAGCAGCAGTATATGCTTGCCGACCTGCTCACCTGGGAAAATATTCGGTGGTCATAGGCGTTGTCGTCATCGGCAAAGTACAGCACCGCGGGCAGCGTGCCATTAGCCCGCAGCCAGGCCAGCGCGCGCATCCTCTGCGTGACGCCTTTGCCTTTGAAGACCTCTCGATACTTTTCTGGAGTCCTCGCCACGAGGTGAGCGCAAGGCAAACCCGAGCGACTTATGATGCCGCTAACCTGCGAGCATAATCCGCTTGTCATCCAGCGGTAACGCAGGACGTTGAGCAACGCGCACAGCCGCTCCGGGCCAAGCGGTCCGCGCGTGTTACATTACGGGCTAAGAGCAGAGCATGTTTGGAGACAGCAGTTGTGACGAGAGGGCAGCTGCAAGAAAAAGTGGCCACGATGTGGGCTCTTCAGGTATACAGGAGAGAGGCATCATTAAAAACTTGCTGCGGATAGAATAATGACTTTACGCATGACGCATAATTGCAGCTACAACAGAGAAACATGAAAGGTGAACTGGAGCGTACAGGTATTCTTACAGCGCCATCAAGGGTCCTGTTCTCCTGAGAAAGGAAGCATTCAATGCGGCCTAGCAACATTTGGCTACAGGTCTCAAAAATCAGGACAACCTGCCAGAATAAAACTCAAGCAACCCTGGGGAGGTCCTGAAGAGTAAGTTCAGTTTTTCAATGGGAAAGCGTAAGAAGCCTCATCGTCAAAAAAAAGTGACTGTCATTCATTATTTAATTGTCGACATCTGGGAGGGTAACGTCACGCACCACGTCATCAGTGGAGGCAGCATTAGAGTAACATTCAAACGGAGGTGCTATGCAACCGCTTTGTCACACGTAATGATCACTTAGAGTCCCCCATCCCCCTAAATTTTCACGGTGCCGCTGTTAATGCGTAAGAGGGTGACGGAGAAAGTGAGCAGGAAGAATCAGGAGGATGGGAAAGGACCACGTGATCGTGGCACCGTTCGTCTGAACTCAGTGCAGGGTGCCTTCTGTTCAGCCCTCTCAAAAAACGAAACATGAAATTCTGCGCTTCGTTACCTCTCAAAACGCAATCACGGATTCCAGAAATACAATTTAACAGTTTTCCAAACCATTCATGAAACACCTTTCAGTCTGCTAACCTTGGTGAAATAGATGGTCAATGTACAGTTTAATTTTATTATGAGTGGAAAAACGCATTCGCATAATTATATCTTCCAGCCGGCTCTGACAGTCGGGAAGAAGTGGCAAGAGGGTCAGTACTGAGTTTTTCGCCGACAGCTGTAGAAGAAGGTTTGCTCGTGTAGTTTGCCGCCATTGCACTCCTTATGCGCTCTTACGTAAAGCGCTTGCATTCTGGATCATAGGCGATGGGAAATTCATCCAGGTGCAATGGGGAGCAGGTTACCCCCCAAGAAATGAGTCCTATAGTGGCCGCTGTCTCGGATGCGTAGAGGTGAACAGGCTGAACAAGCTTTAAAATCCGGGTCGCGTAGATGGCTGAAAGGCTTCGAAACTGTTCTGTGAGAAAGGTTCAAACACTGCGGCATTTAAAAGAGCGACTTGTAAATTTGGCGAAATTTCACAGTGGAAGCTGTGAAATATAAGGCTAACTTCGGAGTGTTGAGTTTGTCTCATGTATTTTTCATTCGTAAAGGGATTCCTAAGAGGGACCTTGAATGACGGGTGAATACAACAAAGCAAACAAAAAGATTGCATGATTTAAAAGGGCCGAAAATAGTTAATACATACGAATTTATACTTTAAATAGTAGAAGGTTGTTCATTGTCGCCACTTCGTTCACAATGTTATTCTAGTCGTAGGCCGGCTTCATAAAAACAATTCTTGAACTCTGTCTAGTACATGCACGTTTCTGGTAAATAGCGTTCGGGTGGTTACGGCGGAACATGCGAATTGCGCGTGGTATGTTTCTATTGGCTGCTCGAATAATGCAAAAGAACATGAGAAATAAAGATGGACAACCTGATCTACAACCACATGATTATAGGTAAACGTAATCGAGATTTTAATCCTGAGATGCTAGCATGAATTAAGTAGTGAAATCAGATGAATCCGGCGGCCGGGCTCTCAACTGACTGCGGTATTCGTTAGGCTAGTGTAGTTGGAATACCTAACAGTGTTTGCGTGTTTGTGCTCTGATCACAGGAACGTTTCTACAGGCTATCTGCTGTGCGACGTCAGTACACGTTACAGATCCCCAGGTGGTTGAAAATAATTTCACTCTCCCCTTCCTCCCTTCCCTTAAGGCGCGGTTCCGGCGTCCACCGACATATGTGAGACAATTACTGCGCCATTTTCTTTCCTTAAGAACCAATTTTCATTTTTTCATTTATCTGCTCGACTACTTGCAGCGTTCACGCCGCAAGTTGCCGAGGACACTGATATGAAAATGAAAATTGGTTTTTGAAGAAAGGAAGTGGCGCAGATGTCTCACATGTCGGCGGACACCTGAACCGCGCCGTAAATGAAGGGATAAAGGAGGGACTGAAAAAAACAAAGGAAGAAAGAGGTACCATAGCGGAGGGCTCCGGAATAATTTCGACCACCTGGGGATCTTTAACGTGCACTGACGTCGCACAGCACATGGGTGCCTTTGCGTTTCGCCTCTATCGAAACGCTGCCGCCGCGGTAGGTTTCGAACCCGATATGTGGCTTACGGATTGAGTCCAGTATTTAAAATAAACAGTGACGAAAACTAGGTCTCCTCGGCCTCTTCCCAACATCAACATCAGGCAACAAGTGGATAATTGTAACGACCGACCACTTGACCCGCTACGCTGAAGCAAAAGCCCTGCCGCGTGGTATGCGGTTAAAGTCGCAAAATTTTTTTCGAGCAGATCCTTTTGCGTCATGGCGCCCCGGAAGTTCTCATCACGGATAGGCGAACAGCATTTACGGCCGAGCTCACCCAAGCCATTCTGAACTACAGCCATAGAAGCCACCACCGAACTAAGCGTACCATCCGCAGACCAACGGTATTACGGAGCGTCTGAAAAAAAAAACTATCGCTGACATGCTCGCCATGTATGTGGAAGCCGAACGCAAGACTTGGGACGTCATCTTGTCTTATGTCTTCTTTGCACGCAACACTGAGGTGCAGGAGACCACCCAGATGGCACCGTTTAGTCTCGTCTGTGTCAGGGAGGTCACGACCACGCTGTACGCCATGCTGCCCAACGTCACCCGCGAAGACAACATCGACGTCTCCGTCTGCCTTAAGCACGCAGAAACCCGACGACTTTCCTGGCTGCGAATCAAGGATCAACAGCAGGCCGACGCTCGGAGCCGCACGGAATGAGCCCAGTGAGCCTGTGTGGATAGGGATGCCCATTCGCAGCCATGAACTCAGTAAAAAGCTTTTGCACCGCTACTCCTGCCCGTACCGCAGACTCTTCGTCGAATCGGAGAACTTCAACGTTGTCTCCGATGCAGTTGCAGCATCTGTGCGGCGCCGGTCACACCCATAATTCGTACATGTCGTGCGCCTGGAGGCTTGTTATCGACGCTAACGGACGCTCTGTATTTGCAGTCTCAGTGTTTTTTTCTTCAACGGTTACTTCTCATTCTTCTTCTTATTGTTCTTTTTTTATTGTAAAGCGTCCAGCCGATGTCTGTTTTAGAGGGGAGTAATACCACGCGATACTGATTACATTGCCTTGCTGAGTCACTCACGAGATGAATTGCAAAGCATGATCGATTACTTAGACAGGCAGAGCAAAACGGTGGGTCTAAAAATTAACATGCAGAAAACGAAAGTAATGTTCAGCAATCTAGTAAGGGTACAGCAGTTCACAATTGGCAACGAGGTGCTGGAAGTGGTAAAGGAATACTTAGGGCAGGTAGTGACAGCTGATCCGGACCATGAGAAGGAAATACCAAAAGGATAATAATGGGGTGAAGCGCATATGGCAGGTTCTCGTAGATCATGAATAGCAATTTGCCAATATTCCTCATGACAAAAGTGTACAACAGCTGTATCTTACCGGTACTCACCTACGAGGCAGCAACGAGGAGGCTAACGAAAAGGGTTCAGCTTAAGTTAAGGACAGCACAGCGAGCCATGGAAAGGAAAATGACATGTGTAACGTTAAAAGACCGGAAGCCGGCAGAGTGGGTGAGGGAACAAACGAGGGTTAATGACATCCTAGTCGAAATCAAGAGGAAGAAATGGTCTTGGGCAAGGGATGTGATGCGAAGGCAAGACAACCGCTGGTCCCTAAGGGTAACGGAGTGGATTCCAAGAGAAAGTAAGCGTAGCAGGGGGTGGCAGAAGGTTAGTTGGGCGGATGAAATTAAGAAGTTTGCAGGGAAAGGGTGGATGCAGCTGGCAAAGGACAGGGTTAATTGGAGAGACATGGGAGAGGTCTTTGCCCTGAAGTGGGTGTAATCAGGCTGATGATGATGAATACCGCGCATCGTCGTACTGTTTGGCCGTTCACGCTCAAAGCCGCCGACGCGCGGCTTTACCATTTTGTTTTTGCCGCGAGGCGCGATCAGACTTCGATTTGAAGTGGCCACGCGCAACTACTTCGACATTTTTTATATTGTTGTAGTTGCTTTTGGTTCCTTATCTCGAATGTTCCTTGACAGCTTAAAACTGAGCGCGGCCAAAAATTGCAGGCATTTTGTTCTGTTCGACGGCGAGCACACTTGTTCCTATGCCACCGCCAAGTCATTCAGTTCTTTGCGGGCGCAGTCTACCCAATGAATAGTTTTTTTAGAAGCCCTTTTCGTTGTCTTTCTGACTGCCGTCAGCAGTACGTGCCAATATATATATACGTGAGGAAAAGAAGGGAACCAACGCAGTATCCTTCGGAACTGTGGACTTCAAGCGTGGAAGCGAAGATGAACGACAGCATAGATTAACTGAAGATTGTTGTCTAAAAAGGCACAGATTCATATATTGACAGATGGGTGCAAAATTAGAAACGATATTAGGTGGCAATAAGGTACTTTTACGAATACGATATCAAAATCGAGGAACAGATGACCTCATGGAAGATAGTAGTCTAAGCACGACACCAGATCATGTAGGACGACGAGCCATAGACGAGCCGAGTTATCCTGGGCGACATTTGCAGAAATCATGCCGAGGGATTAGCCCCCTAATCCCTCTTCTCCAGTGCAGGGTAGCCAACCGGAACCCCTTTCTGGTTAACATCCCTGTCTTTCCCTCCTCCTCTTTATCTATCTATCTATCATGCCGACCACGATGGCACAAATTTGAAGTGGTTAGGAAAGTAGCCGCCTGCGGCTACAAATTAGGTATCTTCCATGGTTTTGCAGCACATTCACGTCAGGAAAATGTGGCGACATTGTGCGAAGACGAACGGTTACATTATCTTCCGAACCGGATAAGTTTACCGATCAAGCAGTAACGAGGTAGTCAGCCTGTAGTCACGATGGAAGTCACTGCTGAAGTACGAATGAGAAAATGACTCTGTTAACATTTTTAGTACCCTCGAGCACTTCCGCATTAGTACCAGAAATTTCACAGGAAGAAGTACTATATGCACAGGACTAAGGGTCCTACTTTTTTTCCGAGATTTTGGCCGCCTGAGGTATGTACACAAAAGTCATATTTCTTATACACATTTCCCAACTATATTCCGGAGAAACAACTCTCAGCGCGAAAGCAGCAGCAGTGCGAAAGGGAAAAGAAAAGAGGCGCTGGCTTGTTGTACGGCCGCTTGCGTGATAGCCACGCTCGATACAATCTCACTCGCACTTTAAGGTACGTGGTGGCGGTGCCCACCTGCAAAAAAAACTATGCTTTCGCACAATATTTCCTGCTTACCGATGCTAACCCTTCTGCCGATTTTCTGTTACCTTATAGCTCGAAGCTGTACTTAGGGCCTAGTCATATACCTTCCAAACTATGACTTTCGCCACAGCATCAGCAGTATTAAGCTATCTCTCGGTATTGGCTGGCTAGCCCTCAGGTTCACTCTATCTCGCCTATGTCTGTTCCATACCACAACTTTGCCGATCTGCGTGAGCAACTTTGGTACCACCTGTTCGCACGTCATCACGTTCGTTCGACTCCACGTGCATCCGCGCTTGTATGGATCAACTCACGCCTTCAACAAATATTTTTCTTTTTTACCAGCCGCTGTAAAAGAATAAAATCAGCTTCCCGAACATGTTGCCATCTAACATCATCTCATTAGATTCAAAGAACACAGGATATGTCATCTTGCAGTATAAAATGTTGCCACCTCTTCCTTTTCAAGACAGAGCCTCCTTCATTTCTGTGGCTTTTTATTGAGTGCTTTTGATTGACTACTGCTTGCATTCCGGGCATCTATTTTCATGCTATTTTGATGTACACTCCTGTATAATCTTCCGTGATTATTGAATGCTGCAGAAAAAGAGGGTGCTGATTTATTCAATATGTATCTTCCAAATATGTACAAATATTTTGCTACTCAAACTCTTTTTTGTGAATGATTGCAAAGGTATATCAATATGTTCAATTACATTACATTGTTTCATTTCCGAAAAAAAAAATTTCTTAGGCGTCCAAATCCAGTGCTCTATTGAAACACTTATTTAGGCTTATTTTATTGTCTGATGCGATCCAGTGCTGTTTTTCTGTTCTCTTTGCAACAAAAAAAATGTGACTGTCTTCTGCCCCACTCTGCTGCTGTGTACACTGTGAGGGGGCGGAGGATTTTTCAAGCCGCAAATGTACGGCTTTTCCCTCCACCTCCTTCCACTTCTTTGTGGAGCATAAAACTTGTGTGTGTGTGTGTGTGTGTGTGTGTGTGTGTGTGTGTGTGTGTGTGTGTGTGTGTGTGTGTGTGTGTGTGTGTGTGTGTGTGTGTGTGTGTGTGTGTGTGTGTGTGTGTGTGTGTGTGTGTGTGTGTGTGTGTGTGTGTGTGTGTGTGTGTGTGTGTGTGTGTGTGTGTGTGTGTGTGTGTGTGTGTGTGTGTGTGTGTGTGTGTGTGTGTGTGTGTGTGTGTGTGTGTGTGTGTGTGTGTGTGTGTGTGTGTGTGTGTGTGTGTGTGTGTGTGTGTGTGTGTGTGTGTGTGTGTGTGTGTGTGTGTGTGTGTGTGTGTGTGTGTGTGTGTGTGTGTGTGTGTGTGTGTGTGTGTGTGTGTGTGTGTGTGTGTGTGTGTGTGTGTGTGTGTGTGTGTGTGTGTGTGTGTGTGTGTGTGTGTGTGTGTGTGTGTGTGTGTGTGTGTGTGTGTGTGTGTGTGTGTGTGTGTGCGCGTGCGTGCGTGCGTGCGTGCGTGCGTGCGTGCGTGCGTGTGTGTGTGTGTGTGTGTGTGTGTGTGTGTGTGTGTGTGTGTGTGTGTGTGTGTGTGTGTGTGTGTGTGTGTGTGTGTATGTATGTATGTATGTATGTATGTATGTATGTATGTATGTATGTATGTATGTATGTGCTACTCCCCCCTTATGTAATGCCTCACCTGAGGTAAGGGTACAGTGAAAGATAATGATGATGGTACCTGCAAATTACTTCGTCGCTGTTGCGGTCACCGCTGCTCGGGCGGCCAGAGATGGGCAAATGCCCTCATTTTTGCTTTTGCTCCCTCACCCTCACTTTGTCGACCCACCCTCACCCTCGGCCTCACTAACAGTCCTTTTTAAAAAACGAGTTATTTCCTGTAGTCGACACTTCTGGCGATATTACTGAGTAACAAACACATAAAGAAAGCCCTCAAGGCACTATTGGACAGGTGCTAGATGCTATGTTGTGTGTGTGCGTGTACGTGTGTGTGTTTTGGTTGAGGTAATACGTGAAACAAAACTGAGACAGTTACGAGTTGAGCCCCAAATTATCACTCTGCCCTTACTTCTGGCATGCAATGGCATGCATCAATGTGCCCTGCACTTATAACATTTCGTTGTTATCTAATGCATGGCTAAAGTGAGTCACCGCGTTGTTGTGTCTGTGTACTAAAACTCATGTACGCCAACAATATCTAGAAATCAATACAGTAGCGTTTACGACGACAATTACAATAAGTTACAAGCGCCTGATGATGCTACCACGAGCACGGATGGAGAATGATGAAGTCTACGCTTTCAAACTACAGCGTGAGAGACTGGCAGTTTAAAAGGCGTGAACGCGGGTACGTGACGAAGGCGACGACACTGCAAGCACAGTTCGAGCTAGGCAGTTCCTACAGGCAGGATGCTAAGATTCCTTCCAACTGCTTGTTCAACTGAGGAAAGTGTACAAACCAACCGAGTTTAACCAGGAGTGGCAATCTCTCTTGGTGACGTGCTCAGCCTTACCTCACGTCTAGTACCCTGCTGCTCTGTCTTTTTGCGATGTGTTTCGTGGCGTTTCCTTAAAGCTTTGTAAAATAACTTAGTTAATTTAAATAATAATAATAATAATAATAATAATAATAATAATAATAATAATGATGATGATTATGATGATGATGATGATGATGATGATAATAATAATAATAATAATAATAATAAGATAATTTAAATAGAATGTATTTTCAATGTAATAAATATATGCTGAAAAAAATCTGTGGTGATGGCGTAGTGGTCTGAAGCAGCGACCAGCGGAGCTGATTTTTTGGCGCCCCCGCGGGTTCGGGTCCCGCTCCCCAGCTATGAAGTTTTTTTTTATTTCTTTAATGTCTTGACCCACTGCGAAGCCGGCTTTCCGGTGCAGTGAGGCTCTTATGCTGTCGCTTAAAAATAAAACATTATTCAGGCCACTTGAAAATAAAACGGGTCGCGAAGATGCAGCATTTGAGCTGAATAATGGGAATCACTAACTCCCCGAGTCTGGAGTGAAAGATTCCTGTAGTTGCCATTTTAGTGCCCTGTCGTTTGTCTGTCTGTCCCAAGTCTGCTTCTAGCAAGTGGGTCAGCTTGGCCACATGATTTTGTGACGTCATAACAAGCTGCCCATCGTATTATGAGCGAACTACCCAGCGTGGAAGTTCAATTACTGATTAGTCGCGAGAGATTCCGAAGGAACAACATGGGTCTCGTAAGCCCCACCGATGGCAGCACATGCAATCGCAAGGCAGTGGCGCGTAGCTTAATCGCTGCACCTCTGCGCCAGGAGCAGAATCAGGACTCCCATGTACCTGTGAACGTAGCGAATGACCAATTCTACCACAGTACAAAAATGATGCAATATCACGCAAACTTACATCATTAGATATATTAACCAAAGTAAGCCAGTTCAGGTCAAGCAAAAGCCCAGAAAGTGAAGATAAGCCATGCAAAACCAGGACTAATGGTGCTAGCACACGATAATTGAAGGTTATCCGCAAGCTAAATCGCCAATCATTTTTTTTTGCTTGCACGTCTACGCATTACCCAAACGCTCAGTGTCAATTTCCTACCATGCCTGCAAGAAATTTGGTTCTTAAAATCAGGCACGCGATTACGTGGTCACACGTATCACCACGGACAAAAATAAACCAAGAGAAGTTCGTGCTATTTTAAGAGCAGTACAACTTTGTTTTTTAGCACCTCGTACAATGCAAGGCGGAGCGAGCGATTATTCAAGCCAAGGTGGTTAAGCTGCTGCTTTATTTCCATGGTAGGACTACAGTGCTTGGCTTTGGCCACCACATTGCGGCACCGCTTTCCTATACTGCAATATCTGCGAAAATAGAAAATATAAAGAAGATACCACTGTACTGAACTACTCGCAGTGTGAATGTAAAAATTCTAAACCAATGCAGCCAACAGGTTTTGATTTGACAGTGGAATTTTGTAGAAGCATTTTTTGTGCTGCAGCCAGTTCTTTGAAACCTCACTGAGCAGAACTCGAACTTCATTCCGAATAAGGCTTACAACTTTGGAATTCATCAGCCTTTCTAGGCATAATTTCTACATGTTTTACTCTACACTCTGATCATCTGACAGACTCGGGGCTGATAATGAAAATGTCGACTGCGGTAGCATGGTTCCCGTTGGAGCGGCGGCCAACAGCACAGCCCGGCTAGTGCCCCCTTGTTAGCGTATTATGCAGAGTGCTTCACCCAAGACTACACAATTTTTAAAAATGGGATTTTTGAATTAGAAGAGTGCTTTTTTGAGCACAGCACTGTCAGCGGTGTAGTACATCTTGGCGACGGAGAAAGCGTGCGGCTCCCCGCCTTTCGTGTTCGCCTTGTGTACCTCTAGGCTGAAGAAACTACGTCTTCCTCGGGAAGCTTCGCCCTAAGAAGTAGCGCTTTAAAACGTGAATTCGCTGCACAGACAAAAAACGTTAGCCTGGAGTACGGTTCGGGCCCCCATCCTCTCCCTCAGACAGTGCATCTTGCCCTCTCTCGCCTTCACCTAACCATGTCTTTCTTCCCTCACCCTCGTCCTCGCGAATTTTCATGCGCCCATCCTCCCTCACCTCTCCAAGTGAAATCCTCATGAGGTGAGGGTGAGGACGCCCTTATGAGGGCTCGCCCTCGTGAGGATTCCCATCTCTGCTCGGGCCTATAGCTTCCCTCCGCCCTCTCAAATGCAATTATCTTCGGTGCTGTTTATTCTATTTCAAAATTCTTATAACTTTAGAACAGGCAGCCATGTGAACAGACACCGCACGCCAAGAACTCAAAGTTCATGAATAGACGTGCCACAGTGATCTCCTTTTTGGCCGTACAGTCGGCATAACTTCACGGCCTACCGTTCCCATGCACTCCGAATGTATGTTTTAGTGCGCTAGCACTTATAGTGGTCGTTACCCACTTTTAGCCATTGCCCTCTCTGTCTGTCTGTCTGTCTGTCTGTCTGTCTGTCTGTCTGTCTGTCTACACTTTTATCTTAGCCAAAGGGCCGAGAGGGTAACATTATTTTTCTTTCTTTTTCTTTGCCCACACTAATATATGTCTGTCTGTCTGCCTGTTATACGAAAGTGACACAGGCATAGGCATTTTTTCTTGTTCTTTTTTCTAAGCCTAGCCATAATATATGTCCTTCCGTCCGTTCGTCCATCTGTCTGTACACTGTGTCAAGCGGCAGTTTAATTAATCGTGAGAGGCTGCTCGAGAAGAGCAACCTGGATTGAAACTGAACCCAAGCACCCCATGACCCACCGATGGCAGCACCTGCCACAGAAAAGCAGTGGCGCACCGGAAGACTCGCAGGGATCGATGAATGTAGAGAATGACCGATTCTGCATATATGGACATTACCCTATTACCGGTATCCGAACAACTGTAATCCGGAACACTGTATTTGAACACGGGAAGCGAATTGAAAACAAATTTGACAAATAACCAAAAATTCGCAAATTTGTGAATTCACAAATTTCCCTTCACAAATTCGTATCCCACACAAGATGTGCGTCTCTGGTGATAACAGAAGACCTCGGTACAAGTATCTGAAGGGACACACGCACCAGGCCGGATGGTTTATCGGCATCCTCGATGACGATCCAGAAGATGCGCACTCGGGCCAACATGAGAGCTTGCGACAGCCTCAACAGGTCGGGCTCCTGGGTGAACCGACGGTAGGTGGGCGTCACTACGTAGACCGTCGCTCCTCCGACGCTATCTCGTTTGGCGCTGCTGCTGTTCGGACACCCTGCAGAACTCCCCACTGGTTGGAGAGTTGACCGATCCAGTGAAAAATGCAGAAGTCGTCAGTAAATTCAACGCTCTACGGCAATTTGAACGTGACCATATGGCAACCCTACTGTCCGAGGCATAGCAATGGCAAGAGGGCTCATTGTTTCGAATTTCGCGAACACTGCCAGATGACCAGAATGAATCCTTTAGGAAGGCACTCTAAATGAAAGCATCACACACGTTACACTCCGTCAAATGGCTGTACTTTCTAATGACTAAGACCGTAATGTTATATAGCTTGCTCTCCACGCTGCGGGTACGGTACGCCTGCGTCTGTGGAAAGGACAGAAGCAAAAAAAGTAGAGATAAAGGTGGTGCGGCTTGTTGCAATTCTGCGCAACTTCAAAATATTTAGCCATGAACCACCACTTCCTCTCCCATAGTGTCCCCCTGTTACGAAAGCAAAACGATAACTTTTGCGGGCGCTCATCGCTTCGAGCCTGAGGAACTCGTAATATTGCCTGCGGAATTTTCATACCCTGTTTGCCATCCTTGTTTGTTACATCTACGAAAGCCTTGGAGATGCGTCCGCTTACCTAAGAACAGCAGGGCGAGAAAAACGACAGCTGTCCATCCCGTGCAGATCGTCAGCCTCGGCAGACATCGACAATACCACCATGCCATAACTGCAACCGAAGAGCGCGGAGCAAACGCAAGAAGGTCTGCAAGTGCCGCCCATGACTACGCGCTGCGCGATCAAGTGTACTGCTTACGGTACTAAACACAAAATATATCTGCTGACCAACTACAGCGTTTATGTTCCTCGTAGCGTGCAGTGCTCCTCACGGAACGCAGCTGCTGTCCATATCATGCGACAGCAAGAATAAAGGGTTTATCGACAACGTTCTGCAAACAAGTAATGTTAGTTTCAACAGCAATACATCAGACCATCAGCAACATTTCACCGCCGCCAACCCTGGTTGCCATCCCTGCAGGAATATGTAGACCTCATTTATTTCCAGTACTCTGCCTTGTGCAGGCAAGACGGAGAAAGTACCCGATATCGCCACATCGTTTCATTCTGCTTGGACCCCCGCAACCCGTTCTTACCATGGAAATTACCCCGCTTCCCTAACGATCCACTGGTTATTTTTTATTCGCGTTACATACCTGGCTCAAGTCGATAGTCTCCTCTCTATTTCTGTTATCGCATAGTTGCTAGGCGTTTCTTCCCCAACACAAGCCGCTATAAGCAAACGTTATTTGTGAACTACATCGTGGAGCCGCTCAACCCCACTTCGGACTTGCGCCACCGCGGCCGAGAAACCGTCCACGTCAGCCGCCTGAAGACTTACTACGACCCGCTCATCTTGTTCCCGCCATAGATCGCCAGCGTGGCTCCTCTTTGTTGGCGGGGCAGTTGTAGCGAACCATGACGGCCACGCCTGATGCCGCATAGGCAGATCAGTGACCAAGCGCCGATGAAGACGAGGCGCCGATGATATTACTTGAGGAGAAGAAGAAGAAGAAGAAGACGAAGCGTCGCCGCGCTGCACGAGATCGCTCGGTTTTGGACTGGCCGTCGGCGCTGCCCGCCGTCGCCGATTTGTGTCGCACGCCGTGAACTCTTTCCCCTGATATATTTCTGCACAAACCCCCTTTCAATATATATATATATATATATATATATATATATATATATATATATATATATATATATATATATATATATATATATATATATATATATATATATATATATATTGCTTCCCTTCATGTAATGCCCCGGGCCTTTAAGGGAAAAATAAATGAAATCAAATGACAGTAAACAAAGCAACTTTAACTGGTCCTTTTCTTCCTGCTGAATTCATCATTTCGCTGCGAGGCATCAAGCGCAGCGAAATCAAGACGTTAAGGCTAGACGATCATGGCTCATAGTGGTCGACACAGTGCGCTCGCTATTGTAGCGTACCAAACAAATTCGGACGGCACGACAGCGACGAACACATTGCGTGGCCTTTTTTCGCCTCAGAATCCAGCTATTTACGACTAGCGTTTGCTTATTTTCATCGCACATGGCCATCACGTCATTATAAGAGACGATGAGTTGCCGCTGCCCTATTTCACTCTGTGTGACTGCCTCGCGCCTCACTCTCATCAACAGAGCCGCCGCGGTGGCTGAGTGGTTACGGCGTTCGGCTGCTGACCCGAAAGACGCGGGTTCGGTCCCGGCCGCGGCGGTCGAATTTCGATGGAGGCGAAATTCTAGAGGCCCGTGTGCTGTGCGATGTCAGTGCACGTTAAAGAACCCCAGGTGGTCGAAATTATCCGGAGCCCTTCACTACGGCGTCTCTCATAGCCTGAGTCGCTTTGGGAGGTTAAACCCCCATAAACCAAACCAAACCAATAACTCTCATCAACAGTCTGCGTATCCTACACTTCTAAGCTTTCGACATCTTACACCCAGTGCGCAAATTCGTCTCTTATATTCCAACAGTTTACATAAACAGCTGAACCGAGTTGCCCATATCTTAGCGATGAGGAGGGGACAAGAAGAGTGACAAGCGCTGGAGAAGTTTAGAAAATTGGAGGTGTTATGCCTGAGCACGCATTCCGCTGGCATCCGTGGGAGCCAGCGTCGTAAGCCAGCCATTGCGCAAAGCAAGCCCGGATTCTCAGACATGTCGGGGCTCGCAGCATTATTCATCCAGGCTGGCACGGCGGAATACTCCCCATCCCCTCTAGTAAGCGCAGGCTCGAGACGCCACCGACGCTTCGCCGGCAGCCCTTTCCCAGCTGCGAACTGCCGAGCTTCTCTCGTCCAGCTGGCGAATTCGAACGGTGACCAGTGGCGTCACCTGACTGCAGGATTTGTACGCCTGGCTGCTGCAACGGTCACCGGAGGCTATAAAATCCGAGCAGACGGAGACATCGAGCGAGAGAGGCCTCCCGGCGCACCGCCTTGCCCTTTGTGCGGACCCGTTGTGCCCCCGGCCCCTGTGCCGATAATGTAACGTCCTTGTTTTACTGCCCATACATGCTTGTTGACCCACCGCTGCCTTGACCGTTTCGTCGCTCAGCTCTGCACAACAGTGGCAGCAGGCTGAGATGTCCCAGTCCCGACAGTGGCGACACGGGTGGAGACCCATTCGTAACGGAACGGGCACATAAACTCCACCGTAAGGGCATGACGCGATAGTTTAATGGTTTAATTCCCGTATATATGCAGAAGTCCATTCTCTACTTTACATTCATAGATCCCTGGGAGTCCTCATACCCCTGCTGGCGCAGTGGTGCAGCGGTTAAGCGATGCGCCACTGCCCTGCTATAGAAGGTGCTGCCACCGGTGGGTCTTGTGAGACCCAGGTTGCTCTTTCCGAGCAACCTCTCGCAACCATTCATTAATTTAACTGTAACCTGCAGCCACGGTGGTGAGTTTAGTCATAATCCGGTGGGCAAGTTGTCACCTTCCTCCTAGGCTTCTCTCGGTGATTATTCGCGAATTTTTCGCTCACCGTGAATTTCGCCGCCGCCGGCGGGATTTCCGCTACACGGACTCCTTAAAGATATCTCGTTAAAACTCTTAGTCGCTCCAGGTGGCAGCGGTTGGAGTGTGACGTCAACGCCGCAGTTGTGAAGTTACACACCGGTCGTAGCTTATGCACCTGCGGACATCGTTCGCTTATGACATCGTTCCCAAAGTTCCGAAAAGTGGGAGCCTAATGCCGTTTTAAATGTTTAAAATAATTTAAATGCTTCCCTCTTGAAATAGAAAACTGTTCTTAACATTTTGGGGGTTAAACACCATGTTTCTATTTCAGAGTGTGCTAGTAATGAGAGATATGCCGGATCCAGTCGGTTTGGAGACTACACAATGTAACTGTTTCCGTCAGCACTGGTATTTTTCACGAGTGGAAAGGCGGAAGATGTGTACAAGGGTCACATGAAGAATTGCGGCTTCATTTCATTTGCGCAGAGACAGCTCCTTGCACCAATAACTGCCTGTTAAACTGCTTAACGAGGTGCCTGAGATTAAAGCGGCATTCTACGAGTTGAAATACATGCCTAAGACTGACTACTAGACTGCGCAGGCCCTTGTTCTTTGTGAAGAAACTTCACTCTATACTCTATTGCAGTTCTATTCGGCTCCTGAAAGCAAAGCACGAAGTCTGCATTGCAGTGCCGCAGTGGGCTGCAAAATGAGCTGCACCTAAGCCCGATAAAAGCTGATTCTGTTCTCGTAAAGATCGCTACCGCCGAAAAAAAAATGGACTTGAGATGAAAAGAGTTGCAATGTTTCTTGTCTTCATGCAGAGTGTGCGAAGACGTGACGCCGATAGCTGCACTGCACACCATCTCAGCGCCAATAGTTGAACCGACATCTGGCTCACATTTACACTGTGAATCAGGCATGCTTGGACAACCCCCTTTTTAAAGTATACAGTAAACGCAAGAGCCCGAACTGCTACGAAGTTGACAGCGCTAACCCCGAAGAGAGACCCTAGTACGCTGTAACTGCGATAAAATCTTTCCGCGGGGCTCACCGGCAAATTTCAGAGCCAAGATTTCGTCGGCGATCCTAGATCGTCTTGCCTCTCTTCGTCTCCGTCGTCATCAGTAGACAAACACCCTCGAGCAGAAATGCCCGTGGCAGGCGTTGATTGCTGCAATAGCAACTAAAGCATTTGGCTACAATAAAGAAACGCCCGCAAATAACGCGAGCGTGGACGTCACAATCAAATACCAGCGGCGAAATTAGTGTATTAGACAATCGTTACGAGTACAGAAGCGATGATTCATCGCTCTAGCTAATAGCTGCTTCTAATATATCATAGTTACAAACGGGAACGTTTTCTCCTCAGCACAAAAAGGCGCTTCAATTTGATATTACAATATTTCACTCGGCAGCAAGGCGCGTCTACCTACATAAAGTGTTTTCCCTAATCTCATCTCTACTCCTCATTGTTTGCCGCCACGGCAAACAATCAGCTCGACAATTGCCGCTGTCATATATCCTCGCAGGAAGATGAAAACAATCGGGAACTTACATTTTCATTCCTTTTCTTAACCAAGGTGCGGCCAGCATGTCCTCCAACCGAAACAGTTGCAAACAAAAAAGCTAAGCGACGGAGGCAACCCCGGAAGCATGAGGAGAAAGCAAACGAGAAAGTCAATGAAATTCATTGCTCCAGCCTCGAGCTGGTGGCTTATCAGGCGTAATAAAGCCTCCCATTAACCTCGTAGTGAACCCAGCTCATCGGAGTTAAGAGAGCACAACCGGCTTCTGTTCCTCCTCTCCAGAAGACGCCGTTAGCGATAGTCTTCAGTCGTGTAAGGCTTAAAACCGATGCACAGCTTTCCATCGTCCGCTTTGTTCTCGTATTGTTGCATAGCAACTGCACCTTCAGCCCCGATATTTCGCCTCGCATTAAGCGGTCTCCATAATGTGGGGCACCGTAGACGAGCAAATTTTTAGTGCAGCGCCTATAGACAAGCGACATGTTTGTAAACAAAGGGGGCGCTGCGGTCGGCAGCGACGCGGGGTGGAGGCAAAACGCACTACGCCAACACTGCGCCAAGCGACGCTTGCTTCTAAACCAACTGGTGTATGCGAATCTTTCAAAGCGTGCGCGTCGCTTGTGGTTAGAAACATTTCTGTTGATGCTTGGAGAGTAGTTCTACACTTTTTCAGCCTGTTCGCCAGAAGGAATTAGTAGGCGGAGCGCTGCATCGGGTGCTTCCTCGCTCCTATTTGACGACAAGTAACAGCGTAGTGCTACGGCGGGTGAAAGCGCGCGGTATGGGGAGGAACTAATCGTCCACAGTCATAAATTTATGGGCCGATAAAGCATATCCGATT